>NW_015090885.1:11367234-11369159 GCF_001431845.1 Calidris pugnax
TAGGGAAGGGTGGGGGGGGGGGGGAAGGAGGGGAAGGGAAGCTCCCATCTTTTGAAAGTAAGCTTAAAATTAAAAAAAAACAAACAAACAACAATCCAACAACAAACAGCACACAGCCTGGAAATAAAACTGCAGCCAACGCACCCAAAATGATGTGCATGCGGGTGGCAGCCGAGGGCAAAGCTGCTCATCTGCCCTGTCATCTTCGATGGAAGAGCCCACCTTGCAGAAATAGGTTTGGGAGCATAAATCACCAACGTCTTTGCTCAAACACATTAATGTCTCCAAACAGGAGCCTCCAGAGAAGGAAGCAATTTAAACAGCTTGAAGTAACTGGCCATAACCATTTTGTATTAACATTATTTTTCAGATTGTGTGGCTTTCTTCCAGAGTCACTTGAAAAACATGACTCAGGTCTTAACCAAAACAAGCCTTTTTTTGCCTTGAACTGAAGTTATAGCAGGACATCTGCTATTGCAGGAATCATTTCAGACTTCAGTAGCTACAGAGGCAGAAACACCACCACAAGAAACTGAGCGAGTCACAGGCCACAGCTACGCTTAGTTCACTGAAATGGTAACGAGACTCCAGCGACACACTCTGCTGGTCAAAATTTATAGTTCATACAGTGCAGGAGACAAGTGCTCGTTAGGGTGAGAGCCGCCTGTCGGGACACCAGCACTAACCACCCCACGTGCCAACCCATGGCCACAGCAGGTCTGCCCACAGCCATGCACATCCCCTGGGAAAATCCGCCTGGATTAGCCCAGCGGCTTCCCCTTGCCTGCAGCTCCTGGAGAGCAGGCAGGGGTTTTCCTCGCTGTACGCTCTGTGCAGTGTAAAGGCAAAAGGAGCCAGGTCAGGTTGGTCACCCAGGGGATTGACACCCTGGGCTACCTGCGCTACTAAACCTAAGTGAAGGAGACGTGGCCCACCCAGCCAGAAAGCTCTGGCATCCTTTTGCTCCAAAGCAACATTTCTTTTCGCTCCTACATCTGCTGCCACAACAGGAGAGAGCGCCAACAAACCCGGGAAGGCAAGCAGAATAAATGCCTGAAATTCAAAACACAGAGGAGGCTGAGCCCAACCCACTTTGCAATGCTTCCTCCCACGGAGGGGGGGATAATGACAACGCCGCCACAAAAGCCCTCTGCTGACGCCAGAGCAATTTATCAATAGCGTGTTTTTCCTCCAGGGACACAGAGAGACTGTGAAATGCAACCACCTCTCAGACAGGAGACGAGGGCTTGTCTGCAGAGCATCACAGACCATAGCAACAGCACTATCCAAAAAACACTGACTTTAAGCACGCTACAGCAGGGGAGAAATTTTGACAGAGAGAACAGTTGCCTGACAGCAATGAAAACAAGGGTCCAGAACTGAGAGAGCATTCACATACACACCCTGAAATATTTGCTTTGTGCTCATGTCTGATCAGTGCTACCTGAGCCTGCACGAAGAGCAGCTTTTCTAGAAAGACAGCTGTCATTCCTGTGTTTTGCTGTTATTTTCATATCATCCTAAAATAGAATTCTTTGTCATTTGTTAACTGGATCACCGGGGGTTCCCTCTAGCTTTTGCAAGTCACTAAACAGTTAATCTCCGCGTAAAGAGCTTTAGAGCCAGTGAGATCACTCCTAAGATGGCCACAGGAAATACTTAATGAATTTCAGTGCATGGGTACTCCCATCAGCTCATTCCCACGAGGGCATCCGTAGTTCAGCAACAGCATCCTCACTGAAGGGCCTAGCGGGTAAGAACTCAAAGTCAAATTGAAATTTTATGTCTATAAGAGGGATGGCCTTGAGTTCTGCCCTCAGCCTTCAGAGGATGAGATCTGAATGTTTAAAAAAAAAAAAAAAAAAAAAAAAAAAAAAAAAGAAAATTTTTTTGCCTTCCCACCCCCCAAGCCCTCTTTTTTCTTT
>NW_015090885.1:11369243-11408834 GCF_001431845.1 Calidris pugnax
GGGTTTAATATTTTTCCTAGAACTTTTTTTTTTTTTTTTTTTTTTTTTTTTTTTTTTTTTTTTTTTTTTAAAAAAAAAAAAAAAAAAAAAAAAAAAAAGGCAATCTTTTTGACTTGCCACTCCCGAAGCCTGATTTTTATCTTGGATTAGTAGGCTTACAAATTGCTGTAGGGTTCAGTCGCGGCAGAAACACGGCCAAGTGGCTTTGCGCAGCGCGGAGCAGCACAAAAGAGGAGCCGTTCCTGCAGCAGACATCGCAGGGCCAGCACGGCTGAATGGGAAAATTGTTTGACTCTCCTTTTCACCTCTTGTTGATTGTGCCCTTGCGTCTTCTGCAAAACCGGGACAATGCGGCTGTGTCCAGCGCTACTGTAATCCATTCTAAGGTCTACCATGTGCGTAACGAAGCTTTCATAATAAAATTCAGTCATAATTACTACCAGTGTCAGGGGAACCATATACAGCTGTAGGAGCAAATGAAAGAATTAGTCCCTTAATACACATCTAATAGGCCATAAAATACCCTTGCACAACCCAGTATTATAGTTTGCCTATTTTCCCTCTCGTCAATGGAAGTACAATAGGCTAAGACAGTTATCCAAACATCCCCTAAAACAGCTCCTGCGGAAGAAGGAGCGAGTTAATGGCTACAGACAGTATTTACTCGGCTTTGCTCATCTTCAATAGTATTAGTTCATAAATCATGGTAATGTAACTCTTACGCATCTCAGAAACAACAACAAAGAGGCTGCAAGAAAATGTCAAATAAAACAGGCTTGTGCAATGATCGCTGACAGAAATACCACAAGATTAACTTGATAATACATTCCTAGCTACTATCATATTTCCTGCAGCATCAAATTGTCACAATCTTCTTCCATCCTCTCCCCCTACCAAGAGATAAAGGGAGTAAAGTGAAAAAATTAGTGAAAAGTGAACTCTTGGAGCCTGTTCCCTGCCTGGACTTGCCGTCACCAGACTATGGGTTAATTTCCAAGCTACAGACCTAAATTAATATTAAAGGAAATATTAAAGCAGCAACACTTTATCAAAATACTTTGTATCTCAAGTTAGGCATAACCCAGGATGGTAAACAGAATGAATGCCAGGGCAGAGCAGAATTTTATAAAAAAGCTGGATATAAATAAAAATAAGTGGAAAACAAATTTGCACACATTTATCAGTTATACAGGTATTTGTCGTCTTTCTAAAGGCAGCATTTTAAGCATCAGGAATGAGCTTTTAATGAAAACTAGATTCCTTAGTGAGTGGTATACTTTGATCACAGAATAAGGAGATACAGCTATAGGGGCTTTGACTGGCTTTGGAAAAAAACACCATCTTTCGGAACTATGCAGATCCACATAAAACCCTTTTGGGTCTATCAAAATTTGTAACGATTTGGAAAGCAAATGTATTATCTCAATACACAATTTTCAAGTGCCATCTAGTGGTTATTTTCATTTTTATTTCAATTTGGTATTTAAAAATTACTTTCTCCACTTCTGGAGTTTTTAAAGAAGTTTATTACTTCTATCACTTACTATTATTTTATTATGCAACTCTTGGTCTTGCAATGATAAGCAGAAGCTTAAATTAAGCCTAAATTTAAGCAATCTGATGGACTGAATTTGGGCGAGAAGACAGCTGATTTTAGGACTAAGAAACTAAAAGGGGAAAAAAATCTTATCCATAGAAACAAAACAAGGCATAAGTGTCAGTTCATTATTTAGTGCTTTTTCAGTATAACTTAATGACTTCTTATCATGAGAAAATTCTGATATGTTAAAAGTCTGTACATAATTAGGGACTCAACTGTACGTGTGAGAAAATTCTGAAGAATAAAGCATGTTCTAAGCATTTTTCACACCATAAAAAGCCAAAAATCCCCAGTGGTGTATCAAAGGTTTCTGTTCTACATTCAGCCCAACCTGTGATCTTACAAAGGCCCAAAACTTTGATACTCAGCTAAGTTCGGTGACTTCTCATATTAAGTCCCATAATGAGAACAACTACTTCAGGTCTTCTGTCTCCCACCTCAAATATCCTGTTATTCTCCAAGCATAAGGAGCTGGGCTGACACTAGGTATCGCGAAAAAATGGCTAAAGATGAGCATGCATTACAGTGTGCCCAGGAACTCATCAAACCTACAGACATCAACACATCAAACTACACAACTACACATCAAACTCTACAGGCAGAGTGTATCAAATCCTGAATTCAATGTGTATGCAAAGAAATGTTATGTGCTTGTACCTCCATCTGGAAATCTCCTGGCACAAATGTGGAAGTCAGCACTAGGTAGCCACGCAACCAATGAAAATATCTTGGCTTCTCTACAATGGACCTCTGAGAACCTCAAGGAAGATTTTGTTCTACTTCTGTAACACACTTTGATAGAGCTACAGTAACATACACATAAATTTGTGTTTATCTCTACAGAGAAAGTATTAGAACATAGAGTCTGAGACAGAGCCAAAGTTAAAAACATACCATTACCAAATATCATCATCTATTATTTTTCTACTGAACGACTTGTTAGCTACCTTGCTGTGGCCAAGTCCACTGGGGGGAAAAGAAATAACAACAAAAAACCAACCAACAAAAAAACCTTAGCTCTTATTCATTCTGTCTTGAATCCGAATTCCAAAGCAATTTAATAAAAGGTGGGAACATTGATATATTCCTTATTTTTCCACTCAGGAAACAGAGTCTGTGAGAGATGAAATGTCTCGAAAAAAGGTCAGAAATAAGCTCGTGGTCAAACTGGGAAGACAGCTTGCAACTCTGATCCCAGCCCCTGCTCCCTTCTGCCGTCTCTTCCTTCAGAAGACGTTAAGATGAAGAAACTGAAAAGAAAACCTTCGCATTCAGCAATCTTTTTTGTGTGCTTGTTACATGGGCAATTACAGAGACATTAAACAACCCCAGTGAGATACGATTCAGATCCACCTCCAGGCGGGTCTCCACGGAGCTGCAGAATTCAGAGGATGAAGCTCACACGCACGTACCACTTTGCAGGCAAACACCCCTGCCCATGCACTGAACGGCCGGGGCCAACCCACCACCCCGTGCAGGAGGATCAGTTCACGTGTGGTGGAGCCTGAGCAAGCCAGGTGCACCACCACCACCCCATCACGAGACCAGCAGGAAAGGAGTTGGCTGGGCAACCCGAATTGCTTGTGCCGACAACACTCTCCATGGACAAACCTGTCTCTCTTTAGACCTGAGCACCGTTTCCCACTTATAATGCATGCAAGCCCTTAAACACACCGTGGAATGCGTCTCTCTGATTTGGGTCTTATCCAAGATCCTCACCATAATAATCCATTGTACAGGTCCTGGAAAATTTATAGGATAGTGCAGTATCTGTGGGCAATTAGATAAAAAGCAATGCTAAGATCTGGAGGTGCAGGAAATCAAATACACAAGAACAGGACACACACAATGCCATAAAGAATTGTAAAATTTCATAATGCACAAATTAAAAAAAAATTAAAATAATAATAAAAAAAGGAATAAACAACATTATTTAAAAATATCCTCAGAAGGAAGTGTATTATCTTATTGCAGGTCTAGCCCCAAAAAGGCAGCCTCAGCTACTCAGCACACTAAACTCTCCTTTTAACACCTAAAGCACAAAACCAAAATATTTTAAAGTCCCATAGTTCCATGTTTCCCTGCCTAAATTGTTGCACTTCACCATTCAATTGATCCATTAAACAAAAACGTGCATTCAATTTGGAAGGCATGGAAGTTTTGTTCTACATGGCTGCTAGCTCTTTTTAGGATACTAGTATTTTGTGTATTCTCTCAGGTGTGTGCCCACTCAGAGCCCATGCATCAAAATGATCTGAGGCGAGCTCGCAAAGAACCTCCCCCAAGGATGCCACGCAACATTGAGCCCAAGTCTACTCCTTTTTTGCAGGTGAAAAATAAGCTAAAATTCTGCATGTGGTCTTAAGCTACTTCATTTGATGGAAAAAGACTAAAGATCAGACCTACACAGCTTAAGCTCTTTCAGAGAATAATTTTTAAAACTGCTTTATTTGAGAGTTATGTGATTAAGAATTAGGAACACCTGTAAATGGCAAACTACATTCACAAATACGAGAAGTGCGTAACTGAATGCACCCATATCTAACGGTTGACATTTCACTCTAGTCTTACAGCCACTTTCTCCTGAAGTTTGACAGACGTTGGGCATGAATGACTTCAAACTCTTGGAAGAAAGCAAACTACCAAGAAAGTTTGTTTTTTGCCAAAGGGGTAGGTTTATGCAGTAAGCCATAGTTGAGTTTTTCCCTAAAAATCTCTGTCTCAAATAAGCTTCAAACTAAACCATCAGAAGTAAGCAGCACTGTAGACAATGCTCCCATTCTTGAGCCTTATGCATGCTCACTAACGTTGCAAAAATGCATCACCACCTCGAGTTCTGCTGAATATAACAGCCTCTTTTAAGGAGGAAGAGACTTGGCTTATTTTTAATTCATGGAAACACAATCACATGATTCAGCAATGTCCACTTTGAAAGATCCAAAGCTAGGAATTTGACACAAGCTGCATGTAAGGGATTTAAGGCCACATATTTTTGCCTCTTTTCCCTTAAACTTAGATGATATAATTACTAGCTTCCATGCACTAAAACCCCATTGTTTCAAGAAAAGAGAAATATTAAAGACTACATTCATAGCACCTGGAGGTGTCTGGTCCTGCTCAAGCTATGGTCCTCAGCTATGGTCCCTCCAGTTCTTCAGTCTCTCTTCTACAGCGGTCCACAGAAGCACAGAGCAGAGTAGGCAATCTCCTTCTTAACCTGTTGGCTATGTTTTTGCTCAAACAGCCCAGACTGCAGTCTGTTTTGCAGCTTCAAGGTCATGCTGCTGAATCCTATTCTATTCACTGCCCATGGGGATCCCCAGGTCTTCTCTACAAAGCTGTTTTCTGCTTTTCTTGTTGTTGAACTTCAGGGGGTTCTGTCAGCTCACTTCAATTTTCTGAAGGTCTGCTGAATGGCAGCTCTGCTCTCCTACATATCCAATATTTCCATCAATTTGGTGTCACCTTTCAGTTGCTGAGGGTGCACTGCATCCCATCATCTGTATCATTAATGAAAGTACAACACTGGCACCAGTATCAGCCCTACAGGAATACCAGCAATAACTCTGCAGTTCAGTGGTGAACCACTGGTTGAGCCCATTTTTCATGCACTGTGTAATTCATCCAGTTTGTATCCGTTTTGGCTCTGGGGATACTAACAGAAGTGTCAAAAAACCTTGGTACCATGAAAATAAACAAGGCTGCCTGCTCTCCTTTTGCCCACAGCAGCTTGTCTCCATCACTTCATCACACTAATCAAGCACAATTTGCCCATGGTAAATCCATGCTTGGCTCTTCCCAGACACCTTCTTGTCCTTCATGTGCCTGCAAACAGCTTCCATGAGGACCAGTGCCGCAATCCTCCCAGGGACTGTGCTGAGGTCAGCCAGTCTGTTGTCTCCCAGATGTTTCTTCGTGCCCCAGAGCACAATGAAATACCTCAGGGTGCAATTTCTTCCTCTCGCATGATCCATGAGAATGATGACACTATTTCATTTGATCTGTAGTAGCCTGAGATTAGAATCATATTAACATATTTGCCAGCAATTCTAAATGCAGAAGAGCTGGAAATACCAGTAGCTGGAGAACAGGTAGCGTAGCTTGTTTGCCTCAACCCTTTCTGTATTTTTTTCAGACAGGTTCCCACAAATCAAAATTTGAAAACACCTCTCCCCCACTTGAAAAAAAAAAAATAAAATCCATGAGATTTGAACATAGTATGGTATTTTTGTTGTGTTTGGAAACTTGAGTTCCATTTAGCCCAAATGCTCCTTCATGTTTTGACTTTCTTAAAAGTTTGTTTTTCAGCAGGGGGAAGAGCATGAAGTTCCCGTGATGCTAAGGAAAGCTCTAACAAAACCATGGCAAGAGAGCAAGAGCAAGCAAGTGAACTTCCTGGTCAAGTAATGTGTGTAATTTAAGAATAACACATGAGCGCCTGGCAACTAATGAACCAATTCTAAAATCCAGATGTTTAACATTCTCAGAGATCTTCTGTGCACAGGCGAGCTCAGAAGTGTGTTGTTCTATGCTCAAGGGCCTAAACACAAACAAGTCTTCCCTGGAATTCTAGGTCCCAGATGAGCTGGCAAGTAACTGGACAGACAATCACACATGATTTGCTGATCAAAAGCTTACTGTAAACAGTGAAGATGCCCAAGGACCTCAATAACCCTGGACAGGACTTTCCAATTCAAGTTTCAAAAATAACTTTACTTGCGCTGTTTGCCACAGTTTGGAGATGAGGAGAAAATGGCCGAAGGTCTCTTAAATACTCTAGAATTGCAATAGGATGCATTAATTTGGCTGCACTCTCTGTGATACTTGGGTCTTACCTAAGCCTTAGTTGGTGACACAAAGGATCTCTCTGCAAGAGACTGAAGTCAGCCCACTTAAAATCAACTGAGACAGTTCCTTCTATGAGTGCAGGTTTGCACTGAAACTTCCTCAGGAAGCAGGAGAGGGTTTTTCTTTTCTTTTTAGAAGATTTTAAGTGAACAGGTACTTTGGAACACAACAAACCTCTCAAAACTGGCTGTGGATACTTGCTTAGTAAATGCTGGGCTCTTAATGAAGCCCTCTCAGAATGGGTAAATCGCATGCATATGTGAACACGAACACATACCATTCATTAAGCAGTAACTCAAAAACCTCTGTCTTTGAAACACTGAGCAGTCCTTTGCCTTTATCTGCTGATGCCCATTCACAATGCAATAAAACTCACAAAGCCAGACTCTTTTTGCCATTTAATAAACAAATGTCTTTAAAAAAAATCTTAGTTTAAAAAAAGGCCTTAAAAGACCAGCCAACAAGCCACAACTCATTTAGGCTTTTATCACGCAAAAAATGATCCCCATGTATATCCAATGTTTTCAAAACCCTGGGAAACAGATGTGCTTCTCCTGAAAATTTTGGGTATCAATAACGGCAGGCTACTGTGGATAAGAAAATACTCATTATGCCACTTCCTGCTCCTTTTTCTCCTATAGAGAGTACATCCTACTACCTATGCTATGTTCATTATCTATGACCCGAGTTCCTCTGCTGATTTAAACTGCACATTACGGTAAGGGAAAGAAGTGGACATTAACTGCGGATGCACCAGGCTATTTGATCAATCCTACCTTCTTCATGCTACAAAGTGAACTCAGTTGGGGGACTCCTTCATTTCAATGAACTCTAAGGACAATTTTTTCCCCCCCCAGCAATAGTGACAGAGTCCTGAATTCCTGCTCTTTGGGAAACACCACAGCACCTTCATGAAGTTACACTGCAGACAGCTTAAAAATTTCCTCCTAATTGGAAAGATTTTCTCTGGAATGTGAAGAGTGGAAAATGAACTGATACCTCTGTGCTTCAACATCTTTCCCGCTTCTCTGTTTTCATTGTGTCATATTAAATGACTCATCCCAGTCTTAAAGACTAAAACCGGATTTGTGAAAACTGGCTCTTGGTAACATTTTCTGACATTAGCTTTAAATACCTCAGTTTGCCTTATATCACGGTTAAATTATGACAAGTCAAACATTTGGCTAAAGCTTAGGAAGAACAAATGAGTTCTCATCATTGTAAATATTCTCTGTACAAGGGCAAAATCAACTCAGAGGAAAAAGCACACCACTTCCAAAGTCTTTAGTATCTTTAATTCACACTTCCACTACACAGCCCCACCACTGGAGAAAAAACCAACAGAGAGAGACAGCACAAAAAGACTGCCAACATGTAAAGGCAAAGTACGTAGTAAAACATTTACACACTGAATATTTTCTTGAAAGGAAGGCTGTCTCAAGACCACCCATGTTAGCAACTTCCAGTAACAACATAACCAACCAGAAAGCTGATTTAAAGAGAAAAGTAAAGGGGAAAAAAACCCAAATCTGTAGGAAAACTTTTGACGTAGCCACTCCTAACACCAAAGTCTGGAAAGAGAACGCTAACACATAAAACTCAGGTTCCCTCTGCTGCCAAGTCCCATGGCCTGGGATTCAGCTCTTTGTGCTCATTATGAATACAAAAGTGTGGAAAATAGCTGTATTTTCATTTGGGGTTTTGTTGTTGTCAGCTATTCTTTTTTAATAAGCCTTGTACACGTCAAAAATATGGAGTAGAACTGTAAACTGGAAGAGCTGCAGTCAAAAATTATGTTGCTACAAGTAGAGGATCTCAGTCTGCACTGTTCTATTGTATCTACATTTGGCAAGGTTTCCTGGAGAACCATCAAGAAAGCACCAGAGGTCCATAAAAACTGAAAGGAGAAGTCCTCTTAGTAAGATAGATTATTTAAACTTTGGGTTCTCTTTATCACCTATTTAAAACCCACATTTCTTAACTGACAGTCAAAGAAGTGGCTTCATGAAAAAACTCCAAGCCTGGCTCCAAATGGGTGGTGAAAACTGCTTCTATAGTTCTCTAGCGGAAAAAACCAAAACAATAAACCTCCAGCCAACAGAAAAAAAACCCTACTTCATAAGTAAGCCACACCTCAAACAAGATTGGATAGTGAAGATTACAGGTAAGCAATATGGTTTTTATCTTCATATCTTTATGACCACAGAGAAACAAAGATAGGAATATTGTTTTTCCCAGTTCTTCTGATCACTACTGGGGGATCTTTGCTGGTTGTTTAACACATGTAAAATTGAGCTTTTGTGAATGCCTCCAAAGTTTTTATAAGCTTTATGGAATGTATTGTTATGCCTATGTAGATATTCCTAGATGGAGAAACAGATACATGTTTAGATAAGATGTACTGACATCTAACTATGTATATGTGTTATGTCATAGGTTTTGCATCTAGATACTCTGCCACTGGCCAAGCAGAAAATGCAGCTGTGCCCACAGGTAAGTCAAAACATAGTTTATTGAAATGAAACTATCAATACAAATACTATTCCTGTGAAGAGAACAACTGCTGATGAAGCCCCTTCCTCTACAGTAAAGGACTGGATCTCTTCGAGTGGAGGAGAGTTTGTTTTCTTTGTTGAGTGGCATAGCCATAACATCAAGGTTTGCCCTTTTAATAACAATTTGCTGCATGGTCAATTATCAATTAGAGAATTGATCATGTCAAAGTAATTGTAAATGACCCAACGAAGTCACAGATCATGGAGTATCTCCTATTTGCTGTAATTTTTGTTTACTCAACCGAGGTATATCTGCCTTTCATTTTTCTCCAAAGCCAAACTCCCTTTTCTGTTTGCATCAGGGACCAAGGTAGGTAAACTACAGAGCAGAACAGTAACAGCCACCCTGCACCTTCTCACCTTCCTTCAGTGAACTCACTTGCTGTAGCAGGAAAACTATTTGCCCACCAACCCTCCCCCAAACGTTGCCTTGCCCAGAACACTCAGCCACCCTCTGGAACAGAGGGGACAGAAGCCAAGAGGACAGGACACACTGACTATGCAGTGCTGACAAGGAAAGATAATGAACACCCCACACTGCACCCAAACAACAACCGCCAAGTCTTCCTTATTCCTGCTGTGTCCTATGAACACAGTTTTCATTCAAAACACCTAGGTCAATGCAGCAGTCATCATCCCATAGTGTGTGGCTGGGCCAACAAGTGCTTCCAGCTACAGCATTAACCTCTACGCATCGTGGTTTTTTATACTGCAGATTCCCTTCCTCACTACATACCTCAGTGATCTTCCTATGTCACCCAAGCCTGCAGGGATTTCACTTGAAACAGCCCCAGCAGCCTCAGAGCAGTGCCAAGCATGGGGCCATATATGGCCTCATCTACTCCACAAAGCCCGCTGTTGGTCCACCACCAGCCTCCTCTCCAAGGGCTTAAAGTTAGGAGTTCTGAATGCTTTCTTGTCTGCAAGACTCACATCTGCCACAGTGGTGAACTGACTACAAACCAGCCTAAATTCATGAGGAGAGAAGGGACGTCACAGTGAATAAGCAAACAAAAAGGCCCTAAAGACTAGTATTTTCCAGCTGTTATTATTTAGGCGTTTCCTCTAAAGTTGATAAAACTGGGACGGAGGGAGGGGAAGGGGTGGAGAGGTGGGATGGAACAACAGATACATTAGCACACCCTGGAGATCACTTTTTGTTGGTAATAAAAGGTGCCACCACTTATTGTTATGTAACTGCACACCAAGTACACTAAGTGTCTGCTAGTACTCAGGACGACTCCAGGCAAAACTCCAGAGAATGTCTCCTGAAGCCCCAAGACGATGCTAGGTCTTTGTCTTATAGAGAACTGTAGGCTTGAATTTACTCTGTTCAGCTTCAAAAACATCTTTAGAAAACAGTATAATGCCTGAGAAAACATTTCTTCTTATTAAAAAGACTGTGCACTTGAGTAATTAATTTTTATCCTTGACATTCATTAAAAGAGAACAGTATTCTCACACACAAAATTATAAACAAGCTGTGTCTGCAATAGCCACCACGTACAAAAAAATCCAAGCCTGCAAAGACATTTCTCTGGAAAAGAGATAAAGGATGAAAACAAACAAAAATCCCAGGTTTCTCCCCGCCCCGCCTTGTTTTGCTAAGGAAGCCCTGAAGTCTCTACTGTGTTATCAGAGAAACCCCATAAAAACATACATGGTTACACTGAGCTTAGACTCAAAAGTCATTTAGATTAGTAAGCACTGAGATATGGGAATACAGACCAACCATTGAACTACTGACACCCTTGTATTCAAAGGGATTTCTTATTCATCCTCAGACAATCTGAGATTGTGCCTTCCCTGTTGCATGGAAAAGCAGCTTTTACAATTCAGGTAATGTCCTACAATACCTATCCAGGCTATGGAAATCAAATCTAACTGAAGGAGAAAGATTCAGAAGGAGTGAAAATAAACTGACAGCTATATGATGATTGAAGACCTCTCCTGAACCGCTGTACGATGTTATTCTGGAGCATCTCTTCACCATATATAGTCCCCAGCAAAGCCAAAGCCAAATAAGACAGACTAAATAAGATAAATACATTCAGATTTGTAATTTCATATTTTGTAGACTCTACAATATCTGAGCATCCTGTATGCATTGTTATTGCCTTGAATGGGTGAAGAAAAACTGACTTCTGCTGTTCTTTTTAGCTCCTACACAATAAAGTTCTAATGCAGTTTTTATTGCTTTGCACACTAAAAGCATATGGGAATGCCGGAAGTGTTCAAAAATGGTCTCCCACTGGAGAAAGTAAACAATAAGTAATTTGCCAGAAATCAGATTTTTTATTTTGTTGTATTATACATATAGTGAAATAATGTCTAAATTTACATAGTTGAGATGCAGTCTAACGTGCAATTCCTGGATTTTGTGGCTCTATCAAACTTGTTTATTTTACTGTATACACATATTTACAAGAACCTGGAAAGGGTATTTTTACCCTTAGAGAGAGGGGGAGAAAGAAAGAGAGAGAGAGTGTTCTGCATTATGAATTGCTTTATGACATTAATGCCTAGTAAGATGCATCTCAGAAGACCATTTATGCTGCAGCTGCTAGAGCTCAGTGACAGGATGCATTGTCTGCAAGCTCCACATCAAATTAGAAGCCAGTTATATCACCCAATTGAGTGTTTAATATTTGACATTTTGCTTTCTCCAAATTACCTGTGTCACATAACTTCTCATAGGCCATTATGGAAATTCAAACCAGCAAACAGACTTGTAAAATCTCCTACTTGTTTAGGCTGTGAAAGTTACATTACATATACAAGTATAAGCCTTTATTTACACAGGAACTCATATTACTAAATTAAAACCAAATCAGATGCTCCCAATTCTTACTTCAGTCTAAGAACCATTTCTTGGCAGCTAGCTTAGGCTGGCTCCTCAGCACTACAGAGCTCAGACCATTCCAGAGGAAAAAAGCTGTACCAAATGTTGGAATTCACATCTATCACATATATGATTGACACTGTGTCACAAAAACCGGACTGACTTCTGACAAAAGAAGCCAGAAAGCTGAAGCCTCACAAGACAAATAATTTATAGAGTTCACTACTTTGATTTAGGTTAAATGGATTTATTAGCTTAGAAAAAGAACTAAGCTACTGCAATTTTAGTAGCTGAGCTGTGTAGCTGACCATACATCCCCACTTTAGCCTACAGCAAAAGCCAGGTCAAGCACATTTTTGGCTTATGAAAGTCAAATGATAGGAGATTTGAATGGAGAAAATTCAATGAAAGGAGATTTGTGGAGTCCACCTACTTTACCTCACCACAAGAGTATTCCCAGTAGAAGCTGCAGATACTCAGTTATCAAAACGTTCTGCTGACACATACCCGCAATCAGTGGTCTGCTGCAATGTCCATTCCACCACAGCACTGGACTGGTATTCACACCACAACACCCACCAGCTGTCCACAGTCTGGAGGACACTGTGACCATACAGAAGTCTCCATGTGTGAAAACAACATGCATGGTGTGCCCTACCACATGCCTGGACACGTACCCAGGCCAACTCCTTATGCATCTCTGACAATGTAAAGGGGGACACAGCAACAGCTGGCAAGTGACTGCAGCAGGCTGGCCACCACTATAGTAACGGAAAGCTACCTTACTGCAGCCGAAGTTTAAGATACAGGTTTGCAGATCAACGACATTACCCAACCCATTTGTTCACAACTGAACACACTGTTAAAAGGCTCAGACACAGAATCAGTTGCTGGCCAGGTACTCGCGAGGTTATCCAACTCACCCTAAGCCAACAAAGCTGCTTCCCAGAGTCAAAAGCAAACAAGGGTTGTCTGGAGCTCAACATGTGCCCTGCACTCCTCAATTTCTGCATGGAGGAAAGAGCACACTCTTGGATTCACTAAGGCTTGATCTAAGACAATATTAAAGATATAAATATCAGTTTGAGTTGAGGGAAAATAGGGAAGCAGCACCTTCCTGAACATGAGACAGTATTAGATACCACAACTAACCACCACACTCTTCAATCTTGTTACATTTTAAGTCACAGGTCACAAGCTCAGCAAGGCCACTTTCTTCAGCTGACCACACTAATTCACAGTACCTAGAGGATCTGCCCCATGTTATCGATGAACAACTTGCACCCCCCGAGCTCTAAAACCATTACTTCTAGCTTTACAGGAGTAAGATTTACCCACCTTCTTCCCAACTGGACTCCTGGATGAACAGCAACTGCTGCTAAAACCAATGCTAACTATGCAGAAGAAATATTTCAAGATTTTTAAGTATTCACCTAATCTCTAGCGAAGAGACTACTCCTGGTGAAGACGTTATAGTCTGGAAGCGCTGCAGGCCAGATGCCTGCCCAAGCCTGAGGAATGGGCTCAGGAGCCCACCAGGACACCACGGTCTCTATGGGACACGGAAGCGTCACAGGGGTAACAGAACAGAGTGTCCCACTCACAAGGCTCATCAGGAGCTTTGCATGGAAGTCATGAAGATACCTGCTAATGCTTCAAATACCCTTTCCTTTTGAAGGGATCAGGACTGAGAAATGCCATCGAGCAAGTGGGAACCACAAGCCACCCTGCAGGTGTATCCCTACAGCCCACAACAGCTGGCTTCACAGCAGTAGCTCAGTTTCATTTACCAGCTCACTAAGAGCCACTGATGCAGCAAACACCATCCCCTAGTTAAAAGCTTTTTCAGGAGAGAGTTGTATGACACCAAAACTTCCTACATTTCACATGTCGTCTTCTCCAAACACTCAAGCAACATAACCCTTGGCCTAAGGACCTCACAGCTTAAAGAGTATCTGATAAAGGTAGTTATACAAAACAGTAACTAATCTCCAAATTGGAAAAGCCTCACAAAGAATCCCTGCTAATCATGTTTTAAGTTATGATCCCGGGTATAGTTCAGAATTGTATAAACCAGGAAACGCAATCCCTCCCATCTTTTCAGGGGCTTATTCACATAGACTTTGTCTGAAAACCAAACAGAAGATCATATAAGCATAGAAAGTGCTCTTCACCATCACCTCCCAATAGATCCCAAGTCTTGCCTGGTAACTCCTAAGAGACTTTAGTTCTAAGAGGCTGGGGAGTGGTGGAAAAGGAAAAAAAAGAACCAAACACAAAATAACAGAGACATCTCACCTGAACACTTTCTGACATGCCCATGCACCCACCTGAATGAGGACAGATCACTGCCACCTGCTTTACACTAGATGAAGAGAGAGGGGGTGGTAGGACTGAGAAGAAAATGGGTTTATCCTGAGTTTCAAAGTAAACTTTCCTTCTCCTTTCTCCACAACTTTCCCTTTGGAAGGTGGGGGGCGGGGAGGGGGCAGCCACAACAACATGAGTGATAAAAGGGCTGAATTGATAACCAATTCCAGAAGGAAAATCCACATTCATAGGTTAATCAAGCTTATGCCCCCAAATAAAATCATACAGCAGAATTTCTAATTAAGACAAAGCTTAGCCTAAAGCATAAAGATTCCTAACTTTATCCATATGAACAGAAGTTACTTTCACTTGAATGTTTATCTAGCTTGAACAAGTTTGCAAACCTGGCTGTGAAAAGATAGTTGAAACAACAGTGGTATTTCCTCATGTGTGCTCCTGGGCTCTTTCAGACCATTCTGAACTACTGGGGGGCAGCCTCTCTGCCTGGCCAATCTTTTCAAAGCCACCATGCAGGACCTGCTCCCAGAGATGCAGGGCCCTTCCACAGAGGAAAGAGGGGGTTGACAGTGCACATCTGCCTGTAAATTGGGCATGGCAGAGCCATAGAATTGCTATACATACTGCTATTGCTATTCTTGCTATTCTACAGTTTCTAAGAGAGAACAGCAAGAGCTTCCAGTTACCCATGTGGGAGCACATTAACCATGAAACAAGTGGCACAGCAGCACTAACCTGCACAGTGGCAATGAAGCTTCTGAGACCAGGAAGATGCCTGTGCAGACACCTGAATCATGGGAAGAGAGGTCCTGAAAATGTGTCAGTCTAATTCTAATACACCTGACATGCTCATTTTAGTGTCCTCCCCTGTCTAAAATATCTCTGTAATCTTGGTGCAGTACCTGATATTTATTTAGTACCACATATACAATATACTGCTGTTCAATGAAAAGCTTCGGGGAACTATAAACAGAGAACTGCCAACCAGAATAAGGAAAATTTTAATTCCATTTAATCAATTCTCTTAATTCTACAAGTGTTCCCAAAAAGGCATCCCTTGCAAGCAGCTGTAGATCTTCATGATGATCTGTAGTCCGACACATTTTGCACTGAAAAACTGTTTACATACAGCATGAAATATTTACTGCAAGCAAAAGTTAATTGTTTGATGACACCACAATACCCGAATGTAATACTGCTTGTTTCCCTGAGCACCGTTTCTTAAAAGTACATTAAATAGGTAAAAAAAGGAAATGGTTCGTTTATTTTCAGCCCTGATTCACCCAAGTTTCATCATTCCTTAGAAATATTCAGGAAAACTAGACAAAGAAACTAAATTCATTTAAAAACATTAAAGCTAAGTTTTCAGTAAGGAGGTGAGAAGCACACATCCAGCTTCTTGTAGCTACAGAGAGGGCAGTCGGAGCGAGGCAAGTGAATGAGACCATCTGAAAAGCAAGAGCTGCGCAGTCCAGGGACCCACAAAGCAGAGCTAAAAAAGGAAGGCGGCGGGCAGTGGTAGAAAGGGAGACAAGGAGAGCCAGAAAAGACAAGCCAAAATACAAGTGTCAATTAGTCTTCAAAAGCCTTTGTGACTTTTCAAGTGTTTATTCAAATGAAGGTGTCTTCATGATAGGTCTTGCAACAGTGAACCACTTCAGCAAACACCTTCTGGAGGTGCCATGGCAGCTCTTATCAGCCAAGCACAACGCTGCAGTCTAGTATCACCTTCAAGTATCCTAATTTCTATCTGACTATGCTGTACCTGCTATTATTACAAGGCAACTGGTAACATGCTTATAAGTGAGAGGAGGTGGGAAAATAATCTTTCATTTGCATATATTCTAAACTGCTACCCATCTCACATTTTAGCCCTTATCAACGAGCCACACAAATCTCGTGTCTGTTCACCCAAGCCGCAGGAATTACTCAGCTAAGAAACAAAGGCAGAAAGCAGAGGACGTTGAAAAGAGTTCTTTGTACTAAGAGGAAGAAATCCTACTGCATTTTAAATCTTAGGTGTGAACAATGTGCACGTCCTTCACTTGAGCTCTGTCGAACGCTGCAACTCACAACAGGTCTTTGCCAAAGGGAGAGGTGTGTTTGTGCATAACTGAGGTCACTGCTCTTTTCTCAGGGCCTGCGCAGGGGGATATTTACCAGTCTTCACACTGGAACAGCTGAAAATGACAATGCACCAATAGAGAGCAAGCTCAGGGAAAAAGAAAGATAAGAACAGGCCCTTACGGTGTTGCTGCTGTCATCTATCAAGATACTTATACTATTAACACGGTAAGTAGAAGATACAGTCTTATGGAGGGGACATCTGAAGACCAGAGGAGATTCCAGGTGAATGGGACTGAGCCAACAATTGTATGATTTCAAATAAAAGTCATTATGAACTCTGTAGTTCGGTGTCTGAAGCTTCAAGGACTTGCACTTGCAAGATTTTTTTGTTGTTGTTGTGTTTTTTTTAAAAATAGAATCATTAAGTGGTTACTTTAAGTAAAGTTAAGAATTTAAAAGAACATAATTTTAAGAGCTGAACCTTTGAATTAGTCATTACATAGCATAAATCCCATGAAAGGAGGAGCCATTAATAGCAACATCTCTCTAAAGACTAGTTTGCAAAAAGGAATTTTATTGCAAATAGCTGATAATCCCCTCCCCACTGGCATTCTTATGCCAGGTATCAGCACACTTAATGCCTCTATCAACTAATCAAATTTCCAGCACCACTGCTAAATAAACCTTTTACTACAATATAGGCACATCCCAGATGTTCTCTGATTTTGAAATCTGAGATAACAGCAATAAAACAGAGTTGTGTTTATGATCTGCAAGACAGCGTTGAGCAAATAAATTGTTACTGTGTTTTATTAACATACCCACTATTGGGGGATAAAAAAGGGAAAGTGCAGCAAAGACAAGTAGGTGGGCAAGAAATTCCAAGATTAATAAAAAGCAGCCCTCTCCTTATCTCAACGTCATCTAAAAGAAAATTACTAAAGCCGTTAGTTGTAAGGTATTTCCTGTGTTATACCTCAAAAAGACAAAGTTTGGCTTTAGTCTTTGTTGCTGCGTGTCATCTCTTATACCAGTGCAGATTGCTTCCCACCTGCACGGTACAACAGTCTTCAGACGTAATACTGGGAAAAGAATTACAGAGATACACTTCAATAATGGTGATTTCGGCCTCAAGTTGCAGGCCTATTTCTATTTGCAATATTCTTTTGTCAGCTCACAAAAAGGAAAATGTAGTAGAATCAGCACACTTCGAGCACAGAACATATGCATATACAGTTTCTATGAGATAATGTATATACAAAGTGGGAGATACAAGGGAACTGAATTTGCCCACCAATCCCGTCAATGTTATTTCAAGTAAATCAGAGCAAGCAAATTTCAGAGCTCTGAAGCAATTCAGTAAACACAGCAACAATGAAATCCTTACTCAAGAATTTTTAACTAAAAGGAAAATTGTAATTTTTCTATTTGCTGTATTCAAAAAACCAATGCATCAAAAATATTGATTTTCATTAGGCAACTATTTCTACTTCTTGGGATCTAATTAATTGTTTGCAGTTACTGATTTATTCAGAGAAGTACAAGTCTGCCCTCTAGTGACTAAAATATGCAAATTGAGTGATACTAAAGCAGTATCTTCCCCCCACTTTGAGCATTGGAACCATTGAATCCTGATGCTTCCTGCTTGTAAGACAAGGTGGGACAAACAAAAAAAGCACATAAGAAGGTTGGATTCACACTATAATGATATTCTGACTGTGGAGTTTATTAAACTTGTTCTCATCAGAACAAAATTAAACCTGTCTGATTTGGTTTTCATTGGCACCATGGAAGCCACATGGTTTGCTAGGGGAAGACAAACAAACAAAAACCCCAAATCTTACAGGAAGGTCTTGGGCTGCATGGAATGCCAGAGACATGCAAACTGCTCCAGGTGAGACAGAGACAGTAAATGACACAAAAATAAAACAAACAAAAAACCAACCAAACAAAAAACTCCAAACATACATACACACAAAATCCACAAATAAACCCCACCAACCTGCAAGTGAGATTTGCTCTTTTTTAGGATCAGAAAGGAAATACACAAATTCAAACACCAAAAAAAGAGATCACGGGAACTGGCTTTCAAAGGGAATACACATTTGATTTGAGGGGAAAAGGAAATTACCTCTTCACAAACTCTAACTGTGTGCAAAACCAAAAATTTGGCATCCCTAAGTTGCAGGTTAAGGCCAACAATGTTAGGGCACTATTGGATGAGTCATTTCTTCAGGTATCCTGCAGGAGATTACTGAGGAAATGGTTCCTGAACCATGATCCTCTTAAAGATCCTCCTCATGCGATGGAATACACTTGTAAGGCTGAGAAGTCACACTGGAAATGGAAAAAGAAACACCTCCACCCATGCTGTCGGACTAGACAGCTTTATAGCTCGCTGTGTGGTATTTGGGGAAGTATCCTTTCATACCTCCAAACCATATTGTGTGTTCAACTCAGGCACACAATATGGAAAATTAGATGGTATGATTATTCCATTAGCACGTCGCAAATTCTTGAAATCCAGTGGTTTCTGCTTTCCTTCAGAGGAAAACATGACAGAGCTCATAGCTGCAAAGGAATGTTTGAAAACATAAGTTGCGTGCATGGGAATTAAAAACCACAAAGTTGAAAAAGCATCCTTGTCCAGCTTCATTAAAAAGGAATACATGTCAGTAAGCAATCATTGTTCTTGGATGCCTGTTTTTTGTGTTGGGTTTTGTTCATTGGTTTTTTGGTGGTGTTTGGTTTTTTTTTTCCCAAGGAATGGAACTGCACTACAAGAAGAAAGCTCAACTGCTCACTGTATCACTATGACATTCAGAGCCTAGGATGAAGCCGTAATACAGCTTACAAGCCATATTATTGTACCCCAACCCATTTGTAATAAAATTATATAGGCAGTTGAAACTGCTCTCTTCATCTGCTGAGGGAAGATCAGCGCCTATTAAAGGATGACCTGGAAACTCCTGGCCTCCTGCAACAGTAAACTGTCAGGCACAAAGCTAACTCCCCGGCCAGAGTTTGGTGGAACTATGAAGATATTTAGAGAAAAACACTGGGAAGGGCTCAGATTTCACTTCTATAACCTCAGTACCTTGGGCAGAAGGGGAAATTTCAAGCCTCCCATTTAGTATACAATGCACAAAATAGGTATAGAGCAAATAACTTTGTGTGTTTATTTTTATATATATATACACACATAAACTGAACAGGCAAGAGACTGCAAAAGAAGGAAAATTAAACTTTCTGTGAAATTTGCTATACTGCTACTTTATACTACACAAGACACTTTTTTTTTTTGGTTAAATTGTCCAGTTCTCCTACGCACAACAGCAACCTACATGTTATTTAAAAAAAATAATAAATGAAATCAATACACTGATGTCTCATTAATTCTGCAAACAGTAGTAACGAGGCACATTTCAACTCCAGCACAGATGCACATGTACCCCCTTTATTATTTGAAAGAATGCTTATTTCAAAATCTCATCTAGGCTTCTTTAAGTACATACACTTTACCTGGATTGTCTCAAATTAAGAACTTTGCACTGCCAAACTGCTATCTACTATACAAAATGGAGAAAGTATGTGTGCTCAAACCTGCAACAGCAGTGAATACCCTTTCCCTAAGTACACACTCCTAAGAGTAGCGATGCAAACCTGACATTCTCTGACTCAGCAGACAATCTCCCTGTCAGCGCTCGCTTTAATGACAGAAAGAGTTTTATTAGTTCCTAGTCCCATTACGGCTGCCGAGCCAACGGCACCAGCAGCGGATGAACAGATCGCAGCCTCAGCTCTGTGTCACCGAAGCCACTCGCCGGGTTTTGTCTGCAAGACCAGTTTCTGTGCCTCTGACCCGTCTCCCTTTCTCCCACACTCAGCCCAACGGGGTGGCCGAGCTGCCAGACAAGGCAGAATCAGGCCTAAAATTAACTTTATCAAGCACAGTAAAACCCCAGGAAGAACCCCGTTAACTCCACTACCCCAAGCTTCGTTGAGCAGGACAAACAATGCACATTCCTATCGTTCTTCCAGCTTCTGCATTCAGCAGATTTGTCACAGAATCCCTACAGCTAGCCTGCAGCCTGACAAGCCTTTTTCATATGGTAACGGGGAATTTACCAGGAATTCCTAAGCGCTCTCTTCCATCTCCCACTGCCATGCTTCCCCACTTAGTCCGGACACCAGCCATCTTCAAGCCACGTTTCCAGTTTTGCAGAAGCATTTTGGTGGCACGGACAGACAGGTGTGCAAAAATCACTGCAGCACTCCTCCTACATTGGGAACTATAGCCATACCATTGAATAAGCTAAAGTGATTGTGACTTTGGGTGGTTAGTGCTTGGGAGTGCCATTTATCTTTCAAGGCTCATTTGTGCCATGTTCAGCCCAACAGGATTCTTATTCAATTCTCCTTTAATGCTGAAAATAAATTGGAAAAAGCATGAACATGCACTCAGAAAGAAAGAAATAGAATTCATGATTAAATATTCTACATTGTTTTGTTTTTAAATCATCTGACAGATTTTAGTATAAAAAAATTAGAGCTCTTTTACAAGAAACTGGAAAACAGTATAGTGAAGAGAAAAGTTATGACCGTTAATTCTTCTTAATCCTACTGAACACTATTAAATACTGAATGATGATACATGATGGCAAAAAAGGAAGTATCAAAAAAATTTTGTTAAATTCTCTAACTCAACAAAATCTTGAAGGAAAGAAAACCACCAAAAAAAATCCAGAAACACCAAACCAGAAAACCCCTATCCCACCCCACCGACCACAGTGCTGCAAAATACTTCTTGATGCTAAAATACATTTTCCTATGTTGCAGCTGTCAGTTTCAAAAATCAACTACAATGGTTACTTCTACTTTCACCCCTTGTCATCAGATTATAAAAAATGGTCTAAGTAATAGGCTCCGATATTAAAAATATACACACACACCCAGCAATTTAACAATAAGAAATTATTTTGCCCCCAACATGCTGTTCTAGTATCAGCCAACAGCTTTGGAGTCTCTTATTTTCTAGTGTACAAAAATTAAATAAAATCTCAGAAGTGCTGCCCGAACAGTTATCTTCAAGTTTCTTTGGACAGACTTCCCACGGAAACCCTAAAGTGGAAAAAAAAAAAAAGTGAAAAACTTAAATGCTACGCACTCTGAGAATGTAGAAAAGTACAGAAACATGTACCATATAAATTGAGAAACATTTTTCCTAGTTAGTTTAAACAAGACTTGTTTTTCACAACCTCTACATTTACCCACATTCCTGCGTATATTTAGAAGAAAGCCTGATACAGGGTATACACACAATCTATTAAAGCTAGTAGCTATACACAGAGTGCAGCAGGATTAACCCGCATACAAAAAGGTTACAATCAAGGTAAATGGCAAGAAAATAAAATGATCCTTTTCCAAACATATCTAGTGTGTTTGTATCCATATAAATTTCTAGTATACCAGCTCTAACAATGGCTTTACTAAAGCACAACACCCAAGGAAGATTTCTGATCCAAACTAATTTGAAGGAAAGTTGGGACGCTCACAGTGAGCTTGCCTTCTTACCAACCCTTCTCCAGTCTGATTTTCTTTCAAAATGGGAGGTACTGCATTTAAATTAAGGAAAGAAAGATATTATTCTAAGTATGATCACAAGTCTACACAGATGTATTTAAAAACAGACTTACAAAAGTTTTAAAAAAACACAGCTTTATTCTAAAAGTAAAAAATGATCTTAATTGCTTGTCCTGTTTCATCTCAAGAATACATTAAAATTATACCAAGATATCAAGTTTTACACACAGATTACATAAATTTGCTATAAATGTATAGATTTGCAATACTTTGCAATCTTTGATAATTTTAATCCAAATGTGCCTTCAATTAAGTTTTCAGTCCTTTCCTTCCTCTTCAGGTCCATGGAAGTTACGCGGAAGAGGTAACAGCTCAACTTGGAAGGCAACCCTCATATTTGGGTGCAATAAAAAGGAGGATGTGCTCAGATGGGAACATCATCTTCCTGTGAATCGAGCGGAGTTTTGCTGGCAAGCAGCCAGGCAGCCCATATGCCTACATAGGGTATCATGGCTTTCCCAAAAGCTTTTCCTGTTCAGATCCATGAAAATGGATCTGTTTGGATGATGATCAGTGACAGTGCCCACCCCTACAGCCAAGCTGTATGAGCAAAACCTTCCTACACGTGAATCCTCAAGGAAGCATACCCTCTCAGTAGGCACTACTCCACAGTCTTCCCCAAATTCTGGATTTGAATAAGAGAAGTTTGTTATGTTTAGGGCTGCAGGTGATAATTGGCTTTTCCTATGAAAATTGTGAGGTCATTTGAGACTGACCCAGCGCTGGAGGTGTTGAGAGGGCTGTACTCCAGTAACTATCTAGCTGGCACCCCAGGATGCCCATCCTATTCCAGCTTCCTAGAAAAACTCCTCTGTGAACAGTCCCAGTAATGCAGTAATAAGGAGCATTAGGTGTCAGCTAGGGATTATTATTCTCCATTGCTAAATCATGTATTTGTTCCCATACTATACAATAGAAAGTGGCTTTAAATTCACTGGAGGAGTAGCCTTTTATGATGTAACAAATTCAGTAATGATTATTTACCCAAAATCAGTTTCACCATAACAGGGAGTGGTCAGTTACAAATCACTCTGAAAAACAATTCAAACTTAAAAAGGATGAAAGAAAAAAAAAATAAATCCACTTTTTTAAGAAATGCTGATGTCATGGGTCCTTAATTGCTTTGTGCAATCACTTAGAGATACAAGTATTTATTTTAATATGTAATTACCGAAAGCATCTATATAAGTATTTTCTCCCCTCCTCATAAAAGGCATTTATAGATACCACAGAGCTGTTTCTTAAACAACATTATTAACTGGAAGACTAACAGAGAACTGAAGCAACCCGAATGGGCTGAAAGACAGTGGTTTTTTCCCCCTCCATCAATACCACACACAGATCAACTAAACGACTGTCATCCATCAGTCCTGCATTTCTTCCTTAGCATGTTTTCCAGCACTGTGAGCATCCCCAGTGTATTAAGGAAAACCACCCAGGAAAATCATGACCGCCTTAGGAGATTGCTGCAGAGGTTGATCACGACCCTGACAACAATTTGAACAATTATTGTATTTTTATTAAGAGTCTCAGAAAAGCCACTTTTTCAAGTCTATGAGGCAGTACCTTTATCTCAGTTTTGCCTGTTCAGTAGAGGTTTCATTACTCTGAAACAGAGTCAAGCTACTTAGGATGGGATGCTCTTGCCTAAAAACAGGCCTTCAGTGCCTGTGTGCACGTGAGAAGTGCTGGAGTACCCAAGAACTCCCCAGGGACTGGCAGATACTCCAGCGGACCCCTAGAAGATGCCCACCCTTCTGGAGCAGCGGCTGGAGGCTGAGCAGAACACCTGGATGGCCCATCGATATCCTGGGGGCAGGAAAATGAATGCCACCCTCCACAGCAGTGCATTTACAGCCTGCCTCCCCTTCCTGTGGTCACCAACTTACATTTGGCTCCATTTCAAATGCAAAAGTCATCCCTGAAGTCAACAGAAGGGAACTTCGGTGGAGAAGTTATGGCTAAGTGTAAATATTCTCAAGATCAACACTTACAAGCTGTGGCCTTTGAGCCCTCACCCATTGCAGAACTTCTTTTGACCTTGTGAAACTGTGGTGAGATGGGCCTGCACACAGAAGCCCCTGCCATACAATGTACAATTTTTTTGCAGAATCTGACTCTCAGCACAAGGTACAAACCAATAATAATAAAAATTATTAGAAGCATTATAAAACAGGATAAAGACCATGGGACAAGGAACAGATTCATTTTGTCTTAGGAAAAAATAATAATAATCCTGAGAGCCAATTCTTTTCTGCCACAGACTCTTATTTGAAGACAGAAAAGCAGGGGAAATGGGCTATTAAGAACCCTGGTTTCACAGAGGCTGCCCCAGAAGGGAAGAGTCATAGGGGAGCACAGTGCACTCTTAAATATCACACCTTGGTGTGTAGCCAAGAGATACGCAGACGCCAAAACATAGCATGCTAGGAGTTGCCTGAAGGCAACTAACAGGGATGAGCTCCAAAGTAGTTCCAAAAACACATCAGGAGAAACTACTTCTGCTCTACATCCTGCGCCAGGGCCAAGCACAGGCACAAACTGCACAGCTGGACAAGTCCTTATCGCTGCAGTTAAAATGGGAACCAATTAATTCTTCTTTAGAGGTACACATCTGAAACTTCACTGGAGGAGCTGAGCCTGCACATTAACACCAGACTTAGCCATGATGGCTCCTGGGTGATTTTATATTGAAGAATGGTATTTCTGTCTTAAGACAATGCTGTAATACTCAAATCCTTTTCCTAATGCACATTTTGAAGTTACAGTGTGTTCTGAGGACATCGCATGGCAATAGACTTGTATCATCTCATAATTAACTGTAATTACTATACGATCATCTCCAGACTTAAATGTAGTTAACCATTAACCTGTATTTGTAGACTGTTATTTGCTGAACAGCATGGTATGTTCCTTCATTCGCCAACGCTATGTAATTGTGCAGTTATAGACCTTATCAGAGTGGTCAACTAAAACAGTTTTTTGCGGGGGTTGAAGGAAAGGCCACAGATATTGTTACTATTTAAATTTTTGTAATAAAAAAGCCATTTTTTTTTAAATAAAACTTTGTTAGGAAACAAAAATAAATGAAAATGGGAATGCTAGTTTTCATGCTTTCTGGACAAACCTCCTCAAAACTCCAGTTCCTAATCTTGTACCTATACTAGTGTAGAAAAAAGTGGCATCAAGACAACTCTTCAAGCTTCCAGCTGGATTTCCTTACTATGCCTGATCTGTATATATACACACAAACAAAAAGCATACTTTTGAGTATCCAACATAACATAAATGTAAGGTAGTTGTTTCTTCCATGATAACAAATGTACTGTTAGTGTATATATATATATATAAAGCATTTGCAGTAAGATTCAGCTGTTGTCAAAAAATAAACACAACACCACTATAGTGTGAAGAACACTATTCAGTATTTATTACCCTTTCTAGCAGTACAGATAGTCAACAGCAGAACACCAAGGATGACTGCAGACCTGTTGTGTACACAAAATTATGCCTATTAAATCCAGCATTGGGTTTTTTTGTTGTTTGGAGAGGTTTATTGGTTTTTTTGGTTGGTTGGTTTTTGATTTGTTTGTTTTTTGGGGGTTTTGTTTGTGGGTTTTTTGTTGGGTTGGTTGGTTTTTTTAAAATAAGTAACACTTCACAGGTTTATGCAATGCCATCTATGAAATTTGCTCTGCATTCTGTCACAAACGGAGGTGTTACAGACCTGTACCAACTTTAAGGAAAGTGCTTGATGCAGAAATAAATTGGGGTAACTCATCAATCATGCAGATATAGTGGCTATTATATTCCAATAAATATCAAGCACTGTATTTGAAGACTGTTTTGCTGCTCCTCTACATTTAAGAGGGAATAACTGAAATTCTACGTTGTTTCTGAATACATTATCAACTAGTTACCATCAGGAATCCACTTCCACACAGGATCTGCTGCAGCCCATCTCAGGCTGTAAAAGTCATGCTACAAACAGTTCATCTCTTTGGAAACTCAACCAACTTTCAACTGCTTGAGCAAGACTCCTGGCTGCCAGCTTGGCCAATGTGAGGTGTTACTTTGATGTGCCTATCACCACCTTATACAGAGTTTCTGTGCAACCTCAGTTAGGGATCAAAGCTTTATTAAATAAATACAGATTCTTTATCTTCCTTGCTGCACATGCAAAAACCAAATATGTCATCTTATCCAACATAACGCATTGGCAACAACTTATGAATAGATTGCTTAGTTGCAAATTACCTGGAAATACTACGCTGGAAAGTTGACAGACTGAGAGTAATACTGACTTCAAATAATTCTCAATAAACCAGTGAAATTAGCACCAGTATCATCCTAAAATGAGGTATTAGTACTAACAACTGTTAAGTAAGCATTCCAGCACTCTTTTCCTGTAGGTTTCCTGTTCTGAAGGCCAGCAAGGGGAAAGAAGATGGTAGGAATTTGGTCACCCTGGTTGGGGAGGACTTCTCGTGCACCATAGGGTGGCCTAGGCAGTTGCTACACAATGCACTGGAACAGGCTTTTACGCCAAATCCAATTCTCAGCAGCACAAAAAGCATTCATCTTAAAGCAGCTTTGGGAGGATGAGGAAATCTAATCCTAGAGGGAACCCCTGTGCCCACGTACAATAGAAATCCCACCCACACCAAAACAATTTTCTGGATGCACATCAAAGAACACACCCTCTTCAGAATGAAGACTAAATACACCCCTCTCAGAGCTGTGCCAATATTGGCACCAGGAAACAAAACCTGACTTCTAAAACTGACACTGGGAAGTACTCCAGTTGTCAGAAACTTCATGAAAGCACTAGTGCAATGTTACCTACACTTCAGCTGTGAGTAACACAGGTTCAGACCTTTGCAAGACACAAGGTTAAGGCATGAAAATACCCAGGGGTTTTCCATGACCAATTAAAAGTTTTAGGAGCTCTTGTTTTAAGACACATTCAGTTTACAGCTATCTAATCCAGTATGTAAATGAAAAAGGCACACTTCTTCAAAGACATCTGCAAAAAGAAATCCTCAACAGGATGTCAAGCTTATAATTAAATATTACTTCATAATAGAATGCTTGTATTTGAGGGGCAAACTGTTGGAAATGGGTAAGAAATACCTGAAGCTTTACTACTTAATCCTAAATCCAGTAACTTGTGTAAGTAAAACTGCGGTACAACCTTATCTCAAACAAAATTCTCCTCTTCATTCAAAAAAGTTTCTCAAACGCTGAAGGAATTTGTTTTGTGGGTTTGTTGGGTTTTTTTTTTTTGCTAAATAAACACAGTGCAACACCCATTATCTGTCTTAGCCTGACCATTCTCAGTACTCCCTTCCCTGGGACTTTGCACAAGAAGACATAACATTACAAAGGACATCAATTGACCACTCTGAAAATTTACGATACCAAGGGCTGGAATAAAGCGATATCAATGGGAATGGCTATTCTATCACCACGATAGCCGACGAACAAGGAAGAAGCAGAAAGGTGGACGGGCAAGCACAGAGTCGTGCAAGCTAGAGGTCTGCAGAGGGATGACGGCACCTTGCTCAGCCTTTTCCCTGCTGCTGTCAGTACTGCTGCTTGATTCAATTCAGCCACATGAGCAGGGAAGTTGAACATAAAATATAGCACCATCACTTGTGCCAAAGCAGCCCAAATAATTCTTGAAATGCCAGATCCCCTCACAGCCGATAACCGGTACGCATCCCAGCACGTCACTTTGGGCCCAGGAGAACGAGAAGAGGGACCCAGTAGAGACTGGGGGAAATAGGACCGGCACACACATGCCTCTCCCCTTGCACAGTTTAAATAAAATTAAGTCTCTCATGTCATTTTCACTGCCAGATTAGCTCAGGCATGATAAATTTCCAATTCAGCTCATTCACCTCGCTTTGATCCATGCTACATGCTGCCTTCTATTTGTATCTACAACCAACACTGACAGCAGCAGGAAAAACAGCTTAAATCCAACAATCGAACACTTATTTTAAGAGTGAGAAGTTAATGGGAGCTACAAGGTTATGTTGGATTTTTTACTTTTTTATTAATTTTACTTTAATTTTTAACTTTTAGTCTGATATTAACATGCTGCAGCATAATTATCACTGATAATTTTATTTCTCTTGCTGTATGCAAGAGATTAAAGCATAAAATTCACCCAAACCTGCACTTTCCTCCTTGACCTTTCAACTAAGCAAGGCAAGGAATCTCCTTAGAACTATGGCTTTTAAGTAAATAGATAAAAACATGGAAATCTCAGAAAGTTAAACAGAACATGCAATGTAACAAATAAAATAATGAAGTAGCAGCAAGGATGTAAATGATTTAAGCAAATGCCAAAAACCAGTTTCCTTATTTCAATACTTCTCATCAGTTTTATCATAGTTCATTTACAAATCATTAGTCTAGTTTTAAATTATGGGTCATGCAGTTTCCCTTTAGAACAGCACGAAATTGCTATAACACGGCTTCTAAATTTACAAATCCCAAAGTGTGGTGTCTCGGGGCAGAAAAGAAGCTAGGGAAGAAGGGAAGGGTGCCTGTGCATGTGTGTCAAGGTATGCATATTTTGAAAATGAGAGAGCAGGCGAGACATAGGGGATGTTTGCATATATATGAAGAACTGTATGCATTACATACATATCCTACATGCATAAATAGAACGTAACTGAGAATCCTATATAACAGCTGCTTTTGTATCACATCGTGACACATCCAAAGAACTAAACTCCAACATGTGGCTAGGTAACATACCCTTCAAAAGGGACAGAGCTTTGGGTCAAGAAAATTTTAGTCCTGCTTTGCAAAGACTCAACTTAATCCAGAATTGCATTTTTGGAAACTAACTCAGAAGGAGTTTTGGACTTATCAACAGATCTTATGTATTTAAAAGAGAAAAGGGAAAACTTTAGCTGATGAAAACTTCCAAACAGGATAGAAGTGGAAAGGGTGGTATATACCTGTCCCTTACTTAAAAATAGATACATAGTCTTAATGTGTATTAAGTTTAAAAACAGGGTTAGCGCTATGCTTACAACAAACACCGAAGCACTCAAACATTAAAACTTCAAAGAACAATATAAAGTCTCCACAGATCAAGCCATAGTTCATGGCCAAGTCTTATCTCCATGAGATTCTTGGCTGACAAAAACATTGAAAAAAATAAGTACCAGCAGCCATGTGTACTACTGCTTTATCCAGCACATACTTTGCAACAGGAACTGGTCATTATTTAATAGCAACTAATGATTCATTATTACGACTTAGAAATAAAAACACGTCAGAGAAACACATGGGGAAACAGCAGTACCACCTCATCATCTAATTACCTTGATAAAGTGACTACATGCTTAGAACAGACATTGGCAAATACATGTTTATGAAACTGAAGCATTGTTTATGCTGCCTCTAAATGACAGGAAAATTATTTGATCCTGAGGATTGTAGGGTGAGTGGACCTTCTGAGTATGCAGTGAAGCCTGTAGGGAGTTCACGGAAATTCTGCCTGTGTCTTAACTTCAATACAGTCTGTTAAATTTTTTTCCAGCTAACGGGACTCAAGCATCCATCTACAAGATGCAAAAGAGGCAAAGATAGTGTTGCGTTGCTGCTGGTTTGGGTGGAGGTTTTTGTGGGTTTTCTTGTTTTGAAAGCTTGCAAAATAAGAGTTGTAACAATAGAGCTTGACACAAAACCAGGTATCACTTTTAGTCTAGTCAAGAAGTAGTAAAACTTGTAAAATTAGCTTCTTCACGTGTTCATTGCCTCAAGAAATCCACCCTGACCTTAAGCAGGTCTGGACCTTTGTTTTGCAAATTCTTTCAAAGTACATATCAACAAACCTCACAAACTAATTATTTCCAGAGGTATGTATTATCCTGTAGGTACTTCAATTCAAACTAAAAAACATGTTAACACTTCCTTCAGTTGCGAGATACATAACCCATTAATTTTGGTGCATCTCAATCAGAAGAGACCAAGAACAGCCCTCTCCTCCCTGTACCAGCTCTTCACCGCCACAGTTTTTCCAGCCCCGAGTCTATATACCAGCAGGCTGAAGGAGTCATCTAGCGGTCACAGATAATTCCTGCAGCCTCACCAGCTTCTGCAGTCCGGCTGTCAGGGCAAAACGTAAGTCTTTTGAACCCTTAAAGCACTTGAAGCACTAAAACCAGTCTGCTGGCAGGGGCTCCAGCTGAAGGCCCAGTATCCGAACCGTGATACGGTCCCAACGACCATGTTCATGATGCGCCGTGTTCGTGTTCCCTACCACATCATAAGCATTCGTTTCCCACTTCTGGCCCACGTCAAGGCTGAATTCAAGTTCTATCCATCTTAAACATGCCTGGGAGTAGACATGGCTGTGTTGTTTCTAACCGTACGGAGCCTCCCTGTTCCTCTTCAGGGGCGGGTAAAGAGATAAAACATCATGCAAAGCACCAGTTCAAGTGACAGTCTTGGCCACCAATTAAAGAGCAAAGCAGCAGCACAGCAAGCTAACTGATCTTACTCACTTCCCATCCCTCCTCCACCACAAACTCGCTGCGTCGGTCTGGACAAAGCACCTAAGTATCTCAGTCATGGAAGAACCATCTGCCATGGAAAAAAACATTATGCAAAACTCACAGTAAGAACAGTGGTACGTTAAGCAGGTATTCAAAGTATGATTTAAAATAACACTTTGATAAGCAGTATTAATATCTACAAAATCTTATTAGTCTTCATAAAAATGTGTAATGCTTTATCAGTTCTCTGTTCAACACATCCAGTCAGGTAAGCTCCAGAAATGTAAGGCAGTATCATTTTATTTGAAAACCTCAAAACATTCATCCCTCAGATGAAGAGTCATTTCAGCTACATTAGAAATAAAAAAAAGTGAGAAATCAGTACTGATTTTTTACATAAACACCTTAGTTTGAAACAAGATTGGATTCTGATCCATATTTGTTACTGTGTTAATTGGTGTCACCTGTTGAGTGACTGTTCTGCAGGCACCTGAACAAAGAGCAAGATTTTCTTAAGTTTACTTTTGTTTCTGAAAATCACTTTGCTACAATACTAATGCCAGGCTCTGGAAGAAAGCGTTGCTACTCTTCCTTCACACAGTAGAGATTGCTATTTACAGCTTTTCTTTTTAAATGCTTGTACTGTTGCTCAGAGGTGAGCTAATGCAGTGAGCATCAGGTGTTAAATACCCCTCACACACACACAACTTCCTAACACACACACACACACACTACCTATGCAATTTAACATCTTGTAACTTAGCCCTGGCAGCAGTAGCCAGCCCTCACCCTGAAATCAGGAACTATAGGTTCTTCAGACCTCTCATGGACGAGCCAAAAGACTTCCTTAAATTCATACTCAACCTCCCTGTGACTCAGAGCCTCTGTCTGCCTCAATCACCTCAGTCAGAAAGGTATCACCTGGCTTCCTTCATCCATCCTATAAATCACTTGGGTAATTTGAGTGAAAAGTGCTATAAAAGTGCAAATTATCATTATGGTATTGTTAAAGAGCTCTGACTTACTACAAGCTGCAGTTGGTGGTGGAAAACAGTGGTACCACAATGATACCAACAGGTGAAAGAATGAAAAATGAGCCTTGCCAGCCTTAATGTCAGAGTTAAATGGAGAAGGTTCCTTCAAAATGGTGTGGCATGAGCAGCACCTAAGTGTTGCTTAAAGCTAGTACTCAGCTCGGCCACCTTCTGATCTCAGCAGGCAAGACCTCCACCTTCCTTCTTCACAGGTCTAGCAAAGTAAGCGTTGGTCAGATCTGCCTTACATGGAGGACCTGGAGAAAGACTGGCTTTAAAGCACATTTATTTCTGTAAGGTGGAGGACACTTTACCCTTTTAGGTCATTGAATCACCAAGACCTGTTTCTTGCCACTCACTCCTCAGGGACCCAGGCATGCAGGTGTCTGGAAGTTAGAAAACAGTTCTGCACTCTGAGGCTTGCACAAGCACACCCTAGATCTATTTTTCTAGTTTTCAAACAGGCATAACTTATATTGTTAACAAAAATATTAATATTTTTCAGTCTTCACTGGACAACATCACATGAAGGGTAAGGCCACTCCTTTCTTTAGGCTTTCACACAAATTTAACCCATGCTAATTTTATTTCTTAATTTTATTTCTTAATTTTATTTCTATATTTTACATGCAAAATCCTCTTTGGAAAGAGAATGAAAGAGCAGGTTCCCTGCTGGTCTAAAACGGTATGCCAAAAAGTTTCACTGATGAAATTAGTAGTAGACAGGGGTAGAGACCTACCGATTTACAGTGTGCTAGGCCAACTCACATTGCGCTGGCTCATACCATGCTTTCGGTGAACTGCAAAGAGTGAATGAGGAGCAGTAACAGTCACTCAAGCCACTCACCCCACTATTACAAGAAAGATGCAAGTACTTTTTATGCTACACACATATACACACACAGAGACATAGGCGTATAAGTGTGTGTGTATCTACACATACATTTTTGCAGGTAGATGCAAGATAAAAACAAACACCACACAGCAGGCTGGTTTGCAAAGTAGCAATGCAGAAGATAAACAGTGGCAGACTGGAATAAAAAGACAAGAAATTGCAAAATATCACAGCCGCTCTTCAAATATCTACCTACCTTTGTACATTAAAATTAGTATGTGAAGCTCTTTCTGAAGCTTCTACTACTTCTTAATATGCAGATCAGCCAAAGCATGGCTGTACTTTGTTGAAGCTGCAAATACCTGGGTTGACACACTTCTTTTTGATAAAAGGTTTACTATATTGATCAGGCTTTTATGACCCCAGAAGACAGCCATAATTCATCTTTCCTGAAGGTCTTACCACAGACTACCTGAGAACTTTGGCTGTGCAGTCCCCTGCGATGTTTCACAAAGGGAGCATATTATACTCCTCTTCCAGAGATGGCACAATTTTACAGAATTACTTCCTGTTATAATTCAAGGAGGCTGACCATCTTGAAACAAACGTTACTGACTGAAGCCTAAGCATCTCAAGACAGCCTCTCTTTGCACCTCAATTACTCAGCAAAAGTCAGCTAAACAATATCAGTCAACTGAAGATGCTTCTCTCTAAGGACCCTGCCCTCCTATCATTCCTCAGTTTGCTGACCTGCAGGACAAGCTGAAATACCTCTCAGAACTACCAGGAGCAAAGAATTTATTTGTTTTATCTTCATTTCTGAACACATACTGCAGAAAATTTAACCAGAAGCAACAGTTTAAGTTGCTGATAATATTTAAAATATATTCATTTATTCTGAAAGCTCAGTTGGAAAGTACCTCTTTTTCCGCTGCCTAACCACCACTACACCAATGCAGCAATTTGGATTCCATGTCTCACTACAGGTCCACCAGAAAGCAGATGTCCATACTTAGAACGAACACATCCACGTGGAGATTTAGAATTCACAGAGCTTTACAGAGAAAGCTTTACAGTTTTACCAGAGACTCAGCGTCAGACATTCAGTGAAAGCACAGCATCTAACTTCGAAAGTGTCTACTACAGTCTTAGCCCCAGGATCATTTTGAATGAACCGTAAACAACATAGATAGGAAGGCCTCAGTTGTGTTCTTAGCATATGCCATAGGCTTTGTCAAATGGGGCCTGGCCAGTTGGCTGCCTTCTTGCAGCCTTGAAGGGGGAGGAAATAGCTTAAATCTAGTAACTCTTTACTGGTCCTGACTAATAAGAACCTGCTTCTTGAGTGAGTTCTACCCAGACAGGAGGTATTACTACTGACTGAGATTTTGTCAATGCACATAGGCCCAATGTGTAATTTGCTTGTACTTTTACCCATGAAACTTCCAGGTATTTCCACACCCAATTGCTATTTCTGAGTTACTCCATACACTAACAACCTTCAAGGGGCACCATCAATCACAAAAAGAAAGCAATTTAGCCACGTATGGAAAACTTACAGCTACATGACTATCATTTTAAACATAAAAAACATACATTCTTGTAGCCAGCTGGGAACAGCACAATTCAATTAAATTATTTTCACTTCTCTTACAGACAGTTTCACTTTTGAATTGCTTTGGGAAACAATCATTTTGCTTGAACATCTGCATAAAGATATCCCTTCCATTTGAAAATATTTTAACATCCTGGTATCATAAAAAATGCTTTACCTTACAGTAGTGATCTAATAGTTGAAAGAGGAGGGATCCATTTTGAGTAGCTTTACCCTGCAGTGGATCCTGCTCACCCTTAGCTGAAATTCACAAGTTCTCCTGGTAGCTTCTTTTGGGATTGCTTTTAGGAGAGAGAGAAAAAAAAAAAAAAAAAAAGGGGCCCCTGGGGAGCCCTAGGCCTTATTAAAAAAAAAAAAAAAGGGGCCCCTGGGGAGCCCTAGGCCTTATTAAAAAAAAAAAAAAAGGGGCCCCTGGGGAGCCCTAGGCCTTATTAAAAAAAAAAAAAAAGGGGCCCCTGGGGAGCCCTAGGCCTTATTAAAAAAAAAAAAAAAGGGTCCCCTGTGAAGCACTAGCCTTCATTAAAAAAAAAAAAAAAAACCACACATGCCCCATCATACTTAAGTTTCACATCTGAAAAATCTCAGATGTTGCCAGGTTTTCAACTCAGGTTACCTAGCCATCAGGGAAGACTACGTCCTGAGGCAGCACACCACACCAGCTGCCCGCACCATCCCTCCACAGCTGTGACAGTGCTTCCCAGTGAGGGAATCCCAGTCTCATCCCAGACAGAAGTCCATGGAGAACGCCGCTACCATTACACCACGTCCATCAACACCCTTATAAAGTGCTGCAACAGGGGCAGTAACTCCTTGGCCTCACCAGCAGAAGCTGTGTACTTACAGAACCATGGTCATGACACAGCTGCATCAACTCTCAAGGTGTTAGGTCCCTTGTAATTTGCCTAACAAAGAAAGCATTATTCTTGTCATTTACTCTCATTAACTGCTCTCATTTCTCCACTTACAGGAAGAGGAGAGAGACTTATTTTTCCCTCCAAAAGAAAGATATAATCAAACCAAACTGCCAATTTATTATTTATTTATTTGTTTTTACACTTGGGATTGTAGGTAGTTCTTTCAATCCTTCTGGCTTTGTAAAAGCCAAATGAATTTCATGCTGTGCAAGCCTGATAGGAACATTTAAATAAGTTTTCTTTCTCATCCTGAAACTATCATTCCTTTTGTTCCTCTCCCACAAATATATTTTTTTTGCATAAACTTTTAATTGGACAGCATCTTTTTGTAGCTAAACATACTCTAAAGTATTACTCAAAAGTCTGAAGAGTCAATGTGCCACATTTTCTGTGGGTGTTCAGTTTACTTTGGTAGGGCAAGGGAAGGAGTAGAAATGCTATTTTCAATTCTTAACTCTACTATCTGAACAACTTCCAAGCAAAGCAAACATCGATCCTTTAATCCCTTGTCAAAATCCACTAGCACAGATTTCTGTACTTGCACTGAGTTTCACAGAGGGTAACAAGACCCTGAACAAACGCACGGGTCTACACTAGCAATTCTCAAAATTGGATCTTTATCTTGAGATGTAACATTTGACTATCCTAGCCAAAGCACAGCCCCAGGGAATTCATGTAGAAATATATATTGCTGTTTTTTGCCAGCACCAAACACACATAACAAAAGCTTGAAAACCACTAACAAAAACTTCCTGAACTCCACAAATTACACATAAACAAAAACAATCACCCTGCTCCTTAAAAAACAAACAAAAATATTATAGTACTGGCCACAGATACATGCTCTTCTTAGAGGCCACTGAAGGAGAAATTACCTTCTCTTTTAGAGGTATTCTGCCGCTAGTCAAAATCTCAGAGCACCTGATCATATGAACAATTTACGGCACCAACACTGGATTTAAATTTAACCAGCACCTTGAATTTGTAGTAAACTGGTATTCTGCATCCAGGCAGAGCTACCTTGCTAAAAATCACTTATCAAACACACTCACTGAAAGTCCCACGCAACTTTTCAGAACAGCCCAACAAGTAGCATGCTACACTGGGTCACACAAAGGGAAGCTAGGCACAGCAGCACCTACTTCAGAAAGGATCACAGGACAAAGACAAAAGCAACATCACAATTAAGAGAAGTTATCTTCAGCATCAGTAACTAACTGATGCTATCTGGACTGGAAACTATCCAGACTGCAAAATCACATTTAAAAGATGCATATATGTGCCCAGTAGAGGTAATATTGACAGTAGTGGTCTATTTCTGGAAATACATCCTCCTTCTCTTGCATTTTACTTAGCCTACCCTTAAGGCTCTACTTTGACAAGCAGTAAGATAGCATAAGCCAGCTCCGAAGCCAAAAGTGGTCCTGACGCATTATCCTGCTTCTGTTCCCCACTCTTCTGGACACCCCTCTTTTGGGGCAACAGAGCTGTTCAGTTCTCCCTTCTGATACACGACACAATATGTGATCCACCCAACAGTGGTCATTTCTATCTTTCGTAGACAGAAAAAGTTAAGCTAACAGAAAAAACATTAATTTTAGCTATGATCAGTTCTCCAGTCAAGTTCATTACACAACTGCAAAACAATAGCACGGCCCCATTAGGTAGGATGCTAGTGTCTAAGGCAGGGACTGTTTCTTTTAGCGACACTACTGTCATGTAAACATGGTGTTTCACTATTACCTCTGTCAAATAAGTCTTATTCACTTCTTTGTCAGGAAACCGTAGTTTAAATAATGTATTGTATCTTCTATCTATGTTGAAGATGGGGCCAACATTACACGTGTGGTGAGCTGAAGGTGAAAAAAGACTGAGAGCACCATACCCTTCACTCTTCTCTTCATGCCTACAAATAGACAGCATTTAATAATATCCTTGCAATCCCTCCAGCAAGGAAGGATCCAACTGCAGACAGAACTCCCTGTCCCCCTTCAGTGCACTCCAAAATAAATTGACAAATTTCTACACGTTAACAGAAGACCAGGTTGCCAAATTGTGACACAGAAGTAGCAAATTCTTTGACCCTGGCTGTCAGCACGGATGGCAAATCAGTTATAAGCACAAAATTTAGAGTCATTAATAGGATCCTTGGACTCTAGTGACACGGGCTGGATTTTTTACAGCAGCCTCCTATCAATCAAAATGAAAATGTTGAAAATACATACAAAATGAGTAAAACAGGGAACTCCAGCAGCTGTTAGACTTGATACCTAACAACATGTCTGTGTTCTCAGTGCTGCAGAGTTTCTCTACAGGCAGAACGTGAGGAAAAAGGTAACTTAAAACTTTGGCAAGTAAGAGTTGAGTACCTGGGCCCACATGGGAAATGAATCTGCAGCTATAGGATAAGCACGTTTCTCACACATTTATTGTGGAAACATTAGCATTTAAAATTATCTTTAGAATCAACACACTGAGGCAAATGGGCATGCATCATCTTTCTAACATACTGATATGAACAGCACATAAAATGTCTTTAACTATAATTTTATCCCTCAGAGTAATGACATAACACAGGGTTAATTTCTTGAGCAATTTCTATAGCAAGAAGTAGATTTAGCTACAATGAATTTACAGATTGCATGGAGGCAAAACCATGCAGCATAGCAGACCCACTACCTGAAACCAAATACAAAACATACAGGGCCATACATGACTGGAAGTTTTATTATTACTTCCTATACAATGCTCTTCCACCACTATCACAGACAGGCCACAGACTGGGCAATAGAAGTGGTCTGTTGTTTTTCTTTTAACCTTACACATTTATCTACAAAGCTGTTAAATTACAAGTGGTAAGCGTGGCCCAGTAACACAACAGACTTAAGAAAAAATGCTCCTACTTGCCCCACAACTGAAAGAAGTGGTGCTAATTTCCACCAAGGAAAAAAAGGGATGTCAGTCATGCCCAAAGGTGTTACCAAAAATCAAACCCCATTTACCATACCTCTCTCATTTTCCATCAAAATGCATCGAACTTTGGAATCAAAGTTTCCCTGGAACTGCTTTCAGCACAGCTGCTGTGCAACTTCACTGTAAGAGAGTTATCCACCGCTCCCTCAACTAATCAAAGACTAAATTTGTTTCATTTATAGCAGAACCAGTAAATGCAACTCAGCATCACAGAAAACAGCACTCTGGTCTGGATCAAAAGCGCACAATTCTGGTCAGGCCCCAGAGCCTGGGACATATCACATCTCCCATGATTCTGAACAAGATCCTTGATTTCTTCCTACTGTCCCTTGTCATCTGGGACAGCAGAGCAGCTCAGACCTGCAGCAGTGCCCTGTAGCTGCAACAGCAGCATCCAACACCCAGGTAGCCCATGACAGCTACGCTTTTTGAGTGGCTTCTTACGAAGACTCCGCTGCAAAATCATTCAGGGCCCCACAGTCAAAATGAACAAACTTGTCCATTAATCGGACCGTTAACAAGCAGTAACGAGAAGGTGGCAGCAGAAGGATACTACTACACCAAGTAAGTAGCACCCTGCCACCAGTTATGGATTAATGATTTTAAAGCTCCATTAGAAGGTACATAGAAAACAACGCTCGCCTGTTTAAAAAACTGAAAGTTGGTTAATGAGCCTGCAATATTTATTTTTCTTTACAGATTGAAGAATGTAATCTTTAAAAAATTAAATTTAAAAAAAATTGCAACAATGTAAGAAGATATGTTTCTATGTAAGTTACCCATTTGTTGCGACTGAGATATTCTTCCACAGAATGCTCAGCAACTGTAAGAAAAATTCTATTTTTTCCTTTTTGTTTTTACCATGTATGATTTTATTTCCACACATTATAAAATTATGTCATTCCCTTATATACATGACATTATTCTATGTCCACAGCTATTACTAGATCGCTGTAAAGTCCCTTCCTGACACTATTCAATCCATCTAAAAGTTCTGAAGCTACCCGAGTGTTTTTCCTATCGTAAGTTGTTTGGAGTGAACATTACCTTTATCACCTGTCCTTTATGGTTATATTTGTGTGATATCTATCTCTACTTTTCAACGAAAGGAAAACAGATTTACACGCTATAAACTTTAATTGACCACAGCTCTTTGCTACAGCGAAATCCATCATTTCCTGAGTGTACTCCATTACAGTATGAGGAGGAGCAAAAGCATCTAATCAAGAGAGCGTAACAACCCAACAGCTCGTTTCTCGTTATGGAGCAGGGGCAGGTTGCGACTCTCGGTGCCGCCTCTCCCAACTCGCCGGACCTCTGCGACGCAAAACCCGCACTCACCTCCTCCGCCTGCCGCGGTCAGGGAGCTGGCACAGCAATGTTTTCGGTGCAGCGGGCTCCCATTCCGCCTACCGCCCCGCCTCGCCGCCACAGCACCGGATCACCATGATACCGCTCCTCCGAGCTCGCCGGGGGAGCCCCACGAGTCGCCGAGCCGGCAGCCCAGCCATAAAAATTTAACTCCAGCCCGATGAAAATAACTCCGCGGCGGGGAGGAGTGCCGGGGCCGGGAGGAAGGCTGGAAGCAGGAAGCTGATCTCAGCGGCGCGGGGCGCGCGGACGGGGCGGAGCAGAGCGGAGCGGGGCGAGCGAAAGCCGAGCGGGGACTCGCGGCGCACAGCCGGGCTCCGGCCCTGCGGCCGAGCGAACACAGCCCGGCCCCGCGGCGGACACGGGCGCCAGCAACACCCCCCACACACGCACACGGACGCCCCTCCTAGACCCCTAACCCACCCCCCCCCCCCCCCCAGGCAA
>NW_015090885.1:11411658-11443181 GCF_001431845.1 Calidris pugnax
CACCCCCCGCAGGTAGCCGGCCCTGCGCAGCCCGCCCTCCCTCCCCCGAGTGGCCGCGGACACTTCCCCACTCGCCCCGGCCCGGGCCAGGGCTGCCGGCGGAGGCGCGGGGAAAGGCCACGTCCCGCGGGACCCGGGCGACCCTCCCGCTCTCGCAGCTGGAAGCAAGGCTTGCTGCGCATGAGAAATGACAGGTGGTGGGCCCTTCGAAAAGACGGAACTGCCATGTTGTGTGCCTAACTAACTTCTTTCCATGAAGCCCCATAAAAAGAGGCGGGGTGGGGGGGAAATTCTTCAGGAAAACAGCTTCCAGAACCACGAGGCTTTTCAGGCTAAGATTCAAACTGACACCAAGCCGGAGCTAACTCGGTAAAGCATCTCCTGGCCAGCCATCAATCTTCTCTCCCAAAGGCATACGCTAGCCCCACCAAGTCCCCTTTGCCAGGGGACAGCAGGTTGCAGGAGCTGGCTGCCCCCAGGAGCTGTATTCCCCCCCAGCTCCTGGGGACATAAGGGGCACCCCCACCTGCCCTCGGCAGGAGTCAGTCAGCACCTCAGGGGTGAGGTTTGCTCATATCATTAGGACGGCATTACAACACCCCACATAACAACAGACCAATACGTAACATTCTAAGAAAAACTGGAAAACAAAGTGTCAAGGTAAACCCAAAAAGATAGCAGGCAAGGGGGGCTGACTACCACGGGAGCCATCAGTCATTGTTTCAAAAGAAGAATTAAAACCCATAATGGAAAGCAGCATGTCCGTGGATCTTCCTGATGCTCACACAGCCAGGATCTGACCTACTCCTCTCAGCAAAAGGCAGACAATCCCTATTCCTTCACAGTCTTTCCAAATATGACCACGGAGACAGCCATGGAGAGCCTTCTTACTTAGACACCTGTCTTGCTCTCTGTCAGGCCTGAATGTTTTGCCTCATTAGCTTTGCGTGGCAACATTTCCAGGTATTTTGCACTGGGGGGTGCAGAGGGGACACGGGACCAAAACAAAACAGTACATCAGTTAAAGTCAAGTTCTCACACTTTTTAAAATCCTGTCTGATGTCCTCTATGCTAGTGCTGACAGGAGAAGTGAAAACAAAAGCAAGGTGGTCAACCAATTTGATCTTTACACTTCTTTCGTATGTTTTCTTCTCTGCTCAATACAAGAACCTGCAGTGTGTCTTCAACTCACACTTGGAAGACCCCATTCCAAAAGCTTATGAAACCCAGTAACTTTTAACAAAGCATTTAATGACTCCTTTGAAATTCACTGTGCCTTGTTCACTTTTCAACACAGTTTCAAAGAATGTCCCATATTCGGTCTGCAGTCAAATCCAGACTCAGCTGGAGACGTAACCACACCTCTCTCCCTGTCTCTGGAGGGCCTGATGGCCTTCACTTCCAAGAGTGGACAGACAGGACCCACGTCTTTGTCTTCAGCCTTCCCAGTTCACAGCCTACCTCCGGTGACTGCAGTTACATTAACCCCTCAGGCTGTAAACTGAAGGTCACTGAAGCAGACATACTTCCCTACCTACAGCTACTCAGCTCTGACAGAATGGATGTGAGGCCTCATTGCAGCACTATCTTCAGGTGCTGCAGAGACATCAGCACAGCCACAAGGAGACCAAAGGCAACCCAAGTCTCAGCATGCAGGCTAGGCCACCAGCACACGAGCAACAACACGCCACATTCTATCCACCTTAATCTCCATGTCACTCCTGCAGTAGTGTCCATGTCGTTTGGCAGATTTATCCCTCTTCATTCAGCTGCTGGGATGCTCTAATTTCACTCTCAGGAGAACTTATTCGTTCTTTTCAAGGAAACCATTAGCACTGAAGTGACATACAGCTGCTTCCTTACTAAGAAAACACGTAGTTTAAAGCCAGAACTATATTGGAACTGGGAACGCAATTTATACACTCAGCTGAACAGATTTAGTGAATGCTAAAACCAAGAATCCACAAAAACTGGATGGGATGTTGTGCTGGCAGTGGTGTGTGGACTAACAGCAGGCATAGTTAAAATACTAGTGAGAGTTCAACTTAAGAGAAACAGCAAAGATATTCCCAAACCTTTTCTGATATAATTACTGTTACATAAATGCCTGGGCCTCTCTTCAAATCAAACACAACACCCGTACAGAATCACACCCTCACAGCTCTGGAGTCCACCACACCAGAGATAGATGAGCTCACAAACTCACCTCCAATCCCAGGATTATTCTGTGTATTTCAGAGAAGCTGTTTCCTACCTGCTTTATAGAAGAGAGATTCTACAGCACAGGGTACTGGTTTTCCCCTGCTATTCAAATTGATACTCGGTTGTGAAAGAGCACTTTTTGGTTCTCACAAATACTGGCCAGGTACGCTGCTGCTACAGTGCACTAGCCTCCCTTCTCCTCTCTACTTCTTCAGTTCAAGTACACAGATACACCAGTGACAGTATTTCATTAGATACAGAAGAGCAATTTCTGGCACTCTTGACATGACAGCCAAAGACAATTTATTCCAGCAACCTAGAAAACACCAGAAGCACTTTAAAACTTATTCCTAGTTAGTAAATAAAAATCATTAATGAATTTACGAGGTTGACTAACAAATCACTTCAGGCACATCTTTAACTTCACCAATGCACATCTTTAACTGTTAGTTTGTTGCAAAGTCAAGATAAACCGCTCTCATGCATCTTTTTAAGTAACTTCCTATTATTTATTTTGCAAACAATTATTTTTTTACAAGTGTTCTGAAAGACCTTCTTCTAATGACCCACTTCAGTCTTTTACTATTGAAAGCACTTCATCCTTAAGGTGATAGGTCATACAAAGAGAAAGTTAGAGAGACACTAGCTAAAGTATTACATTGTTTTCAGTACAAAAAGCTCCATTTCTTGAACTCTGCCTTTTGTACGCAAGAAACTTCCTTGAGAAATTAGAGTAGCATCTGCTTGTACTTCAAATAATTATTCTCTGCTTCTTTGCCCCTCCCAAGTTTCCTTGACTGAGGTCATCAAAATAACAAGTACATTTAAAAATCAAAGTTTACCATTTGTAGGATTTCAGGGGCAGGACTGTGAAAGTCAGTATTAGGCAACTGTTCTTCTCAAAGTGAAACAGCTTGTGCTTAACACTACCAAGCAGCTAGACCTCTGTCGTTATCTTTGCTGGCTGGTGTTATTACCCTGTCCAGAGGTCTCTGACTTCAGTACAGATACAGCATTAGATCAGCAGTTTTTACACTACAGCCGTTATTTCCTACAGGTCTGCTAAAGTAACTAAGAAGATTAGTCCATTGTTGGTAGGCTTACATTTATTTTTCAGGCATCCATGTCATCTACAGGACACTCTTTTAGTGGTTTTAAAGTAATAATAAAAAAAAGGTTGAAAACCTACTACGTTAAATTGTGTCAGCTTTTTTCTCGCAGGGAGAATACAAATTTTTTTTAAAGCTTGAAAATGGTCACAAAAACGGATCATCTAACATATAATCATCCTTTATCTAATGAACAAGAAAAAAAACCTACCTCAGAAAGAAGGTATGAAGTAGCAAACATCTACAAGTGTACGCACTCCTGTTCTTTAAACTCATTCACATACACTTAGAAGTCCAAGTACTTCCAATCAAACAGTTATTATGTACATTTTTAACATTAACTTCAAATTTTTGTATTGCATAAACTACAGTTGTCAAAATTCATTTATACGTGACAATTTCTGACCTCTCATTCCCTACATGAAAGGCAGGTGGAAATTAGGCACCAAATTATCTCTATATTTATATAAAACAAGCCAACCCAGAGACAGTTTGATCACAAATTTACTCACTGCATCAGTACATCTATCTTCTCCTGAACTGACATGACAGGATGACTTCTCCTGGCTTGTTAGTCTGGTACTTTACGAGCATTAAAATTACTGAGAAAGTGCCCAAGATGGGGAAGACCTGGTGAAAGAAGATACAAAGGGAAAAAGTAACACTGATGAATCTTGCACAGCTGAAAGCTTTCTCCTGCTAACCAGCAAGGAAATAAAACAGCAAACAACCAAGAAAGCAAACAAACATTTTCAGAGCATATTTAAAACACTCCAAAACTTGACCTGGAAGTGACTGTCAGTGAAGACATCCAAACAATTCCCCAATCAATCAAATTTGCAATATCAGTCTACTGTTGTAATCTTGCCTCCTGTAAAATTCACAAAAGAATTGTGCTCACATATACATAGAGTTTGCAGCAATATCAATAAGTTATTGTCTCCACTGAAGCTCCATATTTTATTCCAACCCCATGAAGAAATACAATATTAATCACTAAATCTAAACAAAGTCACTACTCGGCTCAAAATGGATACAATCTCCCAATCCAATGCTTATATAACTCTGCAATACCACACAGTTAATATAACACTAAACAGATAAATTAATTCATCAAACATTCCAGAAAACACCATCAACAATCTGTGTATTCAGAAATAGCAGAATCACCATTTTAATCATTCCTAGATCTCAGCACTTCCTAGACGCAGTATGAAATATTTTAATATATGCACATGCACACAGAAAAGCTTTCTGAGCTCTGTAGTACATTAACAGCATACATGCAACAGCAGATTTCCATCACCAGAAAGCCATGTCCCGTTACCTACTACACACACCCACACATCGCCAAGTGTCAGAACAACTTCAGGTACAAATGTCATACCTAAATAATGCGTAAAATACCCAAGCCAAAATCCTACCACAAGCAGCAGCATGCTCTCCCTTCTTAGCCCTCCCCCACGCTGTTAGCCTGCAAAGTTAAATCTCAGCTCTTCTCAGCTATAGGTGGAAGGCTCTCAGATACTACATACAATCTGGCAGAATAAAAATCCTAACACCGTTGCCCCCTTTTTAGCCTTATTACAGGAACAAGAGACTGGCAAGTTTAGAGATGCAGGAGTTTACTTCTCACAATGTAAGATCACTCACTACCTGTAGTATGAAGCCCCCCCCACGTTCCCAAGAGCAAAATTTCTTAAAATTAGGAGAGTCTGCCTAGTTTTTGCTTTAAGAATCATGTGAGCTGTTCTCCATGAGATTAAATGCAAAACAGACTTAAAAAACCTGCATTATTACAATCTTGTCTGTTTTCTACTTTTATCAGAAACAATTTATTAGAAAGATGTATACATCTGTTTTTTTAAAAAATCCTCACTTTTCTTCCTAGATGTACTGCTGCAATATTCTGTAAGCATATTCTTAAAAGAGATGCAAATGTTCAAAGAGCAGTTGCAAAGAAAGCTATTTCACTCCACTAATTTGCGCTGAATTTTATGGTTCCTATCTCCCTCCTAAACAGAAAACTAACTGTGATAAAACATCAAGTCCAATTAGAAACAGCCACTACACAACACTATTTATTTGAATGATTTCCTTTAGAGTATGCGTAATTGTTTTTACAGAATCCTTTAGCATTTGGGCCAAATATTGCTATCTTTTCTTCAGAAAAAAACTTCCTCCAGCTTCACATCTCATTCACCAAGTACCTCACTGAATTCAAATCTTGATACATATAAAACCAAATCTTTCCAATTTATTTTATTTTAATGAAATGCTGGAAAACAACTATGGCAGCCTGAGGTCTGCATTCAGGATACACTTGTGATTTTCTTCAGGTTACAGAATTAGCTTGCACATTAGAAAGCCCAAGTTTGGTACTTAAATGAATACTAATTATTAAAATAGTGATCAAGTGCAATAAAAGACTTAAACACCAGAACCACAGATCAGGTTTTTGGATCTTAGTCCCACTGGTATCACATCTGTCAAAATCCTGAAGTTTAGCTTCGTTTTGGGTTGCAATCGTTCCTTTTAGATTTAAGGGCCAAAAATTTGACAGACCTCTATAGGCACTGGAAGAAGTTGGGGAACAAAGTGGGCAAGTCTCAGAAAACAACGCAAGTGACCTAAAGAAATGCGTTTTGTCCACATCTGTGGAGAGCTGGTGGCTGTGCCAGCCGCGGCAGGAGATGAGATCAGTCTCTGTGGCAGCATCAAGCGAGAAAGGGAGCGAGCACAGAGGAGAGGTCAGGTCCCTGCAGGTGGGCTGCCACCCCATTCTTGCCATATCCAGGTTATATTTTCCTCCATAAACATGCGTTCTGGAAAAGCGAGCAGGGCAGCAAAAGCAGTTTTACTATGAGCAAATGCAGCCTGACCTTTAACTGCTCTTCCACTGTTTTAACCTACGGCTGCTCTCCCACCTTTGCAGCCCCCCCCCTTCCACCCTCACCCTCTGGCAGAGGGTGTCCAGGCACCACACTCTGGCCTGGGGTGCCCACCCTGCTGCAGGGGTCCACCAGAACATGCCACAGCTTCGCCAACAGCCGGGGCTGGCACAGCCACCCCTGGGAATGAGGGCTGCTAGGAGGAGGGCTGGCCCCAGCCAAGGCCATCGCAGCTGGGAGCAAGGACAGAGGACTCATTCCTCCCTGGAACACAAGTTGGGGGGGAAAGAAGGGGGGGGAGCGTTATGCCAGCAAGACAGAGCCGTGTAAATACAGCACCCAGCATGCAAATCCAGCAAATAAAGTAAAAATTTCAACCATCTCCCTGGATTTATGAGATGTCACCCAATCTTTACCTGTTCTTTTGTTTTACCAACAACTAATTCCTCTGAATGATTGCAAACAAATTGAACTCAAGGTGCTTCTGCAAAACCATTAATTAGCCCTGGCTAATTGCAAACTCGCTTTAAAAAAAACACCCGTATCATTTCATCTCCAGTAATAAGTGTCTCTTAGAGTTTCATACACCAGAGCAAAACATTTGCTGTAACATCTCTCGTGATAATGTCCACTCTTATCCAAAAACCTGACACCAAAGCCAGCCACTGATTCACACATCTATCACATGGTCTTCTCTAACTAAAGTGTTTCTCTATGTTTTGTCAGCATACTATCTAAAAATAAATGAGTCATTTTTCTCATTTAATAATAATAATAATAAAAAAAAAAAAGATGCTTTTTCTTCTCTGGTCTGTGGTTTTCTTCCCAGTGTTTGTGTGGGACTCCAAAGCTCAAAAAAGTTTCTATTGTGCAACATTTCACTTTACTATAAAAGAACATAAAACAGATTACCAATATTCAAAAATTCACAATTTCCTTCAAATACATAACACCTCCCCAAAAGAAAAACCTCAAACCCAGACTGTTTTTTTAAATTCTAGGTTCAGCCACCAGAAGTCAAAGCACTATGTAAGGTACCAATTGATGCACATATAAATACAGCAAACTTCTTCAGGGGAAAATCATACAGTTTTCTTGCATTCAAGACTAAAACACATCTGTGGGACACCATAGAAGAGGGTGGGTCTCTTCCTGCCACTCCAGCATGAATGCAGGGAACACAGATGCCAATCTACATGTTAGCTACCTGCCTGTGTGAAAATAAACACAGTAACAGCATTAATCGACCCTTCTGTAATATACAAGTAGCTTTTTTGGTTTTTTGGTTTTAACTGACAAGACAGAAAGGTTTCAAGATAGGCCGCTTGTTAGCAAAGGACACAACGCTTTATAGATCCATCCAGGTTAGGTCCTTGGTGTATGCAGAAAAGCAACAAACACTCTAGTTTGTTAGGGTACAACACTGGCGTGCCATGACCACAAATTCTCCTATTCCTGCATCTGTCCTGCATTCCTTAAGTTAAACACAGGTTAACAGTAACAGCTATCGACATTAAAACCTCACGCCGTGAAACAGTGGCTGCAGATTCAACCCACTGCTACTTTTGCTACCAATGCATTTAAACTGCCACAGAAAGGTACAATGGCCTACGGCCAGTAAAACTTCCAGCCGCTGCTGTTAAACTTTTGAAAAGTATTCAGTTGCATCCCTGTGTCTCCCATTTAGCCAACCAACACTGCTGCTTTTGGGGATTCCACACGGTACGGCCCAGGAGAAGGAAGGAGAACAAAGGCTGACTTTGGTGCTGAAGACCAGAGTAAGGGAAAGAGCACTCTTCTAGGAGCAGAAGGTTACTGTAAGAAGCAGCCTGAAAAAGTTAAACATTTTCTCCAACCTTCACATTTTTGTCAAAGCAATTCCACTACTGTAATTTAACTTCTGACTTGGGTGTAGATGCGGGTTGTGAACTTAACTGCATCACTTATAGACCAATGCAGTATACGAACCACACAGACATAATAATTCCCTGACAACAGACACCTAACGTGCTGACGGTTTAATTAAATGCTGTATTGATTATTACTTTTTTTTTTTTTTAATTTTACTTTCCCTATAAGAGAGTGGAGGAGAGGGGAGAATGTTAAACACTGCCTTGAAGGATTATGCTGGTATAAGAGCACAAGGTTTGGCCCAATAATTGCAGCACTAACTCGTCACTCATCACACTACAGTTTCTTTTAATGTGGACTTCGCTGACTTCCTTGAAGTCACTAAAAGATCAGTTTGATCTATTTAAGCAACGGGTACTAAACAGACACTAAATTGACTAGCACACACTAGATAACTTCAGATAAGCACAGGTAACTTGGCCTCAGCGTTGAATCACTTCTGTTTTTCCACATACAATCCCAAAAATTCATTTTCAATCACAGCTTCTTTAAGGAAAGGCAGGAGAGCAGGGCAAAAATTCTACCCTGAGCACCAAAGGCAATATGCTCATCCTCCCCTGTCTCCTCCACTCCTATAAAACCCAAGAACAAGCCCTCTAATAAGCAGATCTTATCCCCAACTAGTTTTCACTTTCAGCAACAACAAAACTTAATATCAAAATAAATACCAAGCTAATTGAATAATAATTTCCCAAGAGAAACTACTGTTTTCAACATCCAGTGCTATAAAAGAAATCCATGAACAGGATTTGCAACTTGCTAGTGTAGGAAAAGCTGCTGCTGCTGCAGCCTAACCAGACTTTGCACCTTGAAGGAATGTCCAAGATGTGCCCTCCTTCCATATGGCACCAACTCTCGATGACTGGCCCCAAAGACTCCAGACAGCTTCAGCAGCCCTATGCTCCTAGACACAGAAACCTTATTTAAACCAACTAATGGAGCACAGGAACTCTAACCACAGCAGCCCAACCCAGCTCTGCTGAGCTAATTTACCCTTACTCAATGCAAGTTAAATTAGTTTGCACAAAGCTCCATCCCATCACTGCCAAACCACTTCTGATACTTGTTCTACCTTATTGAAAACATACTTAGGCAACTACAAAACACAGTAGTCTACAATGTAGACATACCCTTAATGTTTGAGATTATGCCAGGTTTTATCCATAGGTTAGACTTTAAAATGCTACATTTTAACAAGGTGCTTCTAAAAAGTTGGAAGTGAATCTTTTGATTTTTTCTTTAAAGACCCTGCATGTTGCACAGCCAACTCTCTAGATCTCAAAATTCCTCAAATCCAACTGCAAATGGGACTTGGGAGGGATGCAGGAAACTCATAGCTTTGCTACTAGACAGACAGTATGTACTTGCCTGTTTGGCTGGCTGCATTCTTTAGCTGAGTTGGGCATTTACCAGAGGCCAGTGATGCCCTGCATTCCCATGGAGGTCATGGAGAAGAGAAAGCACTCAGCACCTCGGTAGGGGATCTGGTGGATGGGATGACTGCAATTGTCCCTGAATTAACTAAAACTAACAGAATAGTTGAGACATTTAAGACAGGGTTTTGGCAGACAGGGAGCGAAGACCCTGGGTTTCCTGGAAGAAGATAACTTATTGGAGAGGCACACATCGTGTGTAGTCCTCTTCACCTCTCACCTCTATTTCCTCTAGTAATATTGTGATTAAATTGGAGTTATACAGCAATTGCCATCAATTACCAAACTATTCAGTAATCTTTACTAGGCTTCCCAGTTCGCTGTAATAATTTTAAGAAAACCACAAAGCAGAAATCTCTCATGATCTCTCATTTATCACTGCTGAGAATCACCACCCAGCGACCACTATTCTCTGGAAAGCTACCACTCTGCCCAGTAAGACATATGCCACTACATGCTCTTGAGCCTTTTTCTGTATTGACTCTGTGGTTGAATTCACACAAGTTGCTTGCACTACTCTTTCTAGCCCTGGTATTATCACGATCACTCATCTTTTGTGCATAAAGAGCCTTAAGAATCAAACTTCACCTTGCTATGGTATGCTGAACACGCAGCCACAGCAAACTCTCTGCAAGTCACATTATGGTCCACATCTTTATAGCATACAGGACTACACTGTAAAGAACATGGTTGAACACAGACATTTTCATAATACATGATCTCTTATCTTAAAGTTTAAAATTGACTTCTCTCACCATATTTGCATACAGGTATGTGGGGGTTTTTTGAGTATTTCGAGTCAACATCAGTGACTTGTTGCTTCTGAGTAGCAGTAAGAACAAGGCATTTATCTCACTTGTGTGACTAAAAATTTTAAACAGAAGCAATTGCAGATATACCTAAGTTCGTTTCAATAAACACCAACTGCTTAATAATTCACAGCTGGTAGTCATTTAATTTACTGATAGTCAGTCCAATCCTATTGGTACATAACTCTGTAAATCATGTGCCTTTTCAACTGCATAGAACAGATTTCAGTAGCCTTCTCATCAAATGCTGAGTATTTGCTTAATTATTTACTTTCCTAGTCATTATTTTTAAGGACCAAAATTCTTTTCAAATTGGAGGCAAGTGAAAGGTGTAACCATTAGAAATCACAAAATTTTCACTTTGAAATTACAAGTATCATCTGACTGCATCCACTAAAATTATTCAGCTCAGCCCTAACAACAAAGATTATCTGAAGTTTCACACATTCCTAAAATAGGGGTATAAAAAGAAATGCTTCTGCAGCTCCCATATTTTGGCAAGACTACAGTGGTATATGCTACTCTTTTATGGCAGCTGCTGAAAACACTCATGTCTACATCTCCTGTCACCCCTATCTGTAAAACAAGGTGTAGGTATTTTAGTGGACAACATATGCTGGTACAACAGGTCAGTAAGTCACTACAGAGTTGATTTTAAATGTTCTTAACTTCAGTTGCTTCCATCATTGCTAGAAAAAGAAACAAGCTTATTTCATATACAGGCATTCATATAGATTCCAGATATCTCCATCACAAATGCTTAAGATTCTTTTTCTACAGCATATTGACAAGCAATTCACACTAAGTGGGATAGGAGAAACCAAAATTTCATATAAAGAGTTAAATTAGTTTTACTCCTAATATCTGTCTACTCGTTAATAAAGCTACCTATTCTCAGTTTCACCTTAGTCCTACTGAATTGCATCGTCTGTCCACACAAACTGGACTGTCTAAATTCCCAAAGATGCCTGGCTAATATACAGATCTGTCCTCTCCTTCAAAAACTAAAAATGAACATTTACTGATTTAAAATAAAATCTCTTAAGACAAATCAAGAGATTCACAAGTTTCTAATCCAACACTTTGTGGTCCACTGAACCAGGGCCAATCACTTCACCTTACTACTGCTTGGTTCAGTGGTACTTCTGCCAAGCAAAACCCTAAAGTCCACAGATTTCTTCTAAGGCAGGTCAGAGAGATTTTACAAAAATGTGAGACTTAGAACTCACAGTGCAAGGTTAAGCAAGCGTGAACATAGAACCAGAGGTCTCGAATCATAACTTTGATGAGACATAGTTGATTAACCCCCTTGTTCTTTCACAGTGCTTTACATCCTGATCACAGAGTGTTTCAGAAGAATGCTGACCATCAGCGGGTAACTGGAAACAAAAGCAAGAAAACGTGAAACAAGAATTCCATTAGCCTAAAGAAAGACTGGGGCACCAGGAAGCGAAAGGAATAGATTTCAGCCTTATGCTCTGTATACTTGCCAGTACAGTCTCACTAGTCAGGACGAGCTATTTTGATTACTTCCAATAATTCCCAAACTTGGATACCTTTAATGCAATTTTGATTCTTCAGGGTTTCCAAAGGGAAACATCTCTACAACCTCATTGAAGCAGCAGAAATTCTTTTACTTCTACAGTCCCTCAGCCCCGGCTGCTGTGTCCCACCTCGTGACCAGCATTCCCACAATGTCAAGGTGAGTTTGAAAGTTAGATAGCTCGCTGCCAACTTGTTTAACCGTGAATATCATACACCAGCAAGTTCCTGAATGGCTTCATCCCTGCTCTCCATTCAGAGTGATCACGGACATTACAAGCAAATTACCACCACAGGGTGAAAATGGAGATCCTTTCTGTTGACAAAGTAAGAATGCTTGAACTTTCTTTTTTGAGCTAAGACTCCTGAGGATAGAATCATGGTTTTGCCCAAATTATTCAGAAGTTCAAGGAACACCTACACAAGGTGAGGTTTTGAAACTTTGGTCTAACCTGGTCATTATTTGAATTAATGCAACTAGCAAAATTAGTTTATTACCTTTGCTTTCCTCCAGACCACAGCTCTAGTATACAACAGTTAGCTCCTGCCACCTTGTGGGAATCCATGGATTTCCCTGAAAGCTTGTTTCAGCAGCAAGCTAGTCAGTTAAAACAAACATTCAGGAGTTACTCCCCTTGTGTTTCACCATGGTGAATGTTAAAATAAGAGAGAAATATTTATGGAAAGGGTATGCCATTTTGAGTATTTTCTGGTTCATTATTCTTAGCATTGTTTATATAGTTGAACGGCTGGATTTAGTAATCTTATGGGAGGGGTTTTAAATATTTAAATATCTGTCAAGAATCCTAAGTTTTGGAAGATGATGCATCTAAGTTTAAAATAACACTATGATCAAATACTTGTCACCAGTAGTAAATTTCACATATTTGAAATAGATTCCACATAGAAATAATACGAATTTAGGCTGAAAATCCTTGCAGTCAGGTGCAATTTTGAAACCCAATAATAATCTCAGTCTTGTAAGAAATTATGCACATACTTAACTTTTAATATGGTGATAACATGCGTCCATTTTTCCCAAAAGATCTGATTCTATGTAATTACTTTTTAACTGCAATTTGACTTTCTATTTTATGATTTTCCTCTCCTCATCCCCCTCTATGCCTATCATACATGGCCAACTTAATGAATGAGTGAAGTTCTTCAAACAAGAATGAGGCAATTGGAATGGAAAAACTTTTTCAACACAGTAACAAGCAGGTGAAGATCCACAGATCTCCATCCTCATGTCTTACCCATTGTCTACTGCCCCTCGGACAGGTAACTTGTCACATCTGTTTTCTGGAGATGCAAAAGACAATAGCTGCTGCAAACAACAGAGATGATGTTCTCTTTATTTAAGCAAAACCTCTGCTGCTCCAGATCTCAAAAATGAAGAAGTACAGAGGAGTGCAGATGATATGACTTCATTAAGCCAATTAACAGCCTCATTGAACCTGCTCTTTACTATTGTCAGAGCTAAGTGATTTGTTACAGATGCACAGAAATGCAGTAACAGTTAGGGAGCACTTCTTTCCCCTCACCATCCCACAACTGCATCACTGAACCTGGTGGAGATCTACTGTGCTGCGTACTTGATGCCAACTGTAGTGAACTTAACTTCTTGTAACTTCCTTCTGAGAGAGGAAAAGCTCTAAACAGACTCAAAACAAGAACAGCTCTTCCTGATGTCACAAGCAAATCATCTCTAGTAAAGGCTTTAGAAGCTCACAAATAAACTCAAGAACAATAATTGCAGATCCACAGCCAAGGGAAATGCAGAATGAATGTCCTTCATCCACAAGCAGAATGCATTTTTGCTAAAAAGAGTGTAACAATGACAAAATGTCAGGCAACGAACGAAGTTGGCACAGTATACAAGGAACAGAAATTTTGAGTTCTTATTCAATAAAAAGTTTCATGATCTCACAAGCTTCCCCGGTAACTTCACAGGTGGGATTGTTTCTGATAGCCATCATATTCCCCCCTCCCCTTATCTCTTCCAATATACTCTTAAAGTCCTCGTAGTCATACAATTAACTTAGAAGCCAAAGTTCAGAGATGTCTGTGACAACCTCTGACCACACCTCAGCTCCAATACTGAGAAACCCTCCCAGACCAAGCTGTGTCTGTGTCCTGACTGTCTGGCAGACATCATAATGTTTCTCACAGTTGTCCTTACCCATCCCAATCTCCACTCTAGGAAACCCACACAGACTAACAGGCAGGGAGCTCTAGATCAGAGTCCTCAGTCTGGATGACCAGAGAATCAGAACTGCAGGGCATTTCCCATCCCAGATACAGCCAGCACCATACAAGGACAGCCCAGGTACCACTACACTCTTACCTCACTCTGGGTATAAGGAATACAGACATCTCCTTGTCACAACCTATTTGGTTCAGCCTTTTCCCTGCTCTGGAGCACCATGATGTGAAGTCAGTCTCACTGTAACTGCAGATATGTATCTAAGAGCCACCTTCAGTCCTTGGCTACAGAGAAAAAGAAACAGCATGCTCTAGTACCAGAATGGATCAGGTCCAACACGCACTGCAGGTCTCAATAACATCAGAAAGCACGAGAGGAAAATAACTAGGATCCTACAAGAAATTCCACTTTGATGCAAGTGAACCATATCCTGCCATATCCCCTTATTTCCATTTTATTTCTCTATTATTCCTATATTCTGCAGTATTACCAACGCAGAGGGAATGTCTCTGAGCTAACTTTCTGCTTGCCTACACACCCACAGCAGTACAAGTACAGTACCAGGGAGCTGAACTACCACCTTACTCTTCAGGATTGCTGGAAACCAGTGGTGGAATAAACACACTTCTCGTACCCTGCCTCTTGGTCAGTTTAACTTAGTTGGACGTCATAATAACAGCACTCCCAAGCAGCACCAGACTGAAAAGTACCTGATGATTTTCAGTTCTCACTGTTGTCCACAGCATTCTGAACACCAGCAGCCAAAACTGACAGGCATTAACTTTGCTTAAAGTTGTGAGTTCTATAAGGAGCCAGAAGCATCTGGTTCAGGTCAAGGAAGCATCACAGCATCACTTCAGCCTGGTTCCCATCTGAAACACTACTCCTTAGCTGTCAGGGTAAGATTTGTTTTACTTTTTCTCAGAGTATTTATTTTTCTGCAAAAATACATTATTTAACTTTTGCAGGCTTTTGCTGAGGGAACTTTCCAAGCAGTTACATAAATTATTTTATTATATATAATAATTATAAGAAACCACTATTGGGCCACTTACCGCTTCTGTTTTTATTTTATCTATACCCTTATTGATCTCCTTCTATTATCAACTGTTTAGTCTTACATTTTAAGGAGGAAAAAAAAGAGAGAAGTTCTGAATGCAATTGGCTCTATTTCTTGAGAAACACCTCTAAAAATCAATCAGGTTACAGAATTTAAAGAACTCTGTATGTAACAAGTCTTATCAGATTTTCAAGAGGAACCTCACTGCTTCGTAAACCGGAATCCACAATCAGATCCATCTTCACCAATTGTTTCATTGATGCCAAGCCACAACAGCTTACCCAGAACTGTGCACGTGCCCAAGGATGTGTGCCAAAACGTCTCCGAGCAGGATCAGGTCCCTGTAAGATTAGCTGCAATGTAGGGCTTCAATCCTGCAACTGCAATAGCTCAGGAAGACTGCTACGACAGAGGCATTGCAGGACTGGGCCCTAAAATAATCAAGTATATAAAGATCTTTGTCCTCTCCACACCTGAAGCACAATTCTTAAAATAAAATAAATCAACCAAACAAAAAAAAAACCCTTGTGTTTGTGAAATAAAAATCAATTCTTCGGATGGCAAGCAAGACCAGCATTCTTCAGGCCAAGTTCCTTAAGATCTATAGGCTATTATCTATAGGCTACTTCCCCATTTTTTGTTTTGTTGGTTTTTTTAGAAGTTGTTTTTCAGGTTTTTTTTCCTTGAAGATAAATATTTTTATTCTAGTAATTTATTCCCATCTCTCTACATGGCCCTTGTCTTTAAGATAAACCCAAAAAACTGAGAAAACTCAGTCCGAAAGAAGCAAGTTTGGCAGCATTTGAAAAAAGGTCAGCAGTTAAAAAACCTTAGTTTTTTAAACTTTTAAAAGTTCCAGTGCTGGCTGGAACTGTAGAGCAAGGATTCGGGATAACTCCCTTGGGATCTACAGATTTTTACTAATTATCTTAGCTTTCCATCATTTTATTTCACAGTAGAGCACACAGATGGCTGGATGTGAAATCAGAAGGTGAACAGATATTAAGAATTTTCTGTGAAATAGAGTTCTGGTACGCTTAAGACCATGTACCAGCTGAGAAAGTCGAACATGCTTAAAACCCTAGGTTGGCACAGAAGTCTGCAGCTCTGAACAGTTCCAGCCTAAGAAAAGAAAGCACAAGATCCATGGATTCTCAGTGTAACCTGCTTTCAAAGACAGTCATTATGCTTCCTCGTTACTGGCCTACTATGAAACTGGAAGTTTAAACTTGGGAGCTGAACTACGAAGTGCCCCACAGAACCCCACATTGCCACAATGCTGACTTCCTTCCAGATCACTTGTGCCAATCCTTAGAGCAAGAAGCTCAGGCTGGAGAGCTGAACTGAACACCCTGAAATATCTAAGTACAGACCAAGCCTGGCCTAAGAAGCCCTTTTGAGCAGTGGCACATTTTAGCTCGTGCCCTGGAACCAGCATAAATGCTACCACTTTCACATGTCTCGGACAGAACATGCTCGTGCATCCTTGCAGAAGTCACTTTCAGAGAAGTAGGGAGAATGGAGGGCGGTATCGACACAGCACTGAGTTAAGAAGAGACTCTCGGTTGGAAGAACAAAATACCAGGTCCAAAATCTCTGACCTACAAGGTTATGTTTCTCTCATGCAGCACAAGCTCTTAAATGTAGAAGAACTGCAAACTGAACTTGGATGCTAAGATATTTGATAAGTTCACAAATACTTAAACAGTTTTGAAACTGATAGATGACAGTTCACTATCATTTTTTTCATCTACCAATATGGAAAAGCAGTATGTGCACATACACAGGGCAGATGTTTTAGGAACAAAGAGGTAGCTGGAGTAATAAATTTAACAGTGACATAGAAACTTGCTGGAAGTTCAGGAGTTCTGTACTTGGTTCTCCCACCAGCCACCTGGTCTTACCTGAGCATCCCTGGGTCTACACTGCAATCTGCAAAACAGGTGGTAACACTGGTTCTGAAATGTTTGTAAAATGTAGTTAGTTGATGCCTGTAAAAGTACACAATAGGAGAGTAAAGTGTTATTACAGCCTAATAATGTGTTGTCTAACAAACTATGTAACACATAAATGACATCACCACTGGTGTTCTACAGTACACACTCTTACAGACTTTGTTTATACACTTGTTTACAAAATTAACTGTTTTAACTCTCCATTGGAATGAAATGCTGAAAGTCAACATGAAGTCCATCACTCTAGAGTAAAAAGCAGGCATCTCTTCTAGATCTTCACAAAAATTAAACAAACCTAAGCCTCAGGGGAAAATTTGCCCCAAGTATTATAACACCACCACAATTAATGCACCTGCCATTTTACGGATGATAAAGCCAACATATGGTAATAAAAAAGAATTTCAAAAGTCTGGACGTCTCTTCTCAACTTTCTGCCCTGCTATTCAGTATGAAGTTTTTCTTCCAGAGCATGCACAACGCTTCACAAAGAAAGAAGTCATCACCATCCCAAGATTGTAAATGGAGAAACAGAGAGAAAAAAAGAGGAAGCAATCTGCCTGAGATCATGAAGGAAGTTAATGGTAAAAATTGCAGCACTAGCCAGTGGTTTTTTTCCTGTTCCATCCAGCACAATTTTCACCCTTTGCCAGAATCCTAGAAGGAAGTGGGAACCATTCCTTTGCATCTAAGTGCAGAGTTGGAATGTATTTTCACCTATCCCTCTGATTGCATTTGAGCTCAAATAGTAAATTGTACAAGATACAGCACTGCTTATGCCCTAGGTCATATTTCAACAATTTAATTCAGTGTCTGGGACATATTTTACTAAAAACTCACTTCACGATCACTCCTAGCTCGATCAGAGTACAATTCTATGAAACTGTCTACCTTAGAAAAGAACCTTGTTTCAGCTATACCAGAACATAATAAGAACAAGCACTATGGCACCGGGATACTAGTCTATACCTAGCAATTGATTTTTTGTGTGCACGCACTTCGCTTCTACACCAGTTATTATACCAGCACACTTCGAAGGGCAAAAAAGCAAACTTTGAGAAATGTAAGCACACCCTTGTGAACGGGGTACTACCGCTTTTTTTGGTCTCCATAGCTGAAACAGTTTTACTGTCATACTGCACCTTTAGTCTAAGGTTACTGCACCCATGCTCATACCTTCACCCACATTTGTACAACTCGCACCAATCACTAAGATCATTACACCAGTAAAATACAGATGATCCTTAAAGAATCCTCAACAAGATTCATGAAGGTTTTCTTACAAAGTCTGAATTTATTTGCACTGAAATCAATAGCAAAGTTCTCACCGAACTCAGTGTGACAGTGATTAGACCTAATGGGGTCTCACGGGTAACAGCGTAGCTCCTTTTTGGATGGGAGATGGGGGAATCGCACACATGGTCAGCTGCCCCTGTCACTTTTGGGGGTGAACTACCTGGGAAAGTGACAGAATCTATTTCCTTTTTGGATGGGAGATGGGGGAATCGCACACATGGTCAGCTGCCCCTGTCACTTTTGGGGGTGAACTACCTGGGAAAGTGACAGAATCTATTTTGCAGACAGTGAATAATACCTCTGATACTTTGCAAAGGATATTTCCCTGCATCCTACCTTATACCAGACTCGTGCTAAGGTAGTGCACCTGCCTTCCCATTCCCTCCATGCTCGGCTAGCGCTGCCAGGACAGCAGGCTGCTTGGCCCTAACACTAGTTTGGTGCAGCACCAGCAGAAACACTTCTGCTCGTGAAGATACAATTTCCTGGAAGTTCTCGAGTATAAAACTGTTTTAAGGAAAAGACTGGCCTGTCACGTAAATATGGACTGTCGATGGGATTATTTCACCAAATTCATCCATCTGACTAACTCTCCAAAGCAAAGGGAAAAAAAGTGAGCTTTAATTGCAGTGTTGGGACTGAACACCCTCCCCAAAACTGGAAAAAAAAAAAAGGCAAAAAGGAGTGAGGGCGTCTCATTCTTCTGACCAAATGTTATTGATGTAGTTACAGCAATATTTTAAAAGCACAATGTTCCTAGCTGGTTTTGCCACAATCACCATGACTAACGCAGCCAAATTCCATTCAGCAGCCTTGGTGGAATTGCACAAGCTCACACCGACTCTGAATTCAGACCAAAGTGAATTTTATATCCAGATTTTTTAACCTGACCAGTAGCCTATTTTCAATGTAACCTAGCAGGAAAACATTGCTAAGCACATGCTGAGTAACAGACTTCTCTGAGACATCTCAGACAGAACACCCTCAAAGACACCAATTCTCCTGAGAAAATCTTGGCTCAAATACTTATTTTCTGGAAGGGAAGAAAGCCTCAACATTTCACATGTCTAAGGGGGGGTGAAAAAAACGCAAGTTAGAGTAAGAATAGTTCAATCCTACGAAAATGAAATAACTACAAAATCAGCCGCATTAGTAAGGCATTCTGTTTAAACACTTATGCTAGACAAGAGCTAATTGTTTTAGGGCAGGTTCATAAAACATGAATGCTTCAGCAATAACAGCGTCCATCAGAAAACTTGCCTAAATATGCAACTACTTTATTTTCTTACTGATCTTGTACCAAATATTATGTGAAAATGAAAATTATGACCCTTTCAGGATGAGTGATTCATCTTTGGCTTGTTCTATTCTTAAGAAAAGGAGTAGGTAATACTCAGTAATTTTCCCATTTCAATTTTTAAGGAAAGTTTTCTCTCTTTTTAAAAAATGACTTTTAACCATTTGTGACCTACAATAGCATTTTGACCTTTGCTTCAATTTCCTTTCAATTTCTATTTAGCTTTCTAATCTTATCTTTTTATATTTAGTTATACAAGACCACAATAACTGTTGAGATTTTGAATACCCTTTACGTTGATATGAAAGAATACAGAAAAACAGGACAAAGAGGGTCACAAACAAACCTATGTTTATGCTGGGGAGGGAAAGCCATAAAAACACTTCTTGAGGTGTTTAACTCCTCCTTCATGGGGCAGGGACAAAATTGCAATATACGAGTAGTTTGTATAACTGTGGCACCAGGCCTCAGGCACACTCTACATTTCTGAGCACAATCCTTCTACTACCAGAGGTCTAACTCTGCATTCCTTAATGGTCACAGATACTGCTACGGAGTTCTCCTGCTGCAGAAAAACCGTGTGGAGCTGCAGAGTCAATACATGTTATCAAGCTCTTTGGCTCTGCCCAGATGCTATTAATATTTTGGTAGGGTGGGGGTTAGAATTCTTTACCTACGTTAGCCCACTGAGTTGCTATGACACATTTACCCCCCTTCCCCCCCCTTACTCTTTCTTCATCTAATACGTTAGTAATACATTCAACATCCAGTAACCCACTTGGTTTCTGGACACCAGTGGTGCTAGATTCATTCCTGAAGTCAGCAAGTTCCCCCCTCCACCACTACAGTCACAATCACATCACACAGCTTAGAGGAAAGCTTGCAACAGCAATTTTAAAAGAATCACTTCAATGTTTTTTAATGTTAAGTACTTAACGTGCAAACAGACAGGTAGCTGTTGATTTGCGTCTGCTAGAAGCTACAGAGGGATCTAGCTCCCCCCCCCAAAAAGGTTAATAGGGCCACAGTGTCACCTAGTGATCTCCTCTACGTTCCTTAACAGAGGAAGATACTGCTCAAGGCATCTGTTATTACAAATAGAAACTCTGGATAATGGATACTGAAGTAATCTGAGAAAATATATTCAGCTTAACAGAAACAGATACAATTACAAATGAATCCCTTCTGAACAAAGAAATCAGACCCAAATTTCAATCAAATGTTATTGATACTAAATGTATTTTAATTAAAAAAATACCTAGTTGTAGTTGCCCTTTAAATTATGACAAACCAATATTAAATTCTACCGTAGTATCATACATCAATTTATATTAAATTAAAATAGATGGTCTAAACTGTAAACAGGTCAAATACTGAACAGGCAAGTCTTCATCGAAGGACCAAGTATTTAGAACCTCAAAGTTGCACCTTCCACTGGATTTGCAGAGAAAATGTCTTTGCTCCATAAGTCATTTTAGAACTAGAGTTTGGTGTAAAGCTGAGAAATTAAGTGGGAACTGAAAAAGCAAAATCAGTTGTTTTCCTCCTCATCTGAGGAAGCAAAGCAGCTTGAGTTCTACAAGTTGTGTTCAGGTACAGCAGAATTGATTACTTTAGTAGGGATAACACTATACTTTTAAGTGCAAACTCTACTTGCATTAACTTGTGTGTACATGTGTGTTCGTGCATGGGTGTGCCTTTATTAAATAGGACATCTTTAAAGGCCACAATTAAAAACCATAATTTGTCATGTCCTAAATCAAAACTTTCTTAACAGTTACAATCTACATAAACGCAAGTAAGCCATATAATCACTTAGAAAGTGTGCAGGCATACAGTGCACCCTCTGAACTAACAGAAAAAGTAGCGCCAAATTTAGTGTAAAGGCTATATTTAGCAACATATTTTAATGGTCGTCTACCAATAGAGATTGCTTCTGAGAAAACAAATACAAAAATACCAAAGCAAAATGAGATTAAAAGCACCAATTTAAACCAAGTGTTTATTGACCAAAAATCATTATTTAAATCAGTTCCATAGGTGTAGGTGGAACATCAAGTCAGCAGACACGTAAGCCTACGTACAGAGGGGCTCACAGGGCCAGGAATACGAGGTGTAAAAACCCTGCTTTCACTGTGCCTGCCCCTACTCTCTCTTTCAGCCCTGCTCAATCTCTGCAAAGCCTGTTAGCACTCCACAAAACACCATCCCCCACTCAAAGATTTTTTTTTTTATTTTTTTTTTTCCCCAGGGTCCTTGAATAAGGCAACACATACTGTCCTCACTGGAAGACCTGAGCTGTGCCCTTCTCTCCTGCGACCGATTGCATGGGGATGTCTGTGATGACTGCCTCATCTCCTGTCTCCATCAGTGAAGAATAACAGTAAACTTCATACGCAGCCCTGTGGGTCCATCCAGGGATGCAAGACCGCACGCAGAAACTAGATCCCTCGTGGCATAGAAACCAGCAGGACAATTCTTTGACAGAAGACAGCATCTGGCCAGTTTTCTCAGGTGCTTCCCTCCCTGCACTCCAGCATCCTCTTGCTCACTTTGGCTCCACCGCCACAGCGAAACAGAAAGTTTGACAGGGACAACCTCGAGAGTCCACTTCACTATATAAATAAATAATCCATTTCCTCTAGACATGTCTCTCAGGAGGGCAGGATCTTCCTTCGCTGATTAAAAACCAGGAAGACTTTGCAGGCACGCAGGCTCAAAGCTTTGTTTGGAGCTTCCACCTGAACACCAGGCCAGCCCTGAGCACCAGCAAACTGAGCTGAGATCTCAAAACCTGCAACTGAGCATCCCCATCCCTTCAACAGCTTCCTCTGAAGGGAACTGATGGTCCGAAGTGTGGGGAAGGGCCTCACGGTGTAAGCATTTTGCCTGGGCCACTTTTAACCATAGACTTTATTTACCTTCTGCTGCCTTGGTACATAACGCTGAGGTGAGACAGATGAGTACAATCAAGCATTTTCCTTGCAAGAGAAACACTTAAAAGATAATTTTCCCCTCACATACACACAGGAAGTTCTCATATTAATGGGAGATGGACTCATTCAACCAATCATCGTACTTAGATATCCATAATTTACTTCCCTTATTTAAGGTTTTCCATATTAAGAAATAGAGTTAAAAACTTCCTCCCCTTGCTCTAGTTCTGACACTTGTGCTCTTTATTTAGTCCAACAATTTTAAAAGAATGGCACTGAAGCTTCTGCCTACTCTTTCAGCACTGGAACCCATTTTTAATCAATAGAACAGAGGAAGCAAATTGTGAATAATTACTTGCATTAATATATTTGCTACTAGTTTTGTCACTCTTCATTTTGCAGACACCAAATTTCCCCCTATGAACACCTCTGTTTCTCCAAAAGCTGCTGGAAATTAATGATGCTATTTTTATTTTCTTATTAATTTGTATGCCATAGCTCTAATCAGTGCTGGATCATGCTGCAATTTTGCGTACTTGTTTCAAAATACATTATGAGCACTTGATGACTGATGTTTAACACAATGTATGAAAGAGTATCTCAAACAAATTAAAGGGAAGAAATACAAATAAAGACACTTTACTTAAATAAGAAAAAAAAAAATTGCAGACATATTTAAACAAGCGATAAACCCTGAAACTCAAGTTTGTGGCATGGAGCACTCACTGATCAGAACTGAGCTAGGCAAGAAGTCTGCACTATTCAACATGAAATCTGGGTATAAAGAAACCTTTTACAAGAAGAAAGAACGTCTGAAGCCAGACTCACCAATGAAGTGGAGGTGACAATGCTACTTCTTTCCAAATCTATCATCTCCAACCCCTGCTTCACAGCATATCAGAACGCTTTCTTTGGCTAGCCATATACCCAACCTGGGAAGCAAACATACTTGAACAAAATGACACACACCAAAAAACATATCATCCACCAAATGGTAGCCTCACATTTGCTCTTCCACCCTCTTCTCATTTACGGGAACTTCGTGTATTTCAGCAATGTTTCTCTAATCCTAGCCCTTCCTGCACTGCTCATCATCAGGTCAAGGACTGCCTATAAGCTTGTGCACTTATCACCGAGTACAACTGAGCATGACCCTGACAGGACTATCTGTGCATCAATAATTAAGAATAATGTGAAATCTGCAGCTTTCCCAAGGAATTACAGGCCACCAGCAATTTCAGGCAACAGATCTGCAAAGGAGTGCTCATTGCTGACTCAGCTCTGATTCTGACTTTTTGTTCAGGAATCCATTTGCAGTTGTAGCTGCAGGATTGAGCTCCTCAGTAGTTAGGACAAGATATATTGATGTTCATGTACTTCACCCCGTAAGGAAAAAAAAAATAAATAAAAAAAAATCAGCATGACATTGCTAACTGTAGGTCACTGTAGGCATGATATGGCTGAAAGACCACTTGTGGAAAGCAAATCAAAACATGGCCAGCCACAAAAATGCCTTTTTCATCAACCTGGCAAGAACAGATCAACTTCCTCTCAACTGTCACAGACAGATTTTAATGCAGAACAGCACAACGTTTCAAATCCACTGATTTTCATGGAGTTACTTCACAGTGAAGAGGCTGAAATAAGATAAGAAATCAAGTTCTCCCTCACTCCTTCCATTCTCTCCCCAGGTTTTCTTTATCCAGCTTCATCTCCAAATCTCTCCTGATATCTTTCTCTTAAATATTGCTTTGACAACCACAAAATAACGCATTCTCTCACATACACAAACAAAACCCTTGGATGATTTGCTTCATAAAAGAAAACACAGACTGAAAAGTGAACACTTACTGTTCTGCCATAAGAGATATAACCCTAACTATTATTGTGCGACATGCCTTACCCACTGCCATTGCTGGATAACTCTTGATTGTGGAGGACATGGGTACAAATAAAATTATTAAAAACAAAACAAAACACACAAAACCCCACTAAACCCAACTAAACCAAAAAGACAGAGAATTCCTGACAAGGCACACATTCAAAAATCCTTACATAGCTGGCAGAGAAACATACTGGGGAAAAAACTGGAAGGTATACGTTGAAAGCCATCAACCCAACAGCAGTTAAGTATCTCATGGCACACTCAGCAGTAGGGTGTAGTCACCAACTGCACAACCCAGTCGCTCTCGATCAGGTTTAAGCTTTCCTCACTTGAATCCTGCCACAGGCCAGTACAGCTCTCATCAACAGTACCAAGGAGCAGGACTTCAACATGGGCACTTGGCCCTGCCATGGAGAACTCTGGATTTCAGAAGAGCAGGACGAAGCACCCCCTGAGAGTGTGGACAGCCAAAATCTTCCTGTCGCTACACCTGCATAAGAGGAGAGTAACCCCACCATCGGGCACAGAGTTAGTGTGGACTCACAATGACTCAAAGCAGACTCCACAACAATTTGCTACATATGTATTGCCTCTTAAAGAAAACAAATAATTAAAAAATTAAACAAAAAAAAGAAACCCAAACCAAAACACCAAACAGGCAGAGGAAAGACATACCTTCCTACTTCCCCTCAGCAACGGAAGGTGTAGACAGGACTTAAACTTCTTGTCAAGAGTGCTACCACTTGAATTAAGTTCCACAGATCCCATGTTGTACCAGTCCACTGAATTATTTTTATCTTTGCTGAATGAGGCGCTCTGTGACAATAAGGGTCAATAAAATGCTGTTTCTTATTTTCAGTGATGGCTACATCTTAGAAAATCTCCTATATCGAAACACTCACGTGGAAGATTACTGACAATAAAAATTCCATGCTTCCTAAACAACTGATTTTCTTAGTGTAGTCTCACAAAATCCTGTTAACTTTCCTTCCCCTCACTAAAAAATGAAATTTTGTTGTACTAGCTTTCTTTGTACTTGGATATGCCTGAAGCTAGTTTATTTTCACATGCTGAATTGTCCATGCTCATAAGAACTTGCTATTACATTATGCATTTGTGTGCTATAAAGGAAAAGGCACGAACACTGGAAGTGTCAAAACCATGCTTTTCCTCTTTCTTGATTCATTTTTCTATATAGTCAAATTTATAAATATTAAAAATAATGAAATGCTATCATTGTGAGAATACCACAATTAGGTGTTCATTCAGGCATTAAGTAAAGTATGCTTTACTCCTCAAATACAACTCCGATTTTAAAATCACAGCCAACTTATTCTCAGTAACAAAACATTAGTAATCAGCAAATCTGAGAACCTTACAGGATGAAGTATGTTTAATGGGTTTAGAAGTAAAAGTTCAAATTAGTAAGTTACCTTATTTATCACAATACTGCCAGAGTGCCAAAGTAGCTGCCTCTGACAAATCCATGTTTCATAAGAAAATTGTGATTTCACATTGGATTATGAATATGAAAAATAATTTAATTGTAAAGGAATATTTCACATGAACACATATTTTAAAAAACTTTGTTATGAAAATCCATATCTTACTTCATAAGGTTAATACAAGGAAGTTAGAATTAAATAAAAAGTGTAATATATACAGCATCTTAAATACCATGTCTAGTGGCAAAACCTCTTAAGTAAGTTCTCCTCCTACTTTAGAGACTCCTGTCAATAAATAAGCTGAACTGAAAATCAGTAACTTCACACTATTCTGAAGGGGTTTTCTTTTTAAAGCAGCGTTATGAATGAAAGTTGAGTATTAGCAAAAGATGCCCAACTGGCACAGAATTCAGTGAGACTACTCGCATGTCACAAAAGGCATTTACCAGTAAAGCTTCAGAGCAGCAGCATACACCAAGGGAAAGGACACAAAACTAAGGAATCAGACGTGGATTTTATTCCATTCCCTGCTAATGCAGCTCAGCGACTGCAGGCAAGGCTACACTCCTTCACTGCTTTGTATCTCAGATGCCTAAAACAGGGATAAAAATGATTGTTCTTTGTTTTCAGGTGTGTGACTACAGTATGGCTTGTGTACTTCACCAGACAGGACATAAGCACATGAATAAGGCAACGCCTACAACTGCCAATTATTAATAATATCATTATTATTGAGATAATAACTTGTTGGGTTTGGTGGTGTTTTTTTCTTCTTTTCCAAGTAATGCAATCTAACAGCAGCTCATCAAGCTATTCTTAAAGCTGGAGCAATCCTTACGCTGGTTCAGGTCTTACCCTTTCCAAAACTGTAAAGAATGTTAAGAGCTGTAGGAGTCTTTTATGAAATTCACATGATCAGGCTCACCAGGTGGCTGTCAGACAGAAACACTGTGTCATTACTGATCTTAAAAAAACAAACAAACAAAAAAGTAATAAAAAGGAAGTAAATCCTAATAATCTTTCAACATAAAACAGAATGAGAAAGCTTCCAACAACGATACTCCAGGAAAGAGGGGAAACACGGTAGAAAGAAAAGAAAGAAAATTAAGAATACACAAGTCAGAAAGTTGACTTTTTCCTGTTTCTTCTCAAGAATATTTTGAAATACATACAACTGGTATTTCAATCCAGCTTTACAGACTCCTAAGTTTTAAAGAAAATATAAATTACTAAGGCTACTAAGGTAAAACAGCTTTAAAACAACCTTAATTCACTCAGGAAAGCCATCCCAATATATGGGTTCCATACGATTTAACAATACAGGGAAGTGTTGTTAGTCCCCCTTTACAGGTGGCAAAGGGACACATGGCTTGGCTTCCAAGAGTAAACTCTGACCCTGGAAGCCACCAGTGGCCACAGCAGTGCTGCCGACCCCACCGGCAACTGCAGCTGGCCACCCCTACGGCAGGGTACAGGCAGTCCAACCTGGGTCCAAAATTTGGAAAGTGGCCTCTGGTTTTGACTACATCACTTGCCAGAGCTCACACAGACAGCCTGAGACACGCTCAGAAATTAAAACCAGAGTTTCAGTTCAGTTCCAACTTAAATTTATAGCACTTCCTCCACCAAGGAGCCACCTTCAGACAACGAGGGAGGCCTGAACACCACACGTGCCATGTACCATCAGAAGAGAGGACGTGTTTCACCTCCCAGGTGCCTGCATTTTCACTACAGGTGCTTTTACAGGCTCCACAGGACAGCAGAGCCTTGCACACTACGGGTCTCGTTTACCTCCCCTGCACCTTCCCCACTGCTACACATGGTGGAAGAGTAATTCTCCCCAGCTCGCTTGGTCAAAATCTCCTTTCTCCGTACCACTCTGCTACCAGCTCTGTGCCAGAAGACTGCTACACCTAATGCCATGGTGACTGAGCTTCAGAGATGTTGCGCATCTTCAGCCCAAAAAACAATGAGCAGCAGCAACCTGGAATAACTTTAAGCTCTGAACACGAGCAATCGTATCAGTGAGTTTAACAAGACTTGTCATCTGCTTAAAGATATTCACATGCTTACAGGATCCCAAGCTACGGAACCACTAATTTACGAACAAAGTATGTTAAGATCATGCTGGATGAAAAGGAAAAATGCTAGCTATAAAATAACTGCACGATTATCTCTGATATTTTACGTGGAAAACTGACATTTAGTATCTTTAATTATTCACACGCCAGCTATAAAAGGGAAAGGTTTCCTCCCTTGAATGGGAAAATAAATGTGGACAAATTCCTCTCACCATCACTCCTATACACCTTTCCTAAGCAAGCCTCCTGCTGAAACCACTGGAAGCTTTGCAGGTGACAGGTTTACAGCAAGCAGCCCCCAAAAAACCTCAAAGGCATCAACGGCAAGCTTCTTAAATATTTTGAGTTTACCTCAACACAGAAACTAGTTACCTTTCTGCTAAACCAGGTGTCTCCTTGAAATGGTTTCTCAGCTTGCTGGGCCAAGGGGGACAGTAGCATGCAAAAAACCTTTTGAGACCATGGGCCAATTTTTGTGGCATTCACAAGGCCCCTTGCTAAGCAGCTTGCCCCCTCTTAGCTTGTGATGTACTGCCACTGCACTCAGCACTTGTTAACCGAGACCAGAACCCAGGTGTCTCTCCTGTACGTCAAGATTGAATTACTAAACTCCATTCACAAATGGTTACTTTGCTGAGAACTGTACAATAAAAGAAATCTTCACTTTTACCAAAATAAAAGCTCCCTAAAGTAATGGAAGTTTCTAGTTATGTACAAATCTAATGAAGTTTCTATTCTGCCCTTAACTAGGCACATAATTTTTATCCTTTTTTTTAGGCTATGAGGAAATGTATTTCTCTGCTTCCTCTAAAGCTTCTGTTACACCCTTTTCTTCAAAAAGATACTCTACCCTTCTTTCTTTGCAATTTGTTCACCACAGCTCAACATCAGGTAAGACCTACATTTAGCACTATGCATAAGATCAAGGTCCGCTCCTCTTAAAGAGTTGTGGGGAAGATTATGATCACCACTTCATTTCTAGGACCAACTTCCAAGCATTCAAAAGACTTCCTCACATAAAACTAAAACCAGGTAACAACTAGAGATACTACCTGAAGCAAAGTTGACAAGCTATTCTTGTTCAGTACCCTTTACTATTACCCCAAATGAAGAAAAAGTCCTTGGCACTTACAGCACTCTGATTCTTACCTGAAAACACAGAAGTAAGTTCAGAAATCGATGCATTTATATTCAGCTCTGAACAACAATTTGAAGCCTATCTGTCAGTGTTTGAATCTCCCAAAGTATTTTTACTTCATAAAAGTCGTACTAATCATTCTACACAGAACACGATCCCTGTCAGTAATGCTATAAAACTGAAAGCAATGTTCTCTACGCAACTAGTCTGTCATAAAGGATTTCAGTGATTTCATTTGGTGTTTATGCTCTCAGATCTACACACATACCAAACTCACTGCCCACAAAATCCAAAAAACTGAAATTTGGGTGTAACTCTATAGGAACTGGAGAACAGGCAGAATCCTCCCTTTGAACCATCTCTCCACTGTGGTTATTCCAGCCTTAAGACTAGTTTTGTGGTCATATCACCACACCAAGACAGCTGCTCCCAACAGCCCCCTTCAAGCCAGCATGTTTGGGACCACCATTTATTCCTTATCTGATACATACTGCCTGGAAAAGGTCAAGAGTATGTTATTAATCATTCGCATTTATGAGTAGTAAGTCTATTTCAAATACATGTCTTGTCTTGTTTTTAAATTATGTACAAAATAGTACCATAAAAAAAAAATTACCTCCCACTTCCCCATTTTGGGCCAAATGCAGTTCAGTTCCACTATGGGTGATTCTATGAGAAGCACTCCAAGTGCCACTCACTTTATGCCCTCTATGAATGTGACACGCCTCCCCCCCCCCCCCCCAACTACCTCTTCTACTTCAGCTTAAAAGATGTCAAATCCCTCCAAAGGTGTCAACACTTTTCCCAGCATATAGATTAAAAAAAAAAAAAAGGTTGCGTACATGAAAGCTTAGGAATACCAGTAAATTAGTTACTAAGATTCATCTTTCAAATTGATAGGTACCTGCATTAATCAAAGCCAAAAGAAAAAACAGTAACACAGAAAGAGCATGGATAGAATTCTAATTAGCTCTCAGTTTATGTGTTAAAACTGAACCAACTCCTGTTGCAGTAGCATTACATTTCTGCTAAACTTCTCACTGATTCTTGACCTCCAAAGATTTCTATTTACCTATTCTGTTTATATTTTCATATTTTTCCTACCACTGAATTTTAAAAGGACTTTACATTGTCATTGGCTTTGACCTGTGTGTTGCACTTTACATATTCTAATGTTACTTTGTTTTAAAACTTTTGCCCTAAGTCAATCAGCAGACCATATTTACAAAACAAGGTTTAAGGAAAAAAAAAAAAAAAGTGAAGAGAGATATGAATATGCACAGCTTTTAAATTCTCAGGTTATTCAGACCCACCCTGACGTACAAACTTTGTAATCTAGCAGTTGCTATGAGCACCCGGAGAAGACATGTTTTCTGAGGCACTAAAACCTGAACAAGCATCTTCCATGTAAAAAGTGGCAGCACAAGGACCTCTGTCTTATCAACAAGCACTGGGTTCTTTTTCCGTGTGTACAGTTTACATACTTACCCAGGAAGGCAAATGGAAATTACGGACAGACGAAGATGAAGCTGTCTCAAAGCCTTTGTCATGTGATAGTGACCTATAAAGTATCAAATAAAGTCACATCATCAGCACACCATGATTTTACAATATTGCAACTCACCACAACGCCAACAAGAGGAGAGATCCCAAAACTTAAAACTTGCTTCCTCCTCACCCCCACCCCAGATAAGTTGTCACTAAAACACGATGACAGTCGCAGGAAACCGTAAGGAGCAAACAAAAGATGCACCGTGTATTTAAAGGGCATTAGGACTGGGCAAATGGAGCAAATCATTTCAGTGTGCATCGGCAGGGTGGGTTGTTTTTCCTCTGTGTCTCTTGTACACAGGGATGCATGTTTATGCGCGCACACAGACACACATATGTACACGCAGGGATGCATCACACAATTATTTACATGCACACAGCGAGAGACCCCCACGCCTTAGCAAAATAAAAAGCAGAAAGTTGACCACCATCTGCAATATACATAACAATAACCCCCGGGAACTTACACAAGTGAGCGATCAATCCCCGCGCGTGGATAAGCCAAACAACGCCAAATTAACAACAAGCAATAAACCGCCAGGCTGCAGGTACGAGATCCACCCGGGGAGACAGACCGACCGACCGACAGACAGAGGGACGGAAGGCTGCAACGCCGTAACACACAGTTTCAGGTAATGCCCGTTCGTTCCCCCCCTCCCCAGCCCGGAGTCCTGCGACCGCCCAGCCGGCCCCGCCGCCACCGCAGCCCGCGGGGAGAGCGCCGAGACCCCCGGCCGCCGCCGCGGCGGATGGGGAAGGGGCGGAGGGGAGGGGGGGGG
>NW_015090885.1:11443657-11443895 GCF_001431845.1 Calidris pugnax
CCCTGCCCCGGCGGCCGGGCCGGGGCCCCTCCGCCGCCCCGCCGGGCTGCGGGACTTGGACGTGTCACCGGCAGGACGGGCAATGGTTTCGGCGCCCCAGGCCCGAGTGACCACCGACCGCCGGCCTGGCGGCGCCCCGGCCTCCCCGCACCACACTCACCTCCGGAGGAAAAAAAAAAAAAAAAAAAACCTTTTAACCGGGGGCCCCCCCCGGGAAAAAAAAAAAAAAAAAAAAGGG
>NW_015090885.1:11444008-11444315 GCF_001431845.1 Calidris pugnax
CCGCCTGCCGGTGCCTCTCGCCCCGCCGCCGTACATGTCGCCTCGGCGGCTCTCGCATCGCTTCGTTTTACCTTCCTCATTCACGGCGGCGGCGGCGGCGGGCTGCCACCGGTATTTCTAACGCAAACCTGCTGCCGTGCGGCGCCCCGGGATTAACGCGATCGCCTCCCTTCCCCTGCCTTCCTTCCCCGTCCTCCTCCTCCTCCTCCTCGCAAACCTACACTGGATCGGCTCTCCTCACAGCCATGCAAGTTTCATACATTGCAAATAAACCCGAGAGGAGGAAGAGCGAAGCGACTGGCGGGGG
>NW_015090885.1:11444614-11445432 GCF_001431845.1 Calidris pugnax
GTGCATCGCCGATGACTACCGGAAAACGCACAGCCCAACTCTCCGGCCGAGCCCGGCCGCTGTTGTTGTCGGGGTCGGCGCCGGGTTTTTTTTTTTTTTTTTCTCCCTCCCGCTTCCCTCGCCCGGTGCAACCGCCGGATCGGCCCCCTCGCCCTCCATGGTTTTACATACACCTCCCTTCTCCCTCCCTGTTCTCCCGGCGGCGGCGCGGAGCCCCCCCAGGCCGGCGGCAGCCCATACCGATCCGCGCACTCTTCCCCCCCGCGCCTCGCCTCGCCTCGCCGCCCCTCGGGATGAAGTTTCGTTTCTGCCTGCCGCGATTTCCCTGTCAAGTCGCCCCCCCCGGAGGCACACACCGAGCGGTGGCCGATGGCTATCCCTCCTCCTCGCCCTCCTTCCCCTTCCTCCCTCCGCCGCGGCCGCCGCTGCTCTTGCCTCTCTCTCTCTGTGGCGGCGAGAGGTGCCTGGTTTCAAACGCAGCCTGGCACTGGCTGGCCTACCCCCGCCGCCTTCTTCTTCGGGGTTTTATTTTTTATTATGATTATTATTATTTTAAACGCACTGCGCTGTATTGCGATTCACCTCCACCCTCCCTCCAGTAAAACACACCCGGTCACCCCTGCCCTCCCGGCCGGGCAGCGGGCTAGCGGCACCAACCCACCCAGCTCTCCCCTGCCCAAACTTTCAAATGAAGGCAGGGCTGCCGAGAGGGACGAAAAGTGACGGGGAGCCGCGGCAACCGCCGGGCAGGGCAGGGGAAGCTCCGCGCCTCCCTGCCCGGCCGCCGCCGCCGAGGGGGCCCGGGGAGAGGGGGGGGG
>NW_015090885.1:11445594-11498658 GCF_001431845.1 Calidris pugnax
GGGGAGCCGCTGGCGCACACACTCCCCGCACACACTCACACAAAGATCGTCGCCCTGCTCCTCGCAGGGTTGGAGGGGCCGGCGGAGCGGGGCAGGTAGCGGGGGGCTGCCGGCACCCAGGGGAGCCGCGGAGCCGTGCCGGCCACAGCGCCGGTAGCCGCTGTCCATTGGCCGCCCGGGCAGGGCTGCGAGAGTAAACTCCGCCTGCCCCGGGCAGCGCCGCGGGGTAACGGCGGCGGCGGGGTGCGGGCACGGCACGGCACGGCCCGGCCCGGCCCCGCTCCGCTCCGCTCGGCCCCGGCCGACCCCCCGCGCTGCCCCCCGCTAACTTACTCAGCTGAGTTGGGCGGGTTTCATTCAGAGGCCGAATGAAGCGGCGAGCGGAGAAGTTGAGGGAGGCAGCGGCGCATCCGCACAGCCCCGGCTCGGGGAGTAAACACGGGAAGCCAAGCCCCGGGGCGAGGTTGCGTTGAGGGGGGGGGAGCCGGGCTGACGGGCCGAGGCCGGCGGTCGCCCCCTGACCCTGGCCCGGAGGGTTTCGAGCAGCGGCGGCGCAGGGGGGGATGCGGCTGAGCCTCGGTGGGTGCCCGCCGCCCCGGTGATCCTCGCCCGAACGTGGCTGAGAGGCCCTGGGCGGCCCAGCATCGACAGCGCGGCCGGCTTCACACCGGCTCTGCACGGGGAGCGGCGGGCACACTCGCTTGGCACAAGCAGCAGAGTGCAAGGCTGGGCGTGCGTGCCAGGCTGCGGTGACCTGCCCGCTTCTCGGCCCCGCACCTCCCGTGGGTTACCGGCCACGGGGATGCGGAGTTCGTGTGGGAATTCCTGTGACTCGCAGGCTGGTGGGGACAAAGCGACAGCGGGAGGCCAGCAGCTTTTGGGTGACTGCGTGGCGATTGTGCTGACGGGTGTCGGAAAAGCCCCGCAGAGATGTAGTCTAACTTTTTTTTTTTTTTTTTTTTTGGAAAAGCTTCTTTCTCCTGCGGAAATTAAACACAACATGGAAGCATACTGTGTACACTGACCCAATGTATTAATGTTTGCAAGGATTTGAACATAAACAATGCGAGACCTTTACGTTTTTTAAGGATAAAACACGTGGTATTTATTCTTACAGTTAGGAAGGATTAATTTTTGTGCACTGCTGTCTCCAGGTGGGACTGCGACTTCCAGTCAGCAATTGGTATATTAAAATAAAAAAGATCAGAAATGATATTAGTAATAATAACAACAGAAACTGAAGTGCACTTGGTTTTTGCAATAAAAGAGCAACGTTTGTGCTTCACAACAGCTTTACATACCCAACGCTCCAAGGATGTTGCAGACTTTATTCTCTACATTCTCTGTCCTGAGCTTTTCCCCATTGGTTGATTTCAGCATCTTCCCATACCTTGCCTGCTCTTCTTTCATTCCCCCCCCCCGCCCCACATTTTTCTTTACAGCAGAATTATGTTAAATAACTGTGAACTAATATTTCTTATATTTGAATAAAATGATGAGGTAAAGTACAAGCTGATTTTAGAAAACTAAATTGTATCCATGTTTCTGAGAAGTCATTTTAAATTTGCCTGCACTTTTTTTGTTGAGATGTAAGAATAGTATTCTGAATGACCACCACCTTGCTGCTTGCAAGCAGGGCTGGGTTAGTCAGTGCCAGAATAATATAAAAATGTCAGGCTACACATTTTCAGTAATTAATGCATTCTACCTGATTTTTTTGTTTGTTTTCAGTGCTAAGAAAGCAGAGCCAACCATCCATCCACTGGAAGGCAGGTGCACATCAGGTGTCACAGGTCAGGATAGTGGCAAGTGAAGGCACACAAATTTCATTAGTCACATTTGAAAAGGTTGGCCTAATTTTTAAGCAAAGCTTCCTCCTGTCGTTTGTAGATTGTCAAGTGTTTTGCAACTGTAGGTAAGCAGCATCTTTACAGTATGCATAAGCAGTTGCCAGTAAGAGGCCTAAGCCAGGCAGTTAAAACTTAGATGATATAGTTTCTTTCTTACTTGTCAGTATTAGTGCCTTATTTCTTGGATTCTTTTACCCATACCCACGATAGTACATCATGGAGCCTCTCATACCTCTTCATTGCTAAAATCCTGCCAACGTAGGTAATTACTAAGCAATATAAGTGATGTAGATGCTTGCTAGTATACATGAAGTTCATTTCAAAGGGTGCTTTGTTTTGTTGTTAACGGGACTCTCTATTACACTTGGTGCCTTTACTGGCCATTTCAGAAAAGAGGTCAAGATAGGGACACCTTGCATGCAATGTGGTTGTTTACAGCTATATAAAATGGATATACAGTGCTACTAATTAGAACAATAGTGTTTTGTGTCCACTTTGTACAGTTACAAATGACTTTGTGAGTTGCAAGGCAGCCACCTATCAGACCTGCAGAAGCAGAATTATTTTGTCACCCTTTAAGAGAGATGAGTAAGCTAAGGTATGCTGGTACGGTCAGAAAATAAAATGCTTGAGTTTCTGCTGCCTTTGATTTATTGTGCCCATAGTGAAAGAGAGGACTGTACTTTCTTGGGCTCTCAATCCAGGACCCTCTGCAAACACTGAGGTCATGAGAGGGAGAGGATAGTAACTATTTCTCTGTTTCCATTTCTCTATATATGATTTTAAGCAAATTAATCTCTTTGCATGCTCACTTGGAGATATTTCTGGCTTTAGTCAGTCACTGTTACGGAGAGTTATAAGGTGCTAGCCAGAGTCTGTGAGGAATTTTTCGAGGGACAGCAAGTGCTGAAATTTTTTAAATTGCTTGCTGATTGTTAATTGTTTTAAAACTCCGCAGAAGTTGCATTTCCAGATTTTGCTGCAGAAACTTGTATTGTCAGATGGCACTCTTCTGTCACTTCTGTGTAACTGGTGTCAGTTTTTAAAAGGATGATGCCCCAACCCTACCTTGTGGACTGCTCACAGGTACTCCTGCATACAGCCAGCACTCCACTGGAGGTGATGCAGTTCAGTGTACAGAAAGCAGTTGGCTCCGATGCAGGTGCAGCAGAATTTGGGGCTTTGAAGCTGGCATTTGTGGCATTTGTTTGAGTCCGTCAGAGTTTGCCTGTTTTGCGTTCAACTGATGCTGGAGTATCTCCTGCCCAACTGCGTGTCCCCTCTTAATTAACCCATGGCACAACATAAAAGGCATTAAGTAGTCATATGTCTGTGCTCTCTCAAAAGGGAAAAGATATTTCCCTTCATTTTGTTCTTATTTAATAACAACAGGAAAAATGATAGCATTGACATAAATAATAGTAATCGGGATTTGTTCTGGTCCCTTCCTTTCGGGCCTGCCGTGAAGCTCAGTTACTTTGCGGGACCCCTGAGTTTGGTCCTTGATTACCGTTTTCTCTCCTCTTCCTGCCCACGGCAGAAGCTACCTGCTGCCTGTGGAACCAGGCTGACCACTGGTAGCTCTTCCGGGCTGAGATAGATAGATGTGTGCTTCCATGGCCGTTTTAAATGTATTCAGCTACTAAAAAGGAAGCTTGGACTAGCCAGCTGCAGCCTGAGCCTGCAGGCCCTGGATCCCTTTGAGCTGCTACCATGGCTGACTACAAGTGACGGTTGTCATGTGAGCCGGGGAGGAAGGCCATAAGGCAACTGTGGGAGCATATGCTTTATCTGCGTTAAGCTTTGCACACAGCCTGGGGAGAAGCGTGGGGAAGAAAGGGTGAGGCAGATGCAGCCTTATGGAGGCTGTCCCACCTCTCTTGCTTTTTTCCCCGTGGCTTGTGCCCACCCACAGTCCATGGAATAGCGTGGCATCCTCCAGGTTAAAAAACACTGGAGCAGGACAATGCATTAGTGGGCCTATTTTCCTCCCCAATGCACTTGTATAACATGGTAACATTAATAGCAATTTATGTGCAAGCACTGGAGGGAGGAGGCATTTTATCTGAACTAAAGCTGCAGAATATCCACTTTAGAGTGGGAACAGAACTACAGGATCAGTGCAGGACAGCCATTCTTCAAGAACCACACTTCTAGGAAGTTAATTGTTCCCACCTCAGCCCCTTTTAGGAACGCTTTCAGTTTCTTGAGAACTCAACAGAAGTTTGTAGAAGTCAAAGAAAGGGCCAACTTGCTCAATTGGTTTCTCTGTGGGAGGGCACAGTTAAACTCTGGCTATTCCTTTGCTCCTATTCCTTACTCCTGTTATTTCACAACATTAAAATAGTCAGGGTAATTTCTCCTTCATAATTTTGAGGTGCTGCTTCTGAATGTTCTCTTTCAATACCCGCGCATCTAATTTCCACTGTCTCCTATTAACCCTTTTTCTTACTTTTTATGCCTCTTTTTTATTAACAAGTCCAACCCTCTGACAGAGCCAGCCACTAAGAGTGTTAGATCCTACAAGCAACCTCTGGCTTAAGCTGCTAGCAGTTTCATTTGTCAAATTAGACAAGAGAATAGGAAGGGGAAAAAACAGGTGAATTGACTTGCCAGTCAGTATGGAAGCAGCAAAGTCAAGAGTCAAATCTGGGCTTCTAACTTGCAGTGTTTTGCTCCATAGATTTCTTTCTCTGTTGCTCTGAGATTTCTCTTTCATAGTGCCTCCCTTTTTCAGAGAAATATTACTACACCTTGAGGAGCTGTTTACCATTTTTTCCTGTTTCAGAAGAATTGAGTAATAGGTTAGCCAGATCATCCACATCCATTTGAGTCTATCACCTCTGTAAAAACTGCTTCTGGCTCTGCAAGACATTTAGGTATATGTTAAACTAACATATATTAACTACTTAACATATTAACGTATGTAAAATATACAATGCCTGTCATAATGAAAAAATTGCCTGCTAAGCCCTGAACTCAGTAGATTTTCCTTGTCCTTATGCAAGTATACTGCATTACGAAAAATAGGAAAATTGGATCCAACCTGCTCTCCTGAGGTTTTCTAGCCCATTGAGTTAGTCTAGTGCAAGCAAATCAGCTTCCATAGCCAGCGACGCACAAGAGCCACGGGTCTACCGTTCACATCCAGTAACTTGGGATTCCTTCAGACTTACTGACAAAGTCCCCATTAAAAGCTGGGCCAAAGGAGAGCAGCTTTCCCACAACCTCACACTTTAGATTTTTACAGTTACTGCTTTAACTCTCATGTAAACTGCAATAATATTTAACTGCTTTAAGCATAAAATGTAATTGGAACTCATTTTTCAATTTTAGATTGTTTGCCCCTTATTACAGTTCAGTGCTATCAAGTAGCTTTCTCCCTCCCACCCAAGGGCCTCTTTTTCCTATCTCTGTTTCTGGTGTTATTCAAGCATTTATTTGTTTATTTGCTTGTTCTCCCTTTCCTATAAATGTTCGTGGTGCTTTAAAGGAACTACAACTCTGTTCTCATGTCCTCCTCCAACCTCCAATATACCACCTGGGGCTTCAGAGCTGCCCCACAAATATATATTTACTTCTGTGTAGAAGAACAAGAATAATCAAGGGGCAAGAAGTTTTTAGCCTGCTAAGTCTGCTGCTTAACTGAAGAGGATGTCATTGAGTCTGTGCTCAACAAGTGGCAAGCACCCGCAGCGTGACTCGAGTGAAAGAGCAGCACCCATTAGGTCTGAGCATGAATTCTTACAACTTGGTGAGCTTCCCAGATGCGTGTCTCATTGCCCCACTGCCATGCCTGTAGTTATGTCCATTTTGAGACCGCAGGACACTTCTCTGGCTGCACAGTGTTGCTACCATTTGTAAAGTAAACAAAGCAAGTGGCCATTTGACCGTAAATAGGAAGCGCATGCATTAGTCACTGAACTACTCAAAGACATGGTATTTGACTCTTGAACTTGTTACATCTAGGGAGATAGAGAGCACTGCACATTTAATATTACTGGTCTTCTTCATCTCTGCAAGGGAGAGGCTTCAAAGAGGCAGAGGTCAGAATTTTATTCCTTCAGATGGTGGTCATGTGGGGACACAGTGGAGGAGTCCCGGCTCAGCTCCGGGCAAAAAGAGGGGCATCATCCAATCCAGTGGAGCCCAGAGACAGGGGCCTGCATCTAGCTTTCCCTTTTTGAGGAATTGCTTTTGAAATTAAATTTATCTGCTTTGAAGAATGATGTAGGGTGAGGAACAAAACTGGATGGATCTTGAGACCTTCCAAAAGGGGGGAAAAAAAAAAAGAAGAAAAGAAGAAGGAAACAATTCATGCCTTGGAATAGTACAACTCATTATAAATATTCCTGCAGGAGCAAAGCTGTGCACTGCTTCAGTGCATCCAGGTGAAAGGCCTCATGAGAGGAAATTATATCAGAACATTGCATTGTTTCAGTCCCACTAGGTTAAAATGGAGAAGAAGGTGAAACTTAAGAAGGGCACTTTCTCCTGCTTCTCCCTGCTCCAACATAAGAATCGTTGGCAGGCCAGCCTATAAGAACTAGCCTTTTAAAAAATACACAGTGTGCCTTCCTGCATGCCCTCTTAATGTGGCTTTTCCCTGAAGTTCTCCTCACTTTCCCCAGTGCCAGTGCTATAGAAAGGAAGATGTTTTACCCTGTAAAGTAGGCAAATTCCATACTGGAGTCTGTCTGCCAACCCTGCTTGGTTTAGCCCTCAAACACCCATGGTGGGTGTGAATTTCCCTTTTTCTGACTGACTGCAGCTCTAGTTGAAGCAATTATTTGTGTTGAGAACTCTGCATCACTAAAAGTTACAGCCCTTTCTGGCTATAATGCTTTGTCTCGCCTTATAATTTTATAGAAGGTGGAGCTGATCCGTATTTTAAGTTTTTATTTTCTCAGCAAAACATCAGTTTGATAATATTGAGATTTTTTTTTCAAATGATGGGGTTTGTGAATTGTTGGTCTGGGTAATTATGTTTATGTATGTGGAGGGAAGGGCAGGTATAAGTACCTTAATTTGCATGCAAAAGTTTAAATTTCAAATGCTTTCTAAGTTAAACATTTTCATGTTTCAATTAAATCCTTAAAAATGATCAGACCTGAAACATAACATTTTTAGTGCAATTTCCAAGCCTTCAACGTCAATTTGCTTCAACATAAGTTTTTGAAAAATAATCAGTGAGTCCAGGTTAACACAAGTGATCTGTTGTCCCTTTTTTTTTTTTTTGGAACTTCCAGCAATTTGAAAAATCGGTGGTTTGCGTAGCCCTGTCTGGATTTTTTTCAATTGGAGGTTGTGGAAGGCATGCAGAGATCTACGGTGGGATTTATGGTCTGTGATGAACTGAGTGTTCATAAAGAAACCTTAAATCTGTGACTCTGTTGAAGTCCTACTGAGAAGAACTCAAGTTGTGCATGCTCAGCAGTGTGCAGATTAAGTTAATAATTATTTCCCCTTCATTCTTAAATTTCCAGGCTGACCTGTTGCTTCCACTCCACTTTTCCTGCCTGCATAAAAACCTTATTTTAAAAAGTAACAGGGCACCTTACGTCCAAACTTAGGTTTCAGTCAAAGGGAGGTTTATATACTCATCTATTGACTTTGAGGGAGCTGTTTGTGCACGTAAGGTTAAGCCTGCGCATGATCTTGGTTCTTCCAAGATGACCTGCCTAGAAACAAGTGTCAATGACTTCAAAGGGCTGTTGGTTCTGTCTTCCTTGTGAAGCTGGAGCTTTGTGTTGGGATGCATTTCTTGCTCCAAAACTTTACAGACAGTAAAGTGAAATCCTGACAGCATGAAAGGCATTGATGGAGCTCTTGTTGACCACAGTGGGACATTGTCCTGCTATCGTCAGCTTAGAAGTACTTGTCAGGATCTCTTGTATTGCAATACGGATGGCAACAGCTAGACTGAAGACCTGGTCTGAAATTTCTCAGTCAACCAGTGTGGCAACCCAAATTTTTGTTACTGGAAAGAACTGAGAGAGTTGGTTTGTACCAGCAAACCACATTTGCTGGTATAGCTTTTAATTTTATGATTACTCATTTATTTTCTCATTGTGCTTCTGTGTGGGTATGTGAAGTACAGAAAGCCAAACAAAAATTGCCCCTCACTGGATCTTCTGTGTCAAAGTCGGTCTCCATGTAGTTCAGTAACAAGAAAATACTCCTGATATTCATACTTTTGGGGTAAAAAGCCATTTTTATCTGAGGATGAAATGCTGTGTAGGATGTTTGCTAATGGGGGCGGAGCTAATGCTTTCTTAGGGACAAAGCCATCACACCAGTGATGATGGAAAACTCCTTTCAAGGCCGGGTAATGGCACTGGCTGCTGAGCAGGGGTTACCACACCGGCACATCAGTTCTAGAGGAGGGAAGGCCACCTTGCTCACTCAACTCCTCCTCTCTGCTTGCTGCTGCACGAGAGGTCCATTGCATTAGATATAGGTTGTGAAAGCAAATGAGGAAGCAGACAAATTAACCTGAGCCCTCACCCTCTCCAAGTGTATGAAGACAGCAGAATGCGGCCTTGAGGATTTTGGGGAAAATCTGGCAGATGCCACAGTGGAACAGAGGATCGGTTAAATATCTTATCAGCTGAAGTGACAGGTAATGGTAATATCTCTGCATGCTAACACTGTGCATATATTTATATATGTATATACTGGGCTTTCTACAAAAGTTTGCTGACACAGAGGTCTCGTAGCAGCCTTGCAAAGGGATTCAACATTAACTTTAGTGGGCTGTGAGGAAACCTAAAGGTCTCAACAAGCACTTGCAGGCTTGAGTCCCTGTGAAAGACAAAGAGGAGTGTGAGGCTTTACCTAAGCCACATTCTGGTTCAGTAGCAACTGAGGTTCAGGACCAGAGTTCAGTCCTGTATCCATTCTTTTACCTATTGCGCTTCAGTGTAGATTTCTGCCTCTGAACTGTAGGCATTGAATGTTCACCTCATTTCCAAATGGTAAGAAAGTATTATTATATCTGTTTTACAGATAGAAAACTGAGACATGACAAGTAACAATGGCACTTTCCAAGCTACAGTGGAAGATGGTGGTCCAACAGGAGATTAAACTGAGTTTTCTCCAGCCTGAAGTTATAGACATACACCCAGGACCACCCCTATGTCTATGGGCACTCTGTGAACCTGTCCAGGTATCCCCCAAAGACAGTCATCACAGCTGTTTTTCTTGACGTTCACATGGCTTTCAATTTTCTGCTCTATTCTTACCGTTGTCATATACCTGCATCTGTGCTCAAACTGGCATTCAGTCCTGTATGTTCACACTCATGGCTCAGTCCTGCACCAGTGCAACTCCTCAGACAGCTGGAAGCAGCTGAAAACAATTTTTACATGTACTTTCAAGGTGCATTGTGCATGCATTTTTTTCGTAAATAATCATGAAATAAGATACTGACTTACCCAGAAAAGTGAAGTCTCTCCCTGGCTGTCCTCACAAACTGATAGACAAAGTTAGTGATGCTGTGTGAACCCATTCTAAAAAAAGTCCTGTACAAAACCCTGTCAAAGTTATGGGAAAGGATCTCATTTGTGTCAGTCAGCACGCGGTGGTTCTCAAAGCTCTGCTGTTCTGATGGGGTTGGTGTAACTTAGAGCTTGGCATCTTTGCATCCACACATGCAGGTGTAACAGGCATGCGTGGATGAGTGGAGGAGAAGCTGTGACCATGCACTCTCTTCTGTTTCCTTTCCTTACTATGTAGAGTGTTAACTGATGTGGGAAGTGTTACTTCCTTAAGGACATATCCTCCCAGTCTTTCACATTATAGTTGACAGGAACCCTTTTACCTTCCAATTTCAAATGAATACGTTTCATTAGAAATTTTTCATATTTATTGTGCAACATACACCAACCGGAACATTAATCTTCATTGAATTGTTTGCATTTGCTACCAAAATTAAAAAAAAAAAAAAAAAAAGTTTAAGTAGAAATGACATTTCCCCGTGGACATTCTCATAAAAACAAACAAGCAAACAAAAACCAAATAAAACTCAACCAGCTTCCTGGCAAGAGAAAAATTGTATGGGTAAAAATATCAGCTTGCTTGATTCCACATGCAGCTCTCCTTTTCAGGGAATGGAAATGCTTCATTGTGGAGGCCTCTAACCACATACAGGCAGAATCTGATTATGTGAGTCTACATTGTGGAGCTGTACTACATGTTGGCAAGCACTTTCTCAGCAGGTACAATGACCTAAGTAAATGCCCACCAATATGAATAAGATCTCCACAGTTCCACCTTCCTGTTAATATACTTATAGAGTGAATGCTGGACTAAGCTTCATTATACACATAAGTTTATAAGCAGAAACATCTGAATACATGGAGATGGGTTAAGCATGCAAGTCTGAATACAAGTTATTGCCAGGGATAAGTTCATGTAGTCACCCAGTACGTTTGTGAGGTTCATCCCATGCACACAGGGATGAACATGCCCAAAATACAGCAGTTTTTCCGAAATTAGTGCCTTTCAGCATAGGAAATAGCATGGGTAATACAACATATATCCCTTATGGATTTGCACATTTCATTGACGAGCCCACGCCTAGAATGTTTTATCCTGTTTCTGAAATGGGGCAGGGAAAACAAATTAAAGACACCGTTAAGATATGGTGTACACAAACATGAACTGTGGACTAAAACTATTGGTTATCAATTGTGATTGGAAAAAGAAATTACTGGGAGCTAGGATGAGGATCACTTTAACTATCTGCTAGTTCAGGAATTCAAGATGTTTTACAGTAATGAATTCTCTGAGTGAAGTATTGCCAATCCAAATGAACTAGCAGCAGTGGCCTCAAAATGATGCTAGATGGAAAAGCCTAGTTTCATAGGTGACTGGCAGAACTGCTTGGAACATCAGTGCCTCTAAATCATTCAACAGTTAGACACAGCATGTGTCTGTGAGGCTATGAACTTGCGTGGCTTTTACCAACAGAAAAATGTTCAACGGTCAGGTTAGAAATGACATTTCCCCGTGGACATTCTCATAAAAACAAACAAGCAAACAAAAACCAAATAAAACTCAACCAGCTTCCTGGCAAGAGAAAAATTGTATGGGTAAAAATATCAGCTTGCTTGATTCCACATGCAGCTCTCCTTTTCAGGGAATGGAAATGCTTCATTGTGGAGGCCTCTAACCACATACAGGCAGAATCTGATTATGTGAGTCTACATTGTGGAGCTGTACTACATGTTGGCAAGCACTTTCTCAGCAGGTACAATGACCTAAGTAAATGCCCACCAATATGAATAAGATCTCCACAGTTCCACCTTCCTGTTAATATACTTATAGAGTGAATGCTGGACTAAGCTTCATTATACACATAAGTTTATAAGCAGAAACATCTGAATACATGGACATGGGTTAAGCATGCAAGTCTGAATACAAGTTATTGCCAGGGATAAGTTCATGTAGTCACCCAGTACGTTTGTGAGGTTCATCCCATGCACACAGGGATGAACATGCCCAAAATACAGCAGTTTTTCCGAAATTAGTGCCTTTCAGCATAGGAAATAGCATGGGTAATACAACATATATCCCTTATGGATTTGCACATTTCATTGACGAGCCCACGCCTAGAATGTTTTATCCTGTTTCTGAAATGGGGCAGGGAAAACAAATTAAAGACACCGTTAAGATATGGTGTACACAAACATGAACTGTGGACTAAAACTATTGGTTATCAATTGTGATTGGAAAAAGAAATTACTGGGAGCTAGGATGAGGATCACTTTAACTATCTGCTAGTTCAGGAATTCAAGATGTTTTACAGTAATGAATTCTCTGAGTGAAGTATTGCCAATCCAAATGAACTAGCAGCAGTGGCCTCAAAATGATGCTAGATGGAAAAGCCTAGTTTCATAGGTGACTGGCAGAACTGCTTGGAACATCAGTGCCTCTAAATCATTCAACAGTTAGACACAGCATGTGTCTGTGAGGCTATGAACTTGCGTGGCTTTTACCAACAGAAAAATGTTCAACGGTCAGGTTAGGTCTAATCTGTCTGTAGTCCTATAGGGAGGTATCTTCTAGGAAAATGGGAACTCAAGGATGACACCATACACGGAAACTCTGTTACTGAAGTAGGTGGTTCTACACTAGGGATCTTTTGTAGTTCTTTTGTCACTGTTGCCTGTGTATTAACTTGGTTTGATTTCTGATTATAAACATTGCCGCCCGAGGGAAAAACTCCTGCTCACTGTTTCTGTGTTGGGTTTTCTGCTGAGTTGTTCCGTCACTGTAGGAAAGGCTGGAACATCCCTTGTCCTCCAAGGGGCATTCAAGTAGGAATATGGGGCACACTTTCTTGAATGCATTTTCTCCACCACCTTTGTTTCTCTTCCTATCTTTTCTCTGTGTTGGTTTTTAACTCTGTTTGCACTCGGATGGGTATCACCTACATTGTTTTTCCCACTAGATTGTTTTATTGCTTTTCTTATTTCAGAATCTCTCCTTATGCTGAAGACAACTTCAGTAGCACTTTGAATCAAGGAAAGATGAGTTTGTTCACTTCTATGCTCCTTTACGGCTTAGGGCCAGTGATAGATACAGAATCCTTCCCCAAAAGTAGTTTTTGTGTAATCAACTATAGTGGTTTAATGAAAGGGCCCAAATACTTTTGGGCATATTCCTGCTGCTGTGATTAATGCACTTTCTCCCAGGGTATTTTATTTCATTTTTGCTAATCTGTGACACCAAGAAAATTGCGTGGTTGCTACCTTCCCATTCAGCATCTTCCCAAGAAAAGACCCAGTTGGTGAAATCTTGGTGTTTTTATTTGAATACCAACCGTTATTTAAAATATTGTTTTGATCTCTCTTATTCTCCAGCTTTGCTCAGAGGTTTTTCAGTGACACTGAACTAAGTCCAGGGTGTGATTTTTTCAGGTTGTCGTTCCCACACTGAAGTCTCTATGGATGGCCTGCTTCTCATGGCAGTAACTAGCACATACATTGTGGAATTATTGGAACTAATTGGAACAATTGGAACATTGTAGCAATTGCTGGAACTAATTGCTTTATACCGCAAAACTTCTGTGTTTTTGGAGAAATTTTCTGGATTGCTAGCTAGTTGCTTTTCACTCTGAACAGACATATGTGTATGTGAATGTGTGAAATGAAGAGGAGAATAATATCCTACAAAAATTCAAAGGTTTCAGTATGGCATTTGTCCTAGTCCACTTTGGGACTCCTTTATGTATGCTGAAGTAATATTTTAGCATAATAATAAGATGAAGTTCAAATTCTTCAGGTGAATTAACTGCTAGAAGCCCTCATTTTCTCACTATCCTTGGATGCAGAGATAATACAACAAGGGTGCTAGTACAGACTGTTTCGGCATTTACCCTTTCCCAGCACATGGTGCTTGATAATAGCATCCTGTTGATCTTTGTCCTGCGTATTAAGCTCTGTGAAAGGCTGTTAGAAGACAGTTGTGGTGCTGGGGACTGATGAAGCCACAGGTTGCGGCTGTATCTTTGTTTCAGCCAGAGATTTTATGAAAGTATTAAAGGGTTATTTCTTATCTCTAACTAAATCCAAGGTTTCATTCCCCAGTACTGTCAAACTAACACCTTTAGTATAATGCATACATGCCTTTACAAATATTTTAAAAACAGTCATCCATCATGCGTTGTAACAGAAAACTAACCCTTAAGAAGCAGACTTCCTTGCTTATTCTCCAAGGGTGGAATTCAATTATGCAGAGGAACAAAACAAGGTTTATGTACCATCCAAGTCCCTCATAGTCCTATTTGTGCTGCCTCTTTACACAGGGGTAAAGTCTACCACAAAGAAACGATTTCTGGGTGATGTTTGAGTGCCACAATCAATTAAATTTTGTCTGTAGGACCCCTGTCAGTATTGTGTGTGGAAGATGGAAGAGATGCCAAGTGGAGTTTTATGCCCAGTGGGCCTGGCTTGTGCCCAGCTGAAGTCAGTGGAACTTTTGCCACTCCTTCCAAAATCAACAGGATGGCTCCTCCACTCACTCCCTATTTCTCTTGCTAAACCACAGTTTTCTGATATTTTCAGGCGCTCGTGCTCATCAGCTTGGAATCCACACAAGGTTGGGTTTCATAACAAAAGGCAGCCCTGATTCTTTAAATCTGAGTAGACAGAAGAGAGCAAGGTGAGTCATTTTTTTTTCCTTGCTAATCTTGATGGGATGCTGCAGGTTTGCCAAAGATTACTTGAGTTTTCCCTGGCTAAGGTGTGAGTGAAGACTGCAGCACTTTGAATCAAACTGAGGTGTTGTTTTCATAGGTTTTCTTCTTAATTCACTGGAAAGCACAAAATGCATGTGCAGTATTATCCTAGTGCCACTCTTTCAGCTGTTTGCGTTTTAGCAGTGAGTGTCACCTACTTAAAAATACTTTGTATTATCCTCAGTAAACGATCTCTCTTAGTCCAAAGCAATCTGTTGTACCAGAAAGGTTCCTGTCTCCTCATAGAGAGCTTACAGCACCTTGCAGGCCTGACACAGAGCCTTTGAAGTAAATGGAAAGTCTCTAAATGACCTCAAGGGTTTAGATAGTGAGCCCTGTGGACTGCATAAGACAGGTAACACCATCAAAAGCACCTAATAACTACTGACAGTCAGTGGGTCTTAGTCGCCAAATCACTTGATGACTCTGAAAATATTAATCCCAGGGCTGGCTATACATTCTCAGCAGCACAGAGCACAATGAATAATATAAAATTTCTTCTAAGTATAAAAATGTCTCTGTTCAGGAAAATGATAATTTTATGCTTTGCTATTTCTTTTGTGTCAATCTCTTTGCAAGCATCCCTTTGGCTATAGTATTTTCTTAAAGTACAAATATGTACTATCTGTCAAAATAAAATATTTATTGAATACATTTACTTTGTGTCTGTTGACTTATGAGTGGATTCTAAAGTGCTTCTTTGCTGCACCTGTTGGGGCCATTTTACATTCTCTCTTGGCTGGAGACAATGAAAACTTGATGCCTCACAGTTCTGCAAAAAGAAATGGTTGAAGAGAATATGAATTAAAATTTAGCACGAACAGTCACTATTGCTGGCACTCCAGCACCAAACACAGGACCACTTAAATACTCAGGGTAGGGATAGTTGTCTTTACCAGAGCCACTCCTGAGTTGTAGGTGGGCTGAAACTAAATGGTACTGCAGACTGATGGGTGCAGCTTGTCCAAGGATGCTTGAGGTGAACCATGGCTTTCCTGATGTCCCTGGAGGACACAAAGCCCAGGGCATGGTGTTTTTTCTTCTCTCTTTCTTGCAATAATCCAAGAAGTGTGAGCCAGCAGAAGACTGAGTCTCTCACACCATGGCTTGCATCACCCAAGTGCTAAAATGGGTTTTGCACATGACCTTGACATTACTGAAGGAATGTACCACTGTGACCTCTGAGAAGAAAAGGGAATGCACCTTTCCCAACCTCCAGGGAGTCTGCATGGTAGCTTAGAAATTGAAGAAATTTCTGGGACTAGCAGAAGTTCAAAAAAACAGCCTTGGGTCCAGACACGTGGTCCTTCCTATGAGAGAAATTTACTCCTCCTAGCCAGAGGAGCAAGCTGGTACCAGATACTGACAACAGCAGATACTCATACTGGGTTTATGGAAAGTGATATGGTTGATGACAACTCATTGGGAAATGGGAGGGCACCTTCTCAGAACCTCACTCTTCGTCTGAGTGCCACTAAGGTGGAGGTGGGCATTGGAAGCTCAGGCCTTGTGTATGGGACTCCCCCTTGAGACAACAGGCACTGCAGTTACTGCCCCCTTCTGTGATTGCTTCACAAGGTGTTCCTGCAGCCCTCACTCAATTTCTTTCCCTGAGTATGTTAGAAGAAACAGCCTTGAGGCATCTTAAGCCTCTTGCAAGAGATGAAGGACAAACAAAGGCATTGTTATCCAGTGAGACAAAAGCAAAACTTTGGGCACATTTTTCAAGGAGAATCTATGAATGACTAACTGGGCCTGTGCACAGACTCATAAGCAAAGGGTTTGTGAATGGGAAGATTAAGTTCTATTGTAGCTGCCTCTTTGTTAAGTGATCGGGTCCTTTGAATATGTAAGCAATACATTATGAGGCCTAGAATAAGTCAAATTAGGTGGGAATTCGGTTTAGGCTAGATGTCCTTAGGCTCCTCTTGTAATTGGTGAAGGGACATACAGGCTCCTCTTGGTCCTAGACTCACTCTGGGTTTCTTTTGGTGGTTGCTCAGCTCCCCTCACTGTCTATAAACAGAATCTGAGGACATTGTTTTTTGACAGAACTGCTTGGGTGCCTGAAGCTAGGTGGTGTCACAATTCCACTTAGTTTTCCTGTATGAAGATTAAGAAGAACAGAGAACCTAAAAAATGCTAATTTCCTCTCCACTGGACTTAAATTAAGCATCCAAGGTTCCCTGCCTCAAATAATCAAGTTTCTACTGTTCAAACACATTCTTCCACCGGAAAAAAAGACTCAGTTCAACAAGTGTTTTATTTCTTCACCCCATTACAATCATTGCAACCATCAATATGATGCCATTATTTTTAATCCAACACAGGAAACCAATTATTTTTACTGATTAACTCTTTACCTCCATTGGGATATTGACTACTAGAGAATGGGAATAAAGGTCTGTCAAACCAAAGGTCCTGCAAATGATAACTATAATTTCTTAAAAAGCAAAGAAATATCAACCCCTCCTTTTGTCTTTGAGTCTCGTATCATACAGAAAGAGGTCTTGACACTCCTTGAAAGCAACTTAGAAGCTTAGATGTGAGACGTGCATGAAGAGCTGCAGCCGACGCATAAAAAGTTCTTATAAACAGTTCTACAACCGTGGCTAGATCCACTGGGATCTAATAAGGTAGTTTTTAATTATACCTTCCCTGAAAAGCTACGCACATGCAGAGTGTTTCCAGAGTTTAGCTATGTCTTGAGAGCTGTTTGTGAAGACAATCCTTGCATATATTGTAAATGGGATTTATCAAGTTACAGGGATGAGTTTATGCAGTTGCCTGTATGAACAGAACCAAAGCCCCCGATTTTGAACAGATTTAATGTATGTGTTTACTTTGCAGGCAGAGACCTATCCTATTGGAATAAATACACCACTGTGAAAAGTTAAGGATGTCCATAAGCTTTTGCAAGATGGGTTCAAGTTTGTGAAAACATACAGGGAAATCTGTGTATTACCTCCTCTATTTACTTCAATAAGAAAGCGTTTTAAAAAGCCTATCTGTATTGCTCTAGAATTACACTGTTAGCTGTATTAAAAATAACATTTTCTTGCAAAAATTTTCTGGTTGTTTTAGCAGATTTTGTTCTTTGACAGAAAATGTATTGATCTGATCCTAGGAAAGTGACTGTAGTGCTCAACAGAACAGTTCCTGCCATATAATTTTGATGTTCATAAGGTTGTGTAATATTTCATATGAAAAGCCTCTGTCAACTTCCACTGACTGTTGAATCTTAAAATGATTCATCTACACAAATATATTTTTCAGGAAAGCTTCTGAAGCAGGAGGCTGACCTCATTGCAAAATACAATTTAATTGAACATATGTTGATTTTAAAAGTATGTATATATCTAGATCTGTTTCTTTTCTCTTTTTTGATTTATTTTTGTGACTCATGGAAATCTAATATTTAAAAATATATGAAAAAGGAAATTTATTAGACGTAACATTTTGGAGAATAAACTTGCAAAAGCACGATGTCAATTTTTAACTTTGGATGTTTACATATAACTAAGGAAGTAATGTATGTTAATATGTGAAATAGTTAAAATTGTGAACATTTCTCAGTTCTGAACTAAGCAAACTTTATATTTCCAATAATCTTAGTCCAAGTTTGTGTATTGAGGTTTTCATCTCAGTATATCTGAATGTTGTTGCCAGTCAGATTTTCCATATATCAAGGGAAAATCTGATTTCTATTCCTGCCTATTACAATTCCTCTTGCTCTTAATTTCATGGGAAGAACAATCTGTAATAAACTAGGATGGGAGAGACTTGTTCCACTGACAACAAAAGAAGCTTTTCAAGGTTGTCCACTGAAGTTAGGGGGTTCAATCTCAAGACATAATTACAGGTAAGGATGGACACATTGAGGTTGGTCATTAGCCATTGGCTTCAAAAGGGACATATTTCATCCTCAAATTGTTGATTTTAATAATGTTTTAAAATATTTATGTGACTAGATGTATAGAAAAACACACACAGATATACACACAGAGATTCCTCTACTCATGTTTTAATATGGAAGAAAACATGATACGCTCAAAGTGAAAGTGCTCAAAGGTATTTGTTTCTTTTTTTTAAATACAGAAATAACTTGCAATGAAATTTTCTCTTTTTTTGCTGCCTTCTAGATGGAAAAAACTTATTTTTCATGAAAGAAAGAGGAGTTTTGTTGGCTTGTCTCTGACTGTGTTGTCAGGACCACTGCCTCACTTGTGTGTGATGTTATGTTTTCACATAAACCTTTGATAAGAACTAAACATGGAAACTGTAATTAATTTCTTAGTCCTATAGCAGTCAGTATTTTACAAACCTAGGACCAAATTTCGTAGTAACCCTTCAAAAATCAGTCTGTTGCATAAAGCCACAATTTCTCAAGTATAAGTATCTTGCTATTTAAAATTCTTCCAACCTTTAAGCTAAGCTTACAAGTTGGTGGCTTGTTGCATGTTCACATGTTGCAATATTCAGCTTGAAAGCTGAGCAGGCTTCAGGTGAGTGCAATCCAAACATACTGGTCCGAGTAAGACCAATTTGGAAAATTGTATCTGAACAAAATTGGAATAATTGAATAATCCAGATTGGAAGGGAAGTCAAAATGTAAGTATTTTCTTATATCTGCTCTCAAAGAACAAAAGAAGGCCCAATACAAGTGTTATACATCACTAAAATCTCTCGACATGATTAAATTTGATTTAAAGTGGTATAGAGGCCTTGAAATGGTCTGATTGACTTCACCTTTACTGACACTGGGGACTGAGCTATGGATCTTCAAAGTGAAACACAATAAACCTTTGCAAACCATGAAGACCTGAGAATGTCAACAGATATTTTCCATGAAATGGCTGCAGATGGAAACAAGAAAAACACCCTAATACCAATCAAAGCTTTACTGATGTACAGTTAATATAATGCTTCTGCAGTAGCTGGATGAAACCAAACTTACCACAGTGATATGGATTCTAAGTGATAATCAGATGAAGAAAAGAAGTGTATCCCAATACTGGCTGAGCCCTTCACTGTATGATTTTTATCGCCATTTAGAGCCCGTGATAAAGAATTTCAGTTCACAGACGCAAAACCCTTTCAAGAGAGTGATGCTACAAATTAGAGACCTTAGAAGCAGTGACCTAAATAAAAGCTACTCCTTCCCTGAATATAACTTTTGAGGTTTCTTTCTGATTTAAGGGCTATTTCCCCCTCTCCCCATTCTAATTAGTGCCAAGGAAAAGTCCAAGAGGAAGGCTGCATTTTTTTGCCGAGTCCAGTTATTCTGATCAAGTAGCAGTCTTTGGACATCTCCTGGTCCTGTTAAGTAGTTGTACATTGTCTTCATAGAGCTATTGGGCCATTGGTACTGTTCTAACGTTTTGTTTTATTTTCCATTGCTAAATCACTTAGAAGAAGAAATGATATAATACGATCCTAAGATGACTACTCCAAGTGAGCAATTGCTGTAGTTGCCATAGGGATACTGAATGAATGCAGATGAGGTAGGAAATATCCAGAAGACTCTATGAGCACGAGTTTCTCTTCAGCAGCCCAGTGTGACCAAAAGAAGGGAGATTTCTGGACCTCCATAATGCTGGGGCGCAGCTGCTGCATGGCCTACACCAAAATGGCTGTCAGGCTGCCTGTGCGCTCCTTTGGCTGGAGACGCCGGCACCTCGCTCACCGTTGAAAGTGGAACTTGGGCTCTTAGGTGATTTTGAAAACGTTACCACAAGTTCCCTAGGAGCAATACGTAGAAACAGCCACTTAATGCAAAGACTAAAATACCACTAATCCTGAGTTCGTAATAAATTCACCAAGGAAAACTGTGGAAGCTGCATACAGATGAGACCAAGTGGTGTACTGGGGGACCTATAAAGCCTAATTAAAATCAACTAATATTTGGAGAGGAATAACTCCTTTAAAGAGTAAGGAGCTATTATGTAAAAGGTGTTCAACAGTATGACAGAGAAAAACAATTTTTCCATGGAAGAAGACTGATAAGTGAGCTGTCTCTCAGGAATGCTTTGGTTCTAGTGTTATTTAACTTATTGATGACATGGGGCAAAAGTGGTCAGCTGCATAGAGAATGATGGTCATTTTTAGTTCATCTGTGTATTTGCAACTGTTCCAAACAGGACTAATTCTAGGCTCTATTAATTGTTGATATAACTTGTAAATGCAATGACATAATTGCCTTAATGTCCTCAGAAAACACTAAAGAACTTAAATGATAACTTGGCAACACACACGAGCACTCACAAACTCTACCTTTGGAGAACCATCTACTCCCAACCTACTCATGGAAAGAGATGGATCTTGTAGCCTAAAGGTCCTCAGATTTATGTTTTCCACTGGGAGCTACAGCGAAAGATGGATGTCAGCAAGAATCAACTCTGCCTTCAGGTACCTATTCGTAGTAGTACATGCGGACTGAGTTTAGCGCTCAATTCCTTGCTTAAAAATACACAAATAAGTGCAGATTTAGACAGTCCCTTTTTCTACACTGAGACAGCTCTTAATTATTATGGCAGGGCTAGAGCCTCAGCTATTGTAGATTGATGTGTTTCAATTGTCTTCAAATAAATTGTAGAGATTTACTTCAGGTCACTTAGAATATCAGCTCAGGTTTTCAGCTCCAAAAATGCACACTTGTGCTGGAAGAAAAACCGTGCTGCCTGGGAGTAGGCTGAAAATCTAATGCGCTTTTTGAGCAAGGTGGTATGGTCCCAAGCAATGTGATTGGATGTATTAACAGTATAAGATACTCTTGAAAAGTCTAGGAAATATACTGAAGTTTGAGCTAGGCTAATTAATTTGAAATGGTGAAAGGTAGGAATGGGATTTTATGATAACAGATGTAAACATTCCCCAACGAGCTGGAATGAATTATCAGCCAAGGAGGAATTAGAAGACACATGGTTCACTGGTAAATAGACACACAAAATCTAACTTGTCTTCCTCAAGCATAGACTAGATGGCTCAGTAGTTTCTCTATTCCCACTCACAAAAATACTGTCTATCTTTCTTGTTTAGACGGCCTTGAAGCTCTGCACCTTCTTCTAAAACGTCCTCCCGCACCTCATTTTTAGGGTTATTATAGTATTATTAACATTATGCATTAGTACCTTTCAAAGTTGTCTGATGGAGGTTAATTAATCCCTTTTAAACCACTCAAGACTTAATTGAAATAAACAAACATTATCATATCCATCTTCCAACTGAAGGAGATGAATCACAGAAAAGTTAAGTTGTTTCTAAAGTCATAAAACAAGTTAGTAGGCAAATCAGGGGTAGAAGTAAGCAGCCCTGGACTTCTAGACTCCTACTGTAATGATTGCATTAGCCTGACTTCCTAGAACCAGTATGTCTGAATGAGATAATTTTATTCAAAAGAGTTCTCAATTATGTTCACATTTAGGCTTGATTCCAGTATTACTGTAGCCAGTGGGAAAACAGCAGCAGAAGATTTTGGTGCTAATATATCCTTTTCAGTGAAAGGAAAGACAACTGAGAGACAGTGTGGGTGAAATCTTTTTCCTAATGGGGTATTTTTTTAATGCAAGCAGGTGTCGGTATTATAAACTTGCAAGAAAGGACAGGTGCTGTGTTCCGGTATGAGCTCACCTCCCTTTGTAAATGAGCATTTAATAGGCCTTTAATGTCCTTGGTCAGGCCCACCTCCCTCCGCCTACTTTCCTGGACTATTATCCACACCATACCCACAGACAGTGACGGTGATGGGATTGATGGGGTAATACCTGGGGCAGAAGGGTGGCTTGGCCAGCCATTGCCGTTGCTGTGGAACCTCCCCTGCTTCCCAGTATTTGGTAGCAGAGTGTACAGGAGACAGGAGGGAAGGAGGAGGACAGCTGTTGGGAATAGGTGGTGGTGCAGCTCACGGCTGGGGGCTGCTGTAGGGGGGAAGGCCCCTGAGACCTGGTGCTTGTTGCAAGTGGGTCCTACTACCAGGAGGCAGGGGATGCTGCAGGTTCTTTGGGAGGCAGTAGCTTCTGCAGGATTTATGCAGAGTACCTAGCCTCAAACCGACCCTTGGGGGCTCCACAAAATACTGACATAACACAGGCAGCAGCTTTCTGAGAGGTACTGGACGTACCCTCCATCACCCTGAGGAACAAAACCATACCCAGGCAGGTCTACCAGGCCTTCCTCCTGCTCCCTCCCTGAGGCAATAGGATAACCATCTGTATACCGCTCTGATATGTCAGCACTAAACACCCAGCTTGTACATGACACGCTTTATCTACCATTCTGTACACAGCCTATTGACACATGACAGCGGGAGCAAGACCTCAGCGATTTTCCTGATTTCTCCTGTTTATTCCTGATTTCCATCGGCACAAGAGAAATGGATCATTGCTAGGCAGCTTTTCACAGCGTAACTGGACCAACAGTGGGAGGAGAAAGAGCATTTAATTTCTGCTTGAAAAATATCAGTGATGAAAAGGCCTTGTGCTAAACTTCTGCAATGGTAGGCTTCCACCCTGCTGGGAGCAGTTTATACCAGACAATTGAATAACCCTTATTATTATGAGCAGATTTAAAATATCTTTATCAATGCAATCATACACACAAAAATTTAAGTGTAGCTATAAACCTCATTAGCACATGACACCACACTCAATTTCACATGCAATTACCTGGATGGTCCATGTAATTATGCCACATAATTACTCATGCATTTTTCGAATGAAGTCGCATGTCTGCAGCTCAGGATGATGTAGCACTTTCATGTCAACTGAAGTCCTCTGTCACATTTTCCACCATACACACCTTCTCTTTTCCGAAAGCCAGAAGGGCCAGAAGTTGAAACAAGTCCACTAAGAGCACAAGAAAAAAATTAAACATTGTGGTTTAGGCAGTGAATTTTGCTTTAGGACATTAGGACCAATTGATGGAATTTATTGGCAGAAGCTTGTTTAGAACCTGCAAACTATTTTAAAGGTAACCTGTTAATGGGGGTATCTATTAAACCACTTAATATGCTCTAGGCTATCTCTCAGGGCATAAAAGAGAAAAACAAATAGGAAATTCCCAGGCAGGAAATAATGCCAGGTCGTGTTCTTGGCTGTATCTAAATCTACTCAGTGCAGCAAATAGCAGGAATTACACTCATGTCGGTTATAATTTTCAAATACTCTGTGATAATCTCTTTCAACTTCCGCATAGGTTTAGCCGTATAGACCTTATCGTAGTTTACACTACGGAAAAGCAAGACTACCTCTAGAGGCCAGCTGTGTCAACTCTGGCTGCTGGACTCCTGCCTAAATTGTATGGGCAGCGCACAGATATCACCCTTAAAGAAAAAAGGCCTGATATGCCATTGCCTTGTATCTTACTTTGCCCTTTAATTGTGTTTGTTCAAACAGAAGTGGGTATAAAATGCCACAGGTCTGATTGCGTTGGTCTGCAGTACCACGCAGAGAGTGGGAGGATTGTCTTACGACTGACCGCTGCTGGGTATGTCATTCAAAATATATAAAAAAACAATTCAAAGAGAACTATATTAAAAATATATTTTGTATGATCACACTCGAAACATTTTAGTCTGGGCTGGAGAGTTTCTTTGAATAATTTTCTTGTTTCTTCAACAAAAAGAAAAGCCGCTTTAAAACGAAAGCAGTTTGGAGAAAATAATTTGGTTGAAATAAAACTTACCAAAAAAAAAAGCCGTCATTCAGTAACGCACTGAAACAGAGTCAAACTCATGCCATGTTTTCCTTGTCCCAAAAGCAAGGTTTGTGCCAAAACAAATTTTGGTGATTAATATGCTTACCAGTAGTTCCAGGTCAGCTTTATTTTTAGTAAGTAACATAGCCCGTGTGTTCCTACAAAACAAGGCCTGTTGCAGTGAGTACAATCTCAACCCTAAATGTATGGGAAAAAGGTAAGCTAAATGGTAAGGTAAGCCAAATAAAGAGCAATAATACCAATCACCAACATAGTCTTTACAAAATTAGGCAGTTGTAATGGGTCCACTTTCCCTGGGAAGACCAAGTAGTCCCGTCATTCTCTGTGTATCTTCTAACTCTGGCAGGTAGCTAATCCTTCCTCTCAGTCTATTTGGACAAGATTAAGAGAGAAAATGTACAAAGGAAATGCCCAGAGATAGAAGCTGTAGCACATTGTCTATATAGCGTGACGCTTAATGTCAGACTAGAAATCTTAATGTTTGGCTTTCTGTTGAGCTATGTGCTCTTGGTAGCCCATTAAAGAAAAATGAAGTAAAGTGAACTACTGTCATGAGTTTTCTCTTGCGTGCTAAATCAGAGCAGAGTCAACTGAAAATAGAGCTTCCTTTATTCACAGGGCACTGGGGGAGTCTTACCCCCAGTGCTGGCCAGCAAATTGTCAAAACTCTTTGTAGCAAGTTTGCAGTGACCTAAAAATCTGAGACAAACTATTTTGCCATTTTTATGTGAACATCTATTTGCACTTAAACTTCAGAATTCCTGAGCAATTTTGCTCTAATTTAGATTACAATTTCCTTTTCTTTCTTTCTTTTTTTTTTTTTTTTATTTCCTAAGACTGATATTTAAAAAGCCATTTTAAGTGTTTACTTCTTAAACACTTTCTAAAAACATACCCCAAGCCTTCTATTGTCCATGTAGATGTAAGAGTATACATGACCATACTGGATAAAGTTCGCAATGAAATCTCCTAAGTCTGTGGCAAAGTAATGATACCTATTTCATACAATAATTTAAGCATGTAGATCTCAAAGCCCTTGAGGAAAGGGCTTGTAATCATCCACACTGATGATCACTGCTGATGGGAAACCTCAGGAGCCAAAGGGATTTGGTGAAGGCCGTCCAGCATGCTGCAACCAGAGCTGCACCCCGCTCTCCTTGGAGCTAGGCCAGCACTCTGTCCCGTGGGTTGTACTGCCACTTTAACAGGTCGATTTATTTTTTTATTTTTTTATTTTTTTTCTTCAGGTGGTTTGTAGCTAAGCCTTCAACATTCAGTTAGAGGTCGAGCACATGTTTCCTGGCTATGCCAGTCTTTTCCTTTCCTCTCACATTTAATATATCCAAGCTAATTTTTGTTCACAAGGATTTGCTGGAAGCAGTGATAGATAATGGGAAAGTACTCTGGAGGCTGTAATAAACAAAAGCCATCATTTGGGTTTAACCGATGTATTCAGTACACCTTGCTCTGTGTAAAAATCCATGTGTCTCGCTCTCTGGAAGGTTCCTCCAGAGCCTCTCTGATGCAGGAGGTGGAAACTGTCTGGCATCAAGTTCTTCATAGCTAGTTTTGGACCATCTGTTTCTGTGCCAACATTGTCCTTTAGGTTAAACCCGCTCCTAAGTTTTATGTATCTCTGAGTGTATACTCCCCCCTAAGCCTACATTTTGTTATACTAAGAGAAGCTATATAATACGTTAATTTAATGAACACAGGGGAAAAAAAAAAAAAAGAACTTCTTTCTACTTCCCTTATCTCCAGCTAAATACTATTTGGAGATGACTTAAGTAAGATATAAACTATGCAGTGACTGTTGGCAAAATTTGAATTCTTTCAAGTTTTTTTGACAGTTATAAAAAATTCTCCTGGCTAGACCTGTTTGAATATCTTTCTCATAGAACACTTCTATCAGAGACATGATTTTATTTTTTTTTTTGAAAAAAGACTTTCATCAAAACAATATCCTGTCTTTTACTGTTTTGTTGTGAAAAACCTTTTGTTTAAAAAATACCAAGAATGGAGAAATTGTTATGGAATTTTGAATGACACCTTCCCTTTCACTCAGTAATATTCCCTCCCTGGGAAATTCTGTTTTTCCAGAAAATGTCACGTTCCTTTGAGTTCATTCTTGTTTGTCATCAATAGTTCTTGAAATTCTGAACGCTTTCATGGACAAGATATTCCCTCATAGTTCTGCTCCTGGTTGTCTCCTTTACCATAGATCAAGTGTAGATCTATGGTAGTGAATGACGTTACACCTGTGCTTGGATATAGGTTTTAGCCTAAGCTTACTATTTAAAATTTGCTCAGAGATTTTAACCTATGATTAATATTGGCAGTGTTAACAATACTCCTGAGAGTAGGAGTGGTGAGGGGGGGAAAAGCCCATGGAGAAGTGACTTCACAACAGAACTTCAAACAAGACTGAGATGAATGCACAGAAAGTTTAATAAGAAGAGAAGAAAATAGAAAAACACCAAACGTAGGACCTTCCAGTCTTCATCTTCCGTAACAGTTTTTTACTAGCAGACCTGGCATCTCTGTTGTGCTGTGTTTAGACACCCATAGAGACGGCAAAAGGGAGATGTTGCAGGAGTTTGGAATTACCATAAATGTCATTCTGCTCTCTGATTATAATTTTCTCAGTGTCCTTCCTCCACCACCATGACACAAGCACGGATCCATCATCCCTGTCTGCCTTGTGTTGCCCTCTGTGTGCTCTTGTTCAGTGCCACAATTCTCTTTATGTGCTGTCTGATGGAGGGCTTCTGCAGCTAACTTGGAGATCCTGCTGCCTTCAGACATGCTCTGGATTCATTTAGAGCATACTGTCCAGATATTTCCTTCTCCTTTTTCTCTGGATGACCTAAGAGCCTGTGGAGCTCTCTGCTACAAATTCAGCATATCTAATACATAGCATTTGCTCTGAGAAATTTGCTTTTGAAGGTATTTGAGCCCTGTCTATGCCTTTGGTGGATTTCTGGCTCTCACTCTCATGTGTTGAGAGAGAGGAAACTTTTGCATTGGGTGTCTGTCTTTTTGCATTGGAAATCTGTGGATTTTTTCTAACCAAATCCCATTTAAGCAGATTAATATATCTCCGTTATTTCTTACTCACCTGGACATTTCCTTGGCCTTACAGTGCCGATATTTTGACTTACTTCTTGTATTCCTCTGCCTTCTAATAACATGCCTGAGTCACAAGGGAAGGAGTCTCCAACCTGCTCTTTGAAGCAACTGGCTCTTCACCTCATCATGTTGCTGAGGTCTCCTCCCATCTTCTTTATAGACTCTTTGGGCTCCACCATCAGTACAGTTCAGATACTGTAAAGCACAACTATTGAACTATAGACTGTGAACATTCGTTACTATATGACAATATAAACTCTTCTCCAACAAACTCTTATGAGGCTACAGATAGGGAGAAAATTTTATTACATTAGAATGTGCCTCATCCTGATGAGAAGTTCAAGATTCAGAAAATGGTGAACCATAAGAGAACATGCATAGCCCTTCCCTCTTGTTCTCAGAAGGCTAGGAATTATTAAACAATTTTCTTTTAGAATAGAAAACCAACACTCCAGCATAAATTCCTTACACCTAATATACAAATCCAAGCCAGCAGCTCTCTGACTAACCCATCAGATGCTTGGTAGAAGATGAAAATTTGCTTTTGCTCTTTCTTTTCAATTCAGTGTTTATCATCAGCAGCATTGCTAAGAGGAAGAATGAAAAAAGAAAAAAGGAAAAGCTCATGTAAGAAGTAATTTCACAAAAAACCAAAGCAACACATGAAAAGATACAGTCACTTTCTTCTTAACAATGAAGAATAATATTTGGGGATGAATACCAAAGAAAGCCAAATTCAACGGAATGAATGTCTTCACCAAACAGTAAGTGTTATGTTTCTGGAAAGCTAAGCTGCTGTTACAATGAGGCTATCAATCAAAGGTAGGATCCATCTGACATTATATAGATATATAAGTTGTAGGCATCTCAACTGCAGATATCCACAACTGAGAAAGTCATTCCAGGCTTCATTTGACTCCATGGAAGGAAAAATAGGCACGCTGTGATTCATTCCCTACAAAGTAGGTCTGAAATAGGTCATATGAATCATGTCCTACAAGTGCCTGATTTCCTCCACTGACTGTAAAGAAAAACTAGCCTAGATGTAGGTAGCTATATCTTGTAGGCCTCTGAAGATACGAGAAATTGATGTCAGTTCACACTGACACTCTGTTCTTATACAAGGAGTTTCAGAGTGAAAAATCTAGGGGCAAGAAAAGCAATCAGATATAGGCAAGACAGATGTTAGGACAGATAACTGAAGACGTTTACAGGTTGGTCAGAAATTAGTCAGGAAAAAAATACATAGATTGCCAGACATTAGAGCTTGTAACATCTGACAGTACATAATTAATGTAATGGACGTACTACAGGGACAGACGAACAGTGTTAGCAAAAGACGACAAAGCAGGCATCTCCCTGATTTAATCCATGTCCATGCATTCCTTCATACCTGAAGCCATACTTTAAGCTTGCGTTCAGTGGTTTTGGCAAAAATTAACTCAAGTCCGAGCTTGATCTTTTGAATCAAATTTTTGCAGCTCCACTGAATCCACCAGTGTTTTCAGCTGATCCAATGCCAGTTAAACCACCCCAGATCTAGATGGATGTAAAATGTCCCGATGTCAGTGGAGGGTACAGTTTTTGCCCTGTGTAAATGCCCCACAGTCAGTTTTTGCCTGGTCATTGGTTCTCTTGTCATTTATTCTTCAGCAGTGGTTCTGCTTCTCTGAGGGTGGTGACACCAGAGCTACCTTCATAAGGGAGACCAGGGTGAAGCTGTTGATGTGTGCGTTATGCAACCATAGAATTCACCACTGAATTTGACTCAGAGTCTGCAAAACAAAATGAGATATTTATTAGGGAACCATCCTGCAATTGACTGTCTCACAGAAGATAACCTTAGCAGGATTTTGAAAATATTAATGCAAACTACTGAATTGCTTTTTAAATGCCTTCAGACAATCTGCACAGATGTCATATAACATACAAATACAGGGAATCTTGAATTTATCTTAGGAGAATTAACGTGTTTTTCCCCAAGAAGTAAATGTACTCATAACAGATTTTCTTTCAGAAAATTATTAACTCGGTCTTAACTTGTATTATGTTTGGACTGATGGCTGTGTTTATTATGTGTTCTTTTCTACAAAACCACTCGAGGAATTTCATATTTCCCAAACAGCTTTTTTTTTATTGAGACCCATTTGCTCAGAGTACTCTTTTCTTCATGATTTAGTTTTAGATCATTTATTTTTATTGACAGTAAGACTAGTCCATTTGGTTGATTTTCTCAAACATTAACTGCTATAACTTTCATTTAGACTGCCAAGGTTTCCTCATTTACACATGAAATCATCCCATTCACCTCTATAGGAAAAGCAAGTCAGACCTGGCCTTCCTTGCTCTCAAGGTGAGAAAGAGGAGAAATGGTAGCACCACCTCATTTGCATTGCTTTTTCTGATTTACAGCTGTCACCATTGAGGAGTCAGCGTAGACAGACAAGGGCAGCCACCCTCCATGTCATCTTCTCAAAGCTTCTTACAAAAAATGATGCTGTATCCTTTAATCAAAAATTATTTCTTACAGTCCTTTCTCTGATTCACCACTGAACTAGAGTATAATGCTGTCAAACTTTGGCCATCTTATAGAACACTTATGAATCAAAGATTTCCAATGAGTAAGACGGAAAATCCAGGCTTACAGAGGACATGGGATAGGCAGGCGGTGACGATAACCAGGGGGCTGGCTGTGAATGCAGAGAACAGGGTTTGGTGTCCACAGTGGTTCTCCATTCTCTGTTTCTCAGCCTCAAATCTCCAGCTGGAAGCCAAAAAATAGAGTCTGACTCTTCAGGGAAGGAGGGAGAATAGCTTTAGAAAACAGACTAGGTTTATCAGATGTAGATACCAGTCATTTTTTTTATATTTTTCAGTGCCCTGGTTCATGAAGCCAACACAAGCTCTTATTAGGCACACACCAACAGGCACAGGACAATTAATTAAGTGTATCAGAAAGTTCACCTTATCTCATTTGATGACCACTCTGATCACCTCACATAGCCTTCTCCAGGGGAAAGGCTTTAAATTATTAAAAGTGAATGAAACTGCTGAGTTACAAGGTTTTACCACTAGGAATTAGATTGCTGTTTTTCAAGGATGCTTTTTTTTTTTAATTAAAAGTTCCTGGAAATAATGACTGGTTTTACGTTGCTCAGACACTTCTATCAAGACAATTATTTCTTGCAGATAAGGCATCAATTACTCCATGACTTCTGTCCCTTTTAAATCAGGAACTGATAAACACTATTAGATGTTGAATCAGAGGAAGCCTTAAAGATATGATCTAGATCCTATGCACCTGTGCCTGACCCAAACTGGGAAAATCAAAAATAATCCCAAGAAAAGAATATACACCGTTAGAAATAAGATCAGGATTTCACTCGCTGTTTCATGTCTCTGTAATCTTGACTAATACTCAGTTTGAAGGACTAGATCTACGGTGTTATCTCTTCTTGTGTTTTCTATACTTTTTTCCTATGCTCCATCTGAGAAGGATGCAGTGGAAATGCAGGGCTGGACCTACATTTCATGTAAATTAGTATAGCTCTGCTGAAATCAAAAGAGCTGCAATGCTCTAAAACTGCTAAGGATCTTTTCCTACATCTTATTTATGTATTTTTAGAATGGACATTATATCTTCGTCCATATTAAAGTACAGAGTTCATCACAGCAGTAATCTCTAAGACACAGGCATGCCTATCTTTTATGATAAAGGAATTACATTTCTTCTAGTTGTGATGATAAATATCTACTATTCCTGGGAAGATGACTTTCTGGAACCTGGATAAATTGAGCATACCCTACTATTTGCGAGGGGTTGAAGAGACGTGATTGCTGACCTAAACAGTGAAAGAGGTCTCTGATGTTAAGGCAGTTAAGCTAGCAAGACTGTGTTGGTGTCGCATAGGGGTGAATAATGCTGAGCTTTTTATGTGGCGATAAAAAAAAAATACAAGTTTGTTACTATTATTGTGGCCATGCAAAATGCATGGATCCAGTATGGGGTACCAAAAAATTTCTTTTTCCTGAAGCCTGTGAAATGTGGAGAGGGAGCAAATAATGTTCACAGCTCAGAGGTTTGGTATCTCTCAGCTGGCCTCCTGCTGTCCTCTTTCTTAGGTGCCTCACGCTGTCTGACTGCAGTAAGAAGACGCATATATGTTAAGTGACCAAAACAGAGGTGTCCCCTTATTCATGTAGTTGACTGTGGAGGTGTGTCAAGTTGCTCAATGGGGCTGTATGACATGGTCCTCAAGTGTTGGGAAAGCATAGGGTCAGGAACACAAGACAGAAATTTCTGCTTATTTGCTGGAGGAGGCGGATATGGTGTGTTGTGGTCAAAAGGCTGGACAATGTTGGTGCAAAGGCAATGGTAGCTCTCAGGCATGGGCTTGCAGGCAGCATCATTCCCTAAAACTGAGGCTAAGAGCGAAGTATAAATTACCTGCAGCACATCACCGACTCAGCAGCTTTGACTACAGCTCAGCCAAGTCACGGGTCTCTGGCTTAGCTGGTAAATATTCAGCCTCTTTTGAGGCTGTGAACATAATTTATTCAATTATCAATTTTCAAATAAATATTTATTTTTAAACTCCTGAGTGCACTTTCTCTTTTTATTGATGTTACTTCACACTACTAAATGCCTGAAATGTTTCCAGCTGTAATTATGCAGCGGAACATTTCTTTGTTGTTTCTGTTTGAGTTTTACGGTCTGGGTAACGTTTAGTCACAGTGAACGCCTGCCATTTCTATTCATTATTTACCGTTTGTATTACAACAGGAGGGTACAAGAACTGGACAGCTAATAATACGTCAGATGACTTTGCCAAATGTGTGAGTACAAAGCCTTGCGCCAGAGGGTTGTTGAGGACTTCTCCAAGTCTGCCCTGCCAGGAAAAAAGTCAGGATCCCTGCGTGCTGGGATCATGCCCTGCCATGGATAGACCTGCACCGCTGAGCAGGGAGGTGAAAGCCTTGGCATCAGGGTGGCCATGCGGCATGATCCAGCAGAAACAAGCTCACCTGTATGGTCACAAGGGAGAGGAAGAGCGGATCTGAAACAATTTGGGACTTTTTTTGCCAAACCGTACTTTGAGAAACACAGGAGTAGAAAAGTCGCTTTGCCCTGGGGGGCAATCCTGAGGGACAGCCATGGAGAAGAGGCCTGGAGAAGGCAGCACAGGTAAAATGGTTTGCCTGGCATGAACCATTCAGTGCCATTAAAAATGGAAATAAAACATAGCTCCCCGTGTTCCCAGCTCAGCGCTGTGACTACTCACCAACATTCTGTCCTATTGTCCCTGGCTGAGCAAGCTGTCCCTTGCTCAGCTTTCCGAAATGGCTGTGCTCACCCCACCATTCCCCACCCCACAATGAAGTAGCAAGCCACCTACGATCTTTTTTTCTGCCCTAGTTTCTTTTTTTAAAAAAATCACAACACCGCCAACCACTTTTGCACGGCAGTCTCGGTAGTCTTTCACTACGCTGGTCCACCCAGCTTGTTATTTAAGTTCTTCCTGAAAAAAATACCCACCACTTTCTTCTACAGTGCCCACACAAAGTGAGTCAATGTTCTTTTCCATTCATCTCAGAGAGATCAGGATTGCGTCCAACATGTTTTCTTAAAAAAAGAAAAAAAAAGAAAAAAAAAGGAAGAAGCATGGGTAAAACCACTAGGACATTCATACAAATCAGCTGAATAGTTGCACGACTGTGTTTCTACAACCCTTAATCTTCCTCATTCACACCCTCCCTACTATCAAACATACCATGTGGGCCTAGCTAGTTAACTATTAACTTACTTTTTGCATAGCAGAATATTAAAAAAACACATAGTAGCAACTTTTTTTCTTGATGTGATCATGCTTTTCTTCCTGAGGTGGGTTACCCAGTTAGATATTTTGAGTAAGAAGGTTGCCTCCTCCACTCCTATAGAAATTTAAGCCCTGGGTGGTGTTTCCATCTCGGCACAGTTGTCAGAGTACGGGCCTTGTGGTCTTGGAAAGTGACATAAATGCTCAATTTCTGTGCCACCGATCTTGCTTGTTTCTGTGTTGTGCTTAGATTCACCCTTGTTATCTGTAAGGTACCCAAGAGGGTACCACTTGGCCATGGTACCTCTCAGTGTTCAGTGCAAGGAACAGTGCTAGGCTGCCCGAACACATCAGGCCTTCAGCCTCCTCACAGCAAGAGGCTTGAGTGTCCATCACGTTGGCTTTGGGTATGGGGACAGCTTCACTGCTGGCAGTAGAGTAACAAGGATAGAGCAGGACTTCTGCTGCTGCTGGTAAAGCCCCATTGCTTTGGGCATTACTTGTCTAGCATTTTAATGGATAAGTTTAATTAGTGTCTTTATATGTGAAGAAGAATTCTCCAGGCACAGATTCAGCATGGTTTTGTACTGATATGTGTCTGGGGTCCGAGTAGTGCCTTAGAATGTAGATTTTGGTGAGGTTGTACTGGTAACTGACAAGGTGTGACAGTAAAGACAAGGTTTCATTGATACAGTTCTTTCCTTTTCCTCTGAGGAACCAGCTTTAAATGCCATTAGGCCAAGTTAAAGGTCCATACTTTATGGAGCTGCTTTACTTTAATCACAAACGTCATTGAGATAGCATAACGGAGCAAATGATACAGAAAGGGATTTCACATGCCTTCCCTGAAGTCTCTTTTCCTGAATGATACAATAATAGTAATGAAAAGGAACAGACTTTTTTTTCTAGGTGAAGCCTATCAAAAACCAAGGGAGACCCATGGTCCTGCATGCCACCTTCTTCTCTTGTCAGGAGATGCACAGAAGGGGAACAAACATGGCATTTCTGGATGCTGCATGTTGGTGAATTTCAGACCTCAGCCGGACTTCAACAGCCCCAGTGCATCCTCATGGGGTTTCTGTAAGGTGGAAGCAGCGCATCATTCCCATGTCACAGCTAAGATGTCAGGATGCTAAGTGGCTGTGTTCTTTGTGGCTGTTCCTTCAGAAAAACAAGAAGAAAAAGAAAGACTTGCACCCCACCTTTGAAGCCCGGCATGAGAAGACTGAGAGGGAGCTTCTGCGAGGCCCAGAGGTGATGGTCCTGGGTTGGCAGTGGAATGCTGGCTGGCTCCATGGCTTGGCATTGGCGGTGCCCAGAGAGATGGCCACCTGCGAGGAGCACTGCACAGGGAGAGATCTTACACTGTGCTTCTTCAGGTCCGGAGAGGGGGAAGGCAGCTGTGCTGTGCCAGGCACAACCAAGTAGCTCGCAGGGCACAGCTCTACATGCTGCAGCAATCCCGTCCCCGCAGCACAAAGCATTTCTGAAAAAAACCAAACAACCAACAACCCCAATCTCCAAAACCAACAAGCTATTTAAGAGCACAAACAGAATTTTAGGAGCCAAACTTGTTTAATAAAATACATTCAGATAAAAAAGAATCATTCAGGTTGAAAGAGATCCTTGGGATCATCGAGTCCAACCATCTACCCTACTCTACAAAGTCCTCCCCTACCCCATATCCCTCAGTACCGCATCTAAATGTCCCTTGAACACATCCAGGGATGGTGACTCAACCACCTCCCTGGGCAGCCTATTCCAATACCCGACCGCTTTCTCTGTGAAAAATTCCTTCCTAATGTTCAGCCTAAACCTACCCTGTTGGAGCTTGAAGCCGTTCCCTCTTGTTCTGTCACTAATTACCTGTGAGAAGAGACCAGCCCCAACCTCTCTACAGTGTTCTTTCAAGTAGTTGTAGAGAGTGATGAGGTCTCTCCTCAGCCTCTTCTTCCTCATACTAAACAGTCCCAGATCCTTCAGCCGCTCTTCATATGATTTGTCTTCCAGGCCCTTCACCAGTTTCGTTGCCCTCCTCTGCACTCGCTCCAGCACCTCGATATCTCTCTTGTATTGAGGTGCCCAGAACTGGACACAATACTCGAGGTGTGGCCTCACCAGTGCTGAGTACAGGGGCACAATCACCTCCCTACTTCTGCTGGTCACACTATTTCTAATACAAGCCAGGATGCCATTGGCTTTCTTGGCCACCTGGGCACACTGCCGGCTCATATTCAGCCACTTGTCAATTAGAACCCCCAGGTCTCTTTCCTCCAGGCAGCTTTCCAGCCACACTTCCCCAAGCCTGTAGCACTGCATGGGGTTATTGTGGCCCAAGTGCAGAACCTGGCACTTCCCCTTGTTGAAACTCATGCCATTGATATTGGCCCAGTGATCCAATCTATCTAGGTCCCTCTGTAGGGCTTCCCTATCCTCCTGGGAGTCAACACTCCTGCTTAACTTGGTGTCATCTGCGAACTTGCTGATGATAAACCTTATGTCCTTATCAAGATCGTCAATAAAGACGTTGAATAGAAATGGTCCTAACACTGAGCCTTGAGGCACACCACTAGTGACCGGCCACCAGCTGGATTTGAATCCATTGAGCACCACTCTTTGGGACCTTCCAGTCCGCCAGTGCTTGATCCAACAGATTGTATGCTTGTCCAGGCCATGTGAAGCCAGTTTTTCCACCAGATTTGTATGGGGGACAGTATCAAATGCTTTTTGAAAATCCAGGTATACAATATCAACAGCCAAAGAATGGCATTTAAACATGGAAACATCAAAGCAGGGTGTTTCCCACAGAGATTTTTTCAGAAACCTTACATTCGGTTAAATTCAGCAAACCCAGACATGTAATTTTTTGTAGAAAGTCCCTATGAAGGTAGAAAATCCAGTTTCTGAGTAGTTATGGTTGGTAATAAATTTTTGGCTCCCCTGAAGTCAAATTAAATTGTAGAACTGATTTCAATGCGATCAGGATTTCATTCATAGTCTGTAAGGCAGCATCCTTGGTTTTGACAGACTTAACTTTCCTGGTATTCCAAGAACAGTGTAGTTGTTGAGGTTTTCAAAATTCAGAATAATATAATGCCAATCGTATTCCAAAATCAAACAGAAAGTTTTAAGCTGAAAAGAATCTGACATTGTTAAAACAAATGCACTCACTGCTTCCCTTTGTATTAAGTCACAATTATGAAATCAGTGTGAACCATTCTAGGTCTTCTGGTGTCAGCAATTAGAGCAGCTATATCTGAATATGTTTAAAGTCATACCAGGGTACAAGATATGCACATGAAAACAGAATCCGGGCCACTGAATGCAAAAATGTTATGCTAATTTTTAATTTCTGAAGCAAGGAGAGCAGACCGCTGGATTTTCAGAGACAGCATGTGTGTGCTAAAGGAATCGATATGCCACTGCTCTTTAAAATTCACCTCTGTCTAGAGGGCCCTATGCAACACTTCTAAAGTGTGTTTTAAAGATGAATTTTTGCAGCTGTCTTCTACTGAGCTGGAGGGAGGATTTCATCCCCTCCAAACAGGCTTCAGGAGAGGTCATCAATGGAAAGGTGAGAAAGCTCCCTTTACATTGGCTCTGGCTCTCCAGCAAGCCAGGAAGACAAGGTTTGATTTTAAAAGTAAACAGGTCAGAGTTTTATCTCCTCTGAATCACCAACTGGCTTCACTGCATAACCCATTGGAGCCTTCTGACTGTGTCTAAGCTTTGCACTGGGTCTGTACATACTGTACAGTACTGTACACTGAAGTGTTAAGTGAATCACAGAGAAATGATAGGCCACAACTTAAAAACAGAAGGAAGGCCTCCTGCCAAACAGGAATAATTGGCTGCAGACATGAGCTTTCCCCAGTCTCCAGCCCATTCATTTCTGCCGAACGACTCTACAAAAGCGTCAACATAAATTTGACATTCTTATGGAAAACCACCTCTAGGTGGAAGTATTGACCCTGCAGACAGAGATGAGATCATAAATATCTATGTGGCAGAAGTGAGGGCAACGTTTTTTTAAAACTACTTCCTCCGATATTTTACTCTTGAAACTGTAATTAGATGAGGTGCCTTGAGATTTATATACCTGAGGGCAGGTTGCAAAGCTCACTGGAGCCGGGAATTTGTTTCTCTCTTGGCCCACATCCAGAGACCATGGTTCAAAGAAGCGCTTCAAAGGTGCTGGACATTCGCCTTTGGTGAATGTTGCAGCAAAGGGTACATTCTTGGTTTTAAACATGTGCTTATGTGCAGTCCCCAGACTCCGTGCTTGCCATCTTGACTGTATTTTTATCAGCATTGCAGCCCGAACCTATGGTTCATTGCTTATTCAGTGTAACAGAAAGTTTTGATTTTAACTGGACAAAACAAGAACATAGCTACTACTTCCCTTTTCCTCTTCTGAGAAGAAATTGCGAACCCCTAACTCCGTATTTCAGTAGTTCATTCAAACGATTAGTCCTGTACGTCAAATCTTATGGATTGTGAATGATATATAAGACCAGGTACTGTCTCCATCGCTGCCTTGTAGAGAGAAGGTGTGATTCACAAGGCGTCAGAAACTGGCCTTCTCAGACTAATTTCTGCAGAGATGCCAGACTAAGATGGACTGTTTAGTTCACTTACTTGTCCAGACGACTGGGACACTTCCTCCTTTCTCACTTTCTAAGCTCTTTGTTAGAAATTATGAGGGAAATATTCAAAAGGCACGGAAATGCTGACTTCCACTGAATATCAACAAAAGCCAGATGCCCCACCTGCTCTTTGCACTCTCAAAATAAACAATAAATCTTTATTCTATTGGAAAAGTTTCTTTTTCCTTATTTAATTTTTTTTGTTGTTTCATATTGGAACCTGGTGAGGGTTTCTGCTGGGTGAGGCCAGTATTTTCATCAATGGCTAAGTGATGCGGAAGTACAGTTGAGCAATTTTTTTCTGCAGGTAGGTTTTATTTACTGGCAAAAACATTGTTTATAAGTGACTGAACATCTCTCAGTGACCCTTTGCCATGCAGAGGTGGGACAGTTACTGCTACATCTTTGAGCTCTGTGGTCACAGCTTAGTTCCTCTTTGCTTCAATTCCTCTTTGTACCTGAGCAAATTTCCTTGTGTCTTCCACCCATCTGATGAATGCCATAAATGTGATGCTACCGGATACCCTAAGATGGAGCCTTGTCAATAACTATTGGTAGCTCTGTTCCTCACGGCCTGCAGTACTCCTCTGAACTAGAGAGCAAGTTACGCTGAAAGCAGAGCTCTGATAGAATAATTTTGGATCTGAATTCGTGGCCAGACAGAAAATCGTCCAATGCTTTGTATATACTTGAGCCTCTAGGAAGGGCTCTGCCATTTGTGCAGCAGCTAGGTGGTCTTTCCACCAGCACAGTTACCCCTTGCTAGTTCCCAGTGAGGAATTGTTTAGTTTTCTCACCATCACCATCAGGTCATGCCTTAGTCTGAGTTTGCTGGGTGCTGTTGAGTCGCATCCTGGAAAGGTGTGTGTGCATGTGAGCAGCCTAGTCAACAAGAGAATTGATTTTCATCCACATTGGAACACAGAACTAATTAATTCAGGCATAAAACAGCATAAGTTAATTGTTCTTTGGAGGAAGGTGGCCAAAAGAGGGAGAGGGTTAACCCAGCAAGCAGAGGCCGGCAGAGACTGGCTAGGTCTCCAAAGAGAGACAGGAATTGCTGGACACAAAACATTTTCTGTAGCCCATCTGTAAAGCAGGACATATTCTATTTCTATGTATTTAATATCTTTGTAACTGTATCTATCCTTATGCATTTATACCTAGATAAATATATATTTTTTCCTCTGTATCTCTATATACAGATTTACACATAATAAAGTTAATTTCCTTAGTCAAGATAAGCTGAGATCCATTACACAGGCTCAGCCATATCGTAAACACCTTTAGACTTTCCATCATGATGCATCCAACTCTGATGGTGTGTGGACTGGACCGACAGTTTGAGAGGGCCAGGGAAATTGTGGGTTTTTGACGAGTTTTACATTTTCTGCCAGAAGATACTAGGGAGGTTGACTGTTAGTGGACTCCAAATGTCAGCTTTCTCTAGTGCACTTCTCACTGAGACCAGCCACTGTTAGAGCCAAGTGTGTGCATCTTGTGCAAGACTGGAGCTGGGAAATCATTTTTATCACCCACACCAGATGGAAAACCAACACAGTGTTTTCTAGATGCTCTTGTTTTTAAGTCAAGAAACTAGATGGCCAGGAGAAAAATAAGGTTCTTATTAATAATGGTTTGTGAATGTAACCTTTTCTTCAAGCTACAGTGGCAGAAACATGAACACTATGTTTTATACAAAGCGTATCATTTTCTCATAATCTCTTCAAGTATCAAGTACAAGGAAATGCCTTTTTGTTCACAGGGTAGCTCACTGATTGATTATATGTTCATTCAGGGTCAAACTCTGATCTTATTTATACCACTGTATACTGTGTGAATCACTACATTCTTTATAGAGGAATATCACTTTAACATTAATCTTTGCTACCATTAAAATATTTGGACTATTCACCACTAATTGCTTGGAGTTAATCTGGAAACTGGAACCTTGTATTCTGCCTTTTTTATCTGATTATCTAAATGATCAAGAGAGAAGCTCAAAGATGCAGTTGCACACTTGGGTTTGTGCTTTGGATTCTGGCATCTTTTTTGCACCCTTTCTTTATTAGGGAAAAAAATATCTAAATGGCAGAGCATATATCCTCTAAGCATTTCATTCCACCCACACAGTTCTTTTTCTTTAAAACAGTGGCTTATTCCCAACTGGAAAGGCAGCAGTCTAGCTAGAAGACAGGTTATGTTCAAGAGAGAAAGGAAGGAGGTAGCTGAATCATAGCAATTTAACTCCGGCTGGGTGGATGTAAATCCAGCCACTGGTTGCTGCTATCACAAGCATAGTATGATTTCAGATACAGGGAACAGCATATTGTTCTGGGTAATGAAGGCTAGAGGTCAGAGCAGGCTATGCATTTGCCTTTATTGCTTGCACTCCAGCAGGTGCAATATTCATTGCCTCTGCTCTGTGCACAGCCATCTCCAGCATTACTAATGAAATGTCAAATCATATTTTTATTTACTTCCTTTCTTCATCACCTGCAAATAACCACATTGACAACTCCCAAACTGATCATTTGGGGGTTTCTAAGAATGCCATCAGTAAAAGTCAGTCATCAGTAAAGAGCACCGCTTTCTGGAAATAAACTAAACAGGTTCATTTGAGGCTTTTCATAAAACAAATGTTGCAATGAAATTAATTTGTCCAGCATTAGTCATCACCCTTTCTGCATGCTAACACTGCTTCTTCTGGAAGAAACTGGATTTTTTTGTTGAAAATATCCTCTGTTACACTGAGCACTCACAAAGGGCAGAAAAGGCACACAGCTGAATGTGTCGTATTAACATGCTTCACTGTCCTCTATGGGCAAGTCATGCAGGCTGGTTTTGGTCACAGATCAGTTGTTACCATTTTCCTGTGAGTAGCTACTTGTACCTGCTGTTATGTCAAAATCTTTGCAGCAGCAGGCTGGAGGATGGCTCTTTTTTGTGTGTTGATTTGCCTCAGAACCTTCTGAGGAACAGAAGCAGTTGGTCAGATTGCACCTTTGCACCAAAAACCTTCCAGGAGAAGCAGTGTTTGGTGAGTTTCATTCCCAGAGTAAGTTTCTCCTGTGATACGTGGTGTGCTAATGTAAGTATGGAAGTGTGTGTGGAGGAGTCACCTCTAGATTCATTCCCTCAGTCTCCTTCCTTTTGTTCTTTTCTTCTAGAGTTTGGGTTTTGCTTTATATGTTGGTTGTTTTTAGAGAAGGGACAGTTTTGATTACAGAGGGTTTCTCAGGAGGCAGAAATTGCTGTCATAGGGCTGTAGGTTTTTCCTGGGGAGCACAAGGTTTGTGCTGCCCACAGATGGCAGGGAACTCACCAGGATTCATCTCCAGTAGCTTGGAGATGGATGTCTTCACCGCATCTGAATGGCCTCACTCTCAGATGGAAAGAGAGAAGGGGATGGGGATTTACTCAGAGCTCTTGGGTGGGACATGTTGCTGCCTTTCCCATTGTCTAGTCCCTGGATGTAAATTTTCTAACAGGCTGATGACAAAGGGTGGTGTTTGGGGCTCTTGTTTCGTTTACAGATATTAGACATGAGAAAGGCAATGTTTTCTCCAGGGAGGTGAGCAATCTGTCTGTACCTACAGGCCTGTCTTTGATTACAATTAATTAATCACAAGTACATGTTAGATATCTGCCAAACACTCTCTGATCAGAGAAGCTTCTAGTCAAAGGAAGGGCATGTACAGAGAATTTAGAGGAAAGCCAGGCAATATGTTGTCCTTTGTGGAGTAGCTGCTGCAAGAACAAATGAATAATATTTTAATCTTTTTGGGGAAAATATTTTATGAAGCCTACAGAGAATGTCCACTAGGATTAGAGAAGTACTTCATCACTTCTGATGAAGAGGATATTTGGCTTCCCAGCTTTTTCATCAACACCTGTTGCTTTTCCAACCTATGTCAATACAGCTCCTGCTCAGAATTATTGTGGTAGGTAAAAGGGAAGTGACAACTTTCTGTCAAGATGTGCTGAGGCAAGTTCACCTGAGTTACATTTCAAAGTGCGTCAAGCTTTTGAATCACCTAATGGTCTCTTAGAGGGCTTTAGACACATCCATAACTTCTTTATTATGCCCAAAAACTTGCAGAACATGGGAGCTGTTGCACACTTATGTTCCTTTGGTCTTTCAGTTTCTGTATTGTGGACATAACCTTTCGTTAGGCGGACACTTGAGCAAGGGGAAGAAAAGGTTTGATTAGTGACCCATTCCGTTGTAACTGGCTGGAAAGAGATGATTTGAGGCTTGCCTACAGCTCCTGCTCAGAAGCAGGGTGTTCTCTTCTTTGAGAGGAAAGCATTAGCCTGATATTAGATCATTTTAAATTTAATCCTGTGAGGGCTTTTAAGATTTATATAGATTATCTGTATGTCCTTTTGGGTGCAGAATTTCATAATGATTGACCTAAACTGCCTTCATAATCACTGTGCTGTTCCTCAGCATTACAGAGACGTTTCATCAGCTCTGACTTGTCTTCTGATTGACACATCACAGGTTTACTCTGGATGAGATTTTAACTACAGTAGAGACTTAAGTACTTGTGCCTAAGTGGAGATTCATAAGTGCCTGCCATGGGCTCAGAGCACCTGCCATGGAAAGTTATTAGCAATAGCAAAATTCCTCACAAACTCCATGGGATTCTTGCTTCTGAACATGGGAAATCTTCTTAGAAGAAGGATTGGAAAAGATCATATGTTTTTCAGAGAGGAGGAGGTATCAATAATGTGATACTCAGCAAGTTGAAATTTCTATGGAAATGTGACACCTAAAGCACCTTCCATGGTGCTTTAAGACACTTTTTTCCCGATGATTTTACTCTTTATTAGACAGCTAAAGAGCTTTCAGGTTCTAGATCCCAACACGTTGCTCAATTAGTGTTATAAAGGAGGAAGATAATATGAAACAGTAACATAGCTGCCAAACTGTTATTTTCTGTGGAATCTCCTGCATATCTGTGCTCAGATTCATCCAAAATGACAATCCTCTTCGTATGGACCTCAACGCTTTATTAACTGACCACAACTGACCTGTTAGCTCACAGTGACAATCAGCGTCAATGTCTACAATGTGCTTGCTTCCCTTTGAGAGGTGTCTTGTCTAAAGCTCAAAAAACAGAATTGGTGACCTCAAAGGAGCTTTAATTTCTCCAAATTAGAAGTTTCATGTCCTACCTGTCCCATGGATAGAAAATTAAATAGAATGATAAAATATTACAGTGATGACCTCTGTGTGACAGAAATACTAAATTTTAAGGTTGTTTTCTTTCTTATAATCAGAGGACCAGAATGAATTTGAAAAGCTCAGTTTAAAGGGAGCATCAGTGCTTGAGACCAGACTCAAGAAAAAAAGCTGACCTTCTGGTGGTCTCAGAAGGAAATACCAAAAATGATATCTACTTCTCCTCCAACTGCTTGTGTGCAGCTCTGTTCCTACTGTATGAGTGTACCAAATTTCAACAGTTTAATATCATGAAAATGTGGAAATCAGTTGCTACAGTCATTCACCCTAATGCATACATCTGCATTATCTTAAACTTAGATATTAGTCATATTATCTTAAACTGTATTATCTTAGACTGCATTTCTCCAGTGACCAAAGGATCAAAGATCGGTGGCTCAAAGGACTGATTGCTCTGTGGAGACATCGTGATTGAGACCTTAAAAATCATATAGGTCCAGCCTCCCTGCCCTGGGCAGGGACACCTTCCACTAGACAAGGTTGCTCAAAGCCCCATCCAACCTGGCCTTGAATGCTTCCTGGGATAGGACATCCACCACTTCTCTGAGCAACTGTGTCTCACTGGCCCCACAGTAAAAAATTTCTTCCTAATACCTAATCTAAATCTACCCTTTTTCAGTTTAAGATCATTGCCTCTCTACTCCTATCGTTACACTCCCTGATAAAAAAGTCCCTCCCCATCTTCCCTCTAGTCTTTCTTTAGGTACTGGAAGGCCACTGTAATGTCTCCCTGGAGCCTTCACTTCTCCAGGCTGAACAACCACAACTCTCTCAGTCTGTCCTCACAGGAGAGGTGCTCCAGCCCTCTGATCATCCTCGTGGCCCTCCACTGGACTCTCTCCAACAGTCCCTGTCCTTCTTATGTTGGAGGCCCCGGAGTTGGATGCAGTACTCCAGGTGGGGTCTCATGAGAGCAGAGTAGAGGGGAAGAATCACTTCCCGTGACCTGCTGACCACGCTTTTCTTGATGCAGCCCGGGATGCAGCTGGCTTTCTGGGCTGCCAGCGCACATTGCTGGATCGTGTTGAGCTTCTCATCAAGCAACACCCCCAAGTCCCTCTCCTCAGGGCTGCTCTCAATCCAATCTCAACCTATATTTGTGCTTGGGATTGCCATGACACACATGCAGGACCTTGCACTTGACCTTGTTGATCTTCATGAGGTTCTTCCAGGCCCACCTCTCAAACCTGTCCAGGTCTCTCTGGATGGCCTCTCTTCCCTCCAATGTGTCAACCGCTCCACACAGCTTAGTGTTGGCGGCAAACTTGCTGAGGGTGCACTCAATCCCACTGTCCATGTTGCCGACAAAGATGTTGAACAGCACCAGTCTCAATATGGACCCCTGAGGAACACAATACTTACTCACTCTGTTTCTGAGGGTCTCTCTCCCAGGGAAAAAAAAAAAAAGCGCTACTAAAATTGTTATTCCACCAACTGACTGGCCATACAACTTCATGGAGAGAATTATTCATATGCGATGTGCTCTTTCTTTCTTTCTCCATGCTCTGGGTTATGCACATCTGACATCAGTGCTGCAGCTGTATTATAGTGATTGCTTTTTATTCTGAGGCCTCGCTTCTAATTACTGAAGAAGAAAAGAGAACTCTGCCACATATGTTGGCGAGGGAGAAAGGCTGCAGTCCTACACCAGCTCCACTGAGGTTATACAAAATGCCAGTTACCTTTGGTTTAGGCTCCCTGTGCTCTAGTTAACAGCAGACTGCTCACCTGTTACACGCTGTGTTTTGTTGCCTATCAAATTAGTACAATACTTAATTCGTAAGGCCCAAGGCCTTTCCACACAACAGCCATGACTTGACCCATCAACCTCTGGTTACCTGTCTTGGATAGGCCTGAGATGTTCATGTCTTCAGTAGCTTGAGAGACAGAGGTCATATAGCAATGGCCAGGGTAAATTGCTGTGGGTATGTGGTGGCTGGAGATGGTCATACTTCTTCCTTGAGGGTCATGAAGCACATGGGTCTGTCTGTCAGGATATGTGAGGTAGGCAAGGTTTTTGCATATTAAGCACCCCAAGAAGTGGGGTAAACAGGGCACTGAGGGGAGGGAGGAGCATGTTACACTGACAGTGTAGCCTGGCAAGAGGATTTTGGTGCTTTTGGTTAGACTTTTGGGAATTTTCAGAAGCAGGATTGGTCTGTGCTAAGGTACGGATCTGGATAGCACAGAAAGGAGGAAGATTGATATTTGCTAGGACCATTCCTATACTGGTCCTTACAGGGGTCATTAATCCTCTTTCTTGGCATGAGTCACAGAGGAGGTCAGGAATAGGTAGCTTGCCCCTGGAGTATAATATTGACCACCTGATGGGTTGAGTTATGCAGGAATACCTGCCGTGTCCTTGGGAGCACACTGCAGGGCCCGCTGTGGGTGATGTGTGCTGGGCTGGATGCATCACCAGGCTGTCCTACACAGGCAGCTGCAGCTGCACCCACAGTCTGCCATTCCATATCCCTTCCTACTCTCCTCCAGGAACAGCTTCACAGCCTGTCACAAAGGTGACCAAGGGAAAACCAGATGAACCACTAAAAAGGCCTCTGACTTCTTGAAAAACAAGTGGGTTTTCAAAATACAGAGCCATTAAGCAGCAGCATCCTGGGCATTCAAAGCAGAGTTCAACCATTAACAGTTCAAGATGCCCCCGCAAGGCAAACACACCACTATTTCCCCCATGCTTCACAGGCGCGGAAACTGCAGCATTAAGTGACATAGCCGAAGTTTCAAGGTAGGTGAAAATCAGAGAAGGAATTAGCATTTATGCTCCTTAACTACTAAAACTGGTGTTTGCTCTTCAAGGCAACAATGCCTCCAAGGTCTTGAGTTGCAGATTGAACGAAACTGATGCAACTTTAATAATGTGTGTGCATATTTTATGCCTCCACCATAAGGACATGGATTCCTTAGGCTATATGATTTTGACATATAGTTAGGAGCGGTGCAGATGTAATGCAAAGAGATGGTCTTGTCATAAAAGCTGTAACAGAAGAGATTTTTCCTCGCTGTGTGTCTGATTCCTTTCTTAGCATGAAGTCTCTGGTTGGAGTAGGCATGCCAGGTTTTCTAGTTTACCTGGATCCAAGTTCCTCAGGCTAAAAAACCACTGATTTTGCTGCCATGCTGGTGTGATCCCATTTTTACATCAGAGGTCCTCACTCCTGAGCAGATTACTTTTTTTTGGTCTGAAACATGCCAGTCCTTCCTGCTCTCTAGCTGTAAGTAAATATGTTTACAATAGGCTGCTTTTTTCCTGTCCTGACTGGGGCACAAAGAGGAACTTAAATATCTTATTTTTATCTTCACAGGTTAACGTAGCTAGATATTTTATTCTGAAGGGGGAGGGGAATAGTTTTTTCCTCTTCTATGTAGGGGGGGAGTTAGGTACCTAGGTGTGCACATAGATATAAAAGAGGATGCACCCTGCTTTCTGTTGGACAGTATCAGACCTGCTTAAAGCTGTGTAAATGTCTCTGTGGAGCGGCAAAACGAATAGCAACGTGCGGGTGAAATATTCTCATGCTGTAAAAACAGGGGAGTCGCCTTTAAATTCAGGATATGAGTTTCCAAATACAGTTTTCTGGAAAAACACCATCAGAATTGGCACCGTCTCTCCGGTGGATAGTGGAATGTGAAATGGCACGTATTGTAGGGTTTGGGAGCTACGTCTCTCTTCCTAGATACAGAGGATGGGATTTCCAAAACAGAGCCCTGAGTGATGCCAGGTTTAGGGCAGCAGGGAATAGGTTCCCCCACACCGGGCTGTGAGCCTGCAGAGCCTGCCTGCCGGCGTGGGATCGCTCCCTGGAGCAGAAATACGTGCAGGGAAGGAACCTTCCTTCCCTCGGCTCATGGGCAGAGATATGGGCCATCTAGTGGGGAAAGAAATTAATAGCCGAGGAAAGCTCCCATTTCTCGCCTCTGGCCCGCTGCCTCCCCAGTACAGCCTCTGCGTGTGCCAGCAGCACAAGACTTACAGGTAAATAATTCTTCTCAAATTCAGGAAGGAACAGCAAAAGTCAAGTTGGTGTAAAACATCCAGCGCTACTAACATTAATGGCATTCAGACTGCACTATTATCTGGAGACCTTTGCAGAAATAATGAACTGTTTTTGTTCCTTCGCTTCAAAGTGTCCTGCTGATGTGAAAATGAAGCCAGACTAGTACGTGCATCCTCTCACTATCTTCTGTGTCACGTTATTTCGGTAAACTATTCAATTGCATTTAGTCCATACCCTAGCCCATGCCCCATAACATCAGCTTAGCTTATTCCTATATCTGTTTCATAAGTTCATATTGTAGAGTGTATGCTGAGTTATCTTTATGGGCCACAGGGAACTGCACACATCACATAAAGATTTGTATTTGTTTCTATTGAAGCCTGATTCCTTACTCTTTCTTTCTTTCTTTCTTTCTTTCTTTCTTTCTTTCTTTCTTTCTTTCTTTCTTTCTTTCTTTCTTTCTTTCTTTCTTTCTTTCTTTCTTTCTTTCTTTCTTTCTTTCTTTCTTTCTTTCTTTCTTTCTTTCTTTCTTTCTTTCTTTCTTTCTTTCTTTCTTTCTTTCTTTCTTTCTTTCTTTCTTTCTTTCTTTCTTTCTTTCTTTCTTTCTTTCTTTCTTTCTTTCTTTCTTTCTTTCTTTCTTTCTTTCTTTCTTTCTTTCTTTCTTTCTTTCTTTTCCTTCCTTCCTTCCTTCCTTCCTTCCTTCCTTCCTTCCTTCCTTCCTTCCTTCCTTGTATCACCCTTCTCACTTTGTGTACTGTTTGGAGATAAAAGATCCAAATATTGATGTAGTCTTTTTAGTAATATAATGTTAAAATAAATATAATCTTAATCTTATTTTTATCATTATTCTATCAAAATCTGTACAAGCTTTGCAAAAATTTTTTAACTGCTTTCCTATTTATTTTGTTGGTCTTCCTTCCTTCCTTCCTTCCTTCCTTCCTTCCTTCCTTCCTTCCTTCCTTCCTTCCTTCTTTCCTTCCTTCTTTCCATCTTTCCTTCTTTCCATCTTTCCTTCTCTCTTTCTCTCTCTCTCTCTCTCTCTCTCTTTCTCTCTCTCTTTCTCTCTTTCTCTCTTTCTCTCTTTCTCTTTCTTTCTCTCTTTCTCTCTTTCTCTCTTTTCTTCTTTCTTTTAAGTCTGAAGGTGCCTAAAAGACTGCTCTATGCTAAATGCCATGAGTTCATTTTCAATTCCTAAAATAGCTTGTCCCCCTCTTACCGCCCCACCCTGCCCTTGCAATTTGATGAGTGGTCTTGTAATAAACTAATTGAAATGTAGTTCCAAAAGGCAATGCTTTCACAGAAACAGTACTCAGTCTCACGTAACAAAGATCTATATTAAGATCCATAGATGGAATCTAGATAAAATGCAGCCACCACAACTGCTGATGGCAAGGATGTCCCCGGTGCACTGCTGCACTGACACCCACTGCAGGTGAATCCGCCACCCAACTGCATTGCCTTGAGTGTGGCGGTACAGGAGAAATGCAGCTGCTGGGAGGGAGGGAGGGAAGGAAGAGGCTCCTGTTTCAGGCATCACATGGAAAAAAAAATCTACCAAAATTTTTTTGCGTGAATAGTCGCTCTTTTTCCTCCAGTTGCTGCGACCATTAAGATGCTTCATCAGCTTTCAAGGCTGGGTCCTGCTGCTGGAGTACAGGGCTGGCTTTGGCTACAAGCTGAGGCTGATGCCTTAAAAAGCTGTGGCTTTACTGCCAGTGTCAAACCAGCCCCACAACGTGCATTGCTCCACCTCCATCACTCTTCTTCCCCCTCCGGCTCCTGGGCAGGAGGATGGGCAGCACCTCTGGACTGGCTCCTTCAAGCACAGGAACCGAGGGCCAAAAGCTGGTGTTGCCTGGAGCTGGAGGCAAAGCCCTGGCAGTCTGGATGCTGGCCCTATTTGGGCCAGGGTGGAACTTTCCTTCGATCTCTAGGAGAATAATGCCACTCACACAGGGTGGTGAGAGACATCAGAGTTGATGTCGTCATCCCTGGAAGGGTAAAATATTTTTTGTTGGTGCTGCTGAAGCTCTGCTAGGGTGTGTGGGCTTCCCGCGTGATGGGGCAGCCTCCTGTGAGCAGGTCTGACACTCCAGCCAGCGATCGATCCACCCTGTAGCAAGACAGGGACCGATCATCTTGAAGAAACAAATAGAGCAGGACAGAGGAGGATGTTTACTGACAGCAGAATGCATGAATGAATTGGGTGGTGATCCCATTTCCAAGAAAAAGTGTTCCCCAGCTCTTGTTTTCAACAAATGCTGAAGCTGTACAGGATTTGAACCTGGCCCTGGAGCATTACCCCACTGGCACTGTCCTACCACTGCTCTGGGGTGGGAGGAAAATCTACCATGACCCATCAGGTGATCAGTTATGACAAGATTCAATTAAGCCTACCTAACCCCCTCAACAAGCCTAACTGCAAATATTACTTATTGATTACAAAGTTTTCTTCCCACAGTATTTGATTCTTAGGGCAATTAATGCTTGTGACTATATGGCAATTGTACGATGTAAATATATGCTTGAAAGTAGCAGTTTTTAGGGTAATTTTTCCTTTTTCATTTTACTGTTTATGAGGGGGGTGGACTATAGTGAGAACCAGGGAAGCTGCATTTGCAGCTCTGCTGTTATCGCAGCCTTTCACAGTTTCAAAGATAGTGTCTTGGACCATTTAGGTTGGTGAGCTCTGCTCTGTAGGAATTCCCCTGTGAACTGGTTCCTTTCTGGCCTCTTTCGCATTCGTGGCTCACCATGATCCCAGAGCACACAAGCCTTGGTTAACAAGGTCATATATTCATAAACTTTCCAAGTGAGTTGCTGGACAGTATGTGGTAGATGTGCGATTCTTGTCTGTATAGTAGACTTGATGTTATTGGTTGTTTCTGACTTAACAATATACACAGAAAATCAAATTATGCAAAGTGCTGGAAATGAAAGCAAACTACAATCCCTGATTTCACAAATTCCTTAAGCACCTGCACAATTCAAAACGTGTGTGTCATCCCATCGGCTGCAACACATCTGCCTAGATTTCAGCTCCTTTTTTTATGGGTTTCTGGAGGTGAAACGTTCCACCAAGTATCTGATGCAGTGATTTTCTGCTGCGGTGAGATCCCTGTAGTACTGACCACACGGGCTTTCAACGCATGACTTGCATCGCTGCTGCCACCAGGAGACTCACACCTCTGACGGACCAACATCTTTTTTAGTCAGCGTTACCCATGATGGAGTTCCTGTGAGAAGCTAACACCTTTTCCCTCCTGACCACGGTGACGCTGTTTGCAATTCGGACAGGCACAGGCTGTTTATTATAGCTCTGTCCATCCCTCCCTCGCCGCCACTCCTCGGGGCGGTGGGGTGGGGGCTCTAGGACTGGGTCTCCCCACTGGTGAGCAGTGGACAGGCGCAGGGCTCGTGCAGGCTGGCTCTGTGGCAGGGATACCCCTGGGATGCCCTCCCTGCTCTCCTCCGTGGGGACAAGTCACTGGGAGCAGAGCCAGCAGCCAGACGCAGCTTCTCCCTTGGAAACACCAACTGCCCTGGCCTTCGGGGAGCTTTTGACAGTATCCCCCAAAACAGCAGAAAGGAGGCAAAAGACACTCTTTCACCTTCAGCTGTTCCCAAAGCTGTGTAGTAAAGCTGCAGCCGGTGCAGCACGGCTTCCCGGGAGGGACACTAAGGGACGGTGACATGGCCACTCAGAGCCTTGCTGAGGGACGTCCTAACTCCCACCAAGGGCCTGAGGCGCCTCTGGTCATGGCAGGGGCCAAGGCTGGCCAAAGGCCCCGATGTGACCCCTCCTGCTGCCTCCGTGCATGTCCAGCTGGCTCCACGAAATTCCCTGCCACCCACCACCTGCCTCGCTGCCCGCCCTGGGCAGTCCCTGCCCCCGACGTGCAGGCCTGTCCCCAGCCTCATAACTTCCTTACCTCACTTGTGTTGCAGGGCTTGAATACTACGATTGTTTCCATGGCGCAAAGGCATTCCTTTAACAAGGAGAGCCTGGCCTAAGTTTAGTTTTTATAACTCCAGTTCCTTTTTTTTTTTTTTTTTTTTTTTTTTTTTTTTAATGAGCATTTATTGTAATGCTTAGAGGGGCAGGAAAGCCATTTCTGGGCTTCACATAAAGCCCAGATCTCTCTCCTCAGGGTTTGCTCAAGAAATTTCAATATTTTTTTTTTCAGTCTCTCACCCTGCCTGCTTTAGCTGGCGCAACAGTGAAATTGTTGTCGTTTTTACCAAGCTGCTGAGATGCCACGTTAAAATGCCAGCCCCATAAACTCATGAGGGGATCCTATTTATGCTGGCACAAGCATAATTTAATTCGGATTGCTATAACAACAACCAGTGTCCATGCTCTCTGTAATCACGTTAAGGCCTATACACGAAATAATTAGCATCTTTATATTTGGTAAATAGAGGTCCGCTCCAGGTCAGCCTCAATGAGGACACGGCATTGTCAGAAGCTGAGGCCTTTTAAAGCTTGTGCAGAATGGGCATTTGCAAATAAAACTCCACTCGAAAGGACAAAAGGAGGGCTTGATTATCAAGGAATCACCTCCGCTTGCCTCTTACCCAGTTTTTGTTCCTCCTTCTGAAGAAAAATAATAATTCATGAGGAATAATAGATGCACTGTTTGCTCAGTTTCCTTTGCAGAGCCGAGTGTGGTCAGAAAGGCTTCCTAAAGGCCGAGGGTGTATTCCCGCAGTCCCAAATCTGACAAAATGCAGGGGGATTTATTTATTTGTTAGACATTTCTACAGTCATTTGGCCGGGGCCCGACTTGCCAGAATTTCGAGCAGTTCAGAGAAGTTGGAGGACACTTCCACAAGCAAGCCAGGAGCTGAGAGGCCTTTGCTCCTAGGTGTCCCAGTCACTTCAGCAAAGGTCTTTGTCACTTACATTTACATAAATAACATCCCAAAACTTAGAAACTTGAAGAGATTTTTAGCTTAGCTGAACAAAAAAGGATATGACAAAGGTAGGTATGCTGCCAAATGATATGGAAAAGCGTGTGTGTGGGGTGTCCTCTGTTTATTCAGAGGCAATTGTTGCTTTCCAGTGAAAAATGACCCCACTTTATAGCTGCAGGACCTTTCAAAGAAAGAAGTCATTGCATTTGACTTTTTCAGTATTTTATTACAGTGCCACAAAAATCCTTATCCTTCTAGATTCATTCTAAAATTGAGACAGCATCTCAAACATTTTTATCTTGCAGTTTTGATAAGCAGAAAGTGTTGGTTAATAATTTAATTGCTTGAAATTCTCTGGAAAGTCTCACAGAAACCTACATTTAGGACCTATAGACCCAATATTGAAATTTCTCATCAGTCTGCTCTGCCTATCTGTTTCAGTGCAACCAGGTGGGTCTGCTCCATCAAATTAAGAGACAGCTCACTCAGGAATCAGTATATATATTAACGTCAGCAACATGTAGATCAGCCTGGCACGTGGATATTGTTGAGTCCAGAGCTCAGGATATTTCAACAGCATTTGTTATGTGTTTCTCTGGGTCATGGAAAAAGCTCTTTTCCTTTTGGGAGAACAAGTGTATTTCTCCCCACAGAGGTCCTTTCCCTTTCCAGTACTGCGCTCCTGGAGGAGCCAAGTTTCTCAGGAAATTTCAAGCATGTTCCCCTTATGCTTAGGTCTTCATACCCCTCCTTTTTTTTTTTTTTTTTTTTACTTAATTTAGTTAATCTCCAGTCTATTATGCTTGGTAATTTTGCCCCAAATGTAATATTGAATGCAATCCGAGAGGGAGCGTGACGGCCAGGCAGAGCTTACTTCCTCTGGGGATGCTTTTTCCTATAGAAAAATGTTAATAAACTGCCCTATGAAACTCTGGCTGCCTAACAAACACTTGTTTATTTAAAGAATGTTTTCTGGACTGTTTTCTTCAAGCTGGTGAAAGTTTTTGGACAAAAGTGAATTTTTGAAGGTATGTGTAACAGAATCATTTAGGGCATTTCTAGTCAAGATCGGACGGTAGTTCCTCAACAAAACTAGAAAAAGCTCAGATTATCCTTTCAAATAAATATCCATAAAAATAACTGAAAAAACAGAAACCTGTGGTGGTGGGTTTTTTTTTTTTTCATTTACATTATCTTGATTTGTTTTGGAACCAAAAAGGGTACCAAAACACTTCTTTTTTTGCTTTGATATTCAAAAAAAGAAAAAAAATTAGGCAGATTTACATTCATTCAACTGCCTTGAAGGTTTTTTGTACCTACACTCAGACGTGGGCTCTCATACAGGTACCGATGTGTTTCTGTTCCTGCTCTTTTCACCCCGACCATCATCAGAAAACCCCCTGTAATTCCCCGCTGCTGCCACCAGAGGTCAGAGCATCTGCAGCGTGTGTCACCGTGCGGGCGGGGGCGCGGGGGGTGGG
>NW_015090885.1:11498885-11517813 GCF_001431845.1 Calidris pugnax
GCGGGGGGTGGGGGGGGGCGGGCAGAGCACGGCGGTGGCAGTTTTGGCAGGATGATGCTTTTCCACACACCCAGCCAGAAAACTCCCTCTGTGAATTATGATGTCAAGCTCCAGACCATGAATGCGATCCGGGCTTGCTCAAATCCCACTCTGAAGCGGATGTGCTTAAACAACAACAGGCAATATTTAATGGAATTTCAGTAAAACCCTCAGACAAAAAGCGCAGCGTGGGACTGAGTGGGTTACACGCTGGGGCACCTCTGCAGCCACAGAAGTCAGGTTTTGGAATTTGGGCTGTATGAATGGATCTCTACATTTTCTGCCCCTCTGACGGAGAAAGTCTCATGGCTTACGGATGGTAGAATCAGTAGCAAATCTTATGTGGTTGATGCTGTTTCCCTCGATGAGGCTTGTGGTTGGAGTGATTCTGGACCATTTACACTGAGAAACTAAGGAGGAAACAGGCATTTCCCTTTATTTGAGTCTTTCTCCTGCTTATATGACATTTCAGAGTCCACTTTTCTTCCTGACCTCTTGCCCTGCAGAGATGTCCCTGTGTCTTTGGGGCTGCTGATGGCAGGCAGGATGAGTGACAAAAGTGCCGTGCCAAGACCTTGGGGGCTTCACAGATCTGGCTTTCACACCCGTAGGCTTTTGCAGATCAAATCAGCTCTGAAGAGTTAGGCTGGAATTAAATTCACCCCCGCCCAAACCCATTGCTTACCGCTTGCTTCAAAAGTCCTGTTCTGCATATTTGGTGATTTACACACTTCGTCCGGAGGTCAGGAAGGAGCCAGATCTGAAAAGCAGACGTTGTGGAAGAGATGCTATCCCAGGGGATTTACTACAAAGCCTCCTATAGGCATTGCTTTGCAATTTTTCAGGAATGCAGTCAAATCTCGTTAGGCATTCTCCGGTGTGGTCAGGACTCCTGTTATTAACTCATACACTCTACCTGTCCTTCCCATCCTCTGCTGTATAATAATCAGACATGCTGTCCTTATTGTTTCTACTGTACTGTGCCTGAAGGTCACACCTCACTTCAGGGTTACAGCTAGCTAGGACTTCTTTGATGAAATGCAAACGTGTCACTGTTTGCAGGTTTATTGAAGCCAAAGTCTTTCATCAGTGCAGAACGTAGTGATGTCGTCCAAGTTTCTGTGGGAAGGGGTGTACCACGTGCAGGGCTCCCCGGGCAGGACCGCTTGGGACAAGAGAAGGGAGTGTGAGAGATGGCACCCAGCAGTGCAGCTGCAAAGCAGAGGTGTTAGGCCTGAAAACAGCCGTCCTGAAAAACGTTTATTTCACAAATAAACACGTGGGGGGCTTGGTTCATCTCCAAGTGAAAATGCGAGTGAATCTGGAGAGCTGTCTTGTCCCCATTCCGTCCCCATGGTTCTCGGGAGCCTGTTAGACCAGGTGTGGTGCAGAGAAAGGGCAGGCCTGCCTTCCCTGCCGTGCCGTGCCGTGCCGCTGACCCGAGGCGGCACGAACACCAAGGTGGGAGAGCAGCACTGTTGTCCCCACGGAGCACTGCGTGGCTCCTCTCTGCCCAGCAAAGCAGCATGATTTCTGCAGCTGCCGTGTTGCCATGAAAAACTCTCTGCAGCTCTCCTTGCACAAGAACGGGGGAGAGGCCTGTGGGAGGATCCCCTTCAGCTTCCAGTAGAAAAAAACATCCTTCTCCTTTCCTGTAACCCTTGAAACTGCGGCCAGCAATGCCTGAAGTGGTTCTCCACACTTCTCCCGCAAAAGGCAGGAATGCAAATTACAGGTACACAGCTTGTCAGAAAACAGCCCAGCAGCTTGGCTTAAACCTCAGTGATCGTGTTTTGTACCATTCATCGATGACCTGCTTTCAGAAATGTCTGCAATAGTGCTGTTATCATACTGACTCTTACTGCCCCTCTATTTATATTTTTCCCCAAATGACTACAATAAGCATTTCAGAAAAAGGTATAAAAAAATGTATTGTGGAGAATTTTTCCTTTTGCTTAAGTTGCCATTTGAAGAAGATTCTTTTCAGTTACTGAAAGTTACAGGCATGTATATAACCTAAGGAGGGATTTGCCTCTTTTTATGTTTTTTTTTTCCTTTTCTTAAAAGCACTTTTTTAAAAAAAAAAAACCGCTCTTTTCTAAAGCACTGCTGAAACGCTTTATTTCATCCCATCTGCAGCTCTCATGATGTTCCACGGGCGACTCAAGAAAAATCAGGACAGAAAACTTTGTCAGGCTCATTTTGCAGAGACCCTCTTGTTTTTCTGTTACAAGAATTAAAGACAATACCGCTGCCTCTCCTCGTAGTCATTTGCTGTTTTCCGTAGCTGTCAGGTTGCCTCCAGCTCAACCCTCCTATCGCCACCAAGATCTACCTCCACGCAGGAAATTCATAACGGTCCTCTCTCTACTGGTTTTCACAGCTCGCCGTGGGGCTCCACCCGCCCATAGGAAGATGAGGGGACGGTGCGGTGCCTGCAGAGGCAGAGCTACGTGTGCCACATAATTTGTCCCCAGCGTAGGACGCAGCGGTGGCAGAGCCCTGGGCGATGCGGGAGCACAGCCTGCCGGGAAGCGCAGCCCAGCTGCACGGTGCTACGTGGTTTTCCCAGCTCCTCTCTCCCGGGCTCGCATTGGTGGAGCTTATCCTTGGGTTGTTGTGTGTTTTTTTTTTTTTTAATAAGGGAAGAGGGAATTGTTTTCATCCGGTACAAAGCATGTGTGAGGACACGGGACGAAAGCATGCGCTGTCCACCCTCCCCCGCTTCCTCGCCTACCGTAGTCTTGAGGTGTCTTCTCCTCTGTAATTAGGTTAAGTAGCTCTTGCAGAATGAGCTAAGAGGAGACACAGAGCTGGAGCATGGAGACACCTAAGGTCAGTTAAGGTTATTAGGCTCCAGCAGCACTGCTGCAGGAGGAATGCTTCCCTCGCGTTTCTATCCTTTTAGCAAATCCTTGTGGGGAACAGCTTGCCTTTAAAGACAGAAAATTTTGTGTTAGAAGAGAAAGAGCGAGAAAGCTGCTTTCAGCAGTCGGTAGATTCTCTTTCTTACTCAAATGAGAGACTGATGTTTCCCTGCAGGTCTCTGTTCTGGCTCTCCTGCCTCACATAGCTCCTCGCCTTTAATTTATATGCTGGCAAATGTGCCTTACTGCTGTTTCAAAACAAAATCTCTTTACAATGCATATATACGTGTATGCATATGTGCACATACACGCATGCACTTCAGTAACCCATTACTTGCTCCTAGTGTGCATACGTGGAAAAAAATAGTTCCAAAAGGCAGTTATTCCTCTCTCTGGAAAAGACCTTTTTAAAAAGCTTATTTTAGCTGATTCTGATCTCAGTTTTTAATTGAGGAGACAACTGGGAGCTCTGTGCAGAAATTGCTGCTAATGTGGCACTCACGGATGTGCCTGGATGTAGATTCCCTCAGCATCAGGATGCTCATTCACAGCTGTACAGGGAAACTCTAAACTGACAGCAGTGGGCAGATCAGGCTCCAGAAGCAAGGTCCCTGGTGATTTCTTTCACATGGAGTGGGATGAACACTTTACCTTTCTTGCAGCAGCCCTCTTCAGGCTTTGGCTCACACGCTTGAGTGAGAAGGTGGTTCTCAGTGGCAGCCAGCAAGAGAGAAGGCTTTACAGAACTGTGCAACCAGAATAAAATGATGGTCAATGACTTTAACCTCTTCTTCATCCCATAGCATGCTTCCAAGCAGGGCATTCACAGAGACCCTTACAGCTATCTGGATATTTGTTTGCCTCAGGTTGAAGTGTATTTCCAAGAAGTCAGCATGGTGCAAAATGCTCCCACCAGGTGTTAATCTGAGATCTTACTCAGATTTTGGTGTGTATAACCACAGGGTCCTACAATAAAGCCCGTGAAAAGACTCCATCCTAGCACCTGTACTGGGGGTATAGTCTTGGCTGGACCAGAACTTCAGCAGATCAGTGAGGGCATAATCCTGGGGCAGAAAAGGCTGGTATGCCTTGGGAGCATCTCATAAAATAGCCTGATGCTTTTTACAGCTGAGCAATGAGCTGCAATAGCATTATACCAGGACTTGAGAATTTCCATGCTGGCACCTCTGCCCTCCCATTTTGACCACTAAATGAGATTAAAAGTGCACTCATGAATTTCAAAGATGAAGTCAACCACCTCGTTTTGAGGAGGTTGCAATGAATTAGATTAGCAGAGGAACAAGGTAATACAAAAAGAGAGGCTTAGAGTTAAGTAATTAAATGAGGAACTTCCAGAAGGAAGGTTATGGGAGGTTGGTGTTTAAATGGAAATAGGTCAAGATTACTGCTGCAGCACCATGTTTCAGGCTTTACATTCAGGAGAGTCAACCTCAGCTGGCACCTTTTGTGCCACCATTTGAGCCTACACGTTTGTTCAAAACTTGGAACGAGCTAGGATGTTTTATAGTAGACATGCAACAGAGCTGTCAAAGGGAATATTGAGCTGTCTGATGGGGAGGCTTGTTTGGGGGTGGTGGCTTTGCAAAGTCTGACAGTGTTCAAGCAGTGGCTGTGGGAAGCTGTTTTCTGGACTGCAGATACTGAGCAATACTGTCATGCTGGTGCAGCTCAGTGTCTAAGAAAATAGATATATTTCATTTTTGTTGCTGTATGAGCATGTGTTTATCAGTAAAGCAGTGAGAGGAGAGAGTGGGTACAACAGGCCGTTCCATGGAAAGTGAAGTACTTGCATTTCATTGAAAGTCACAGCCTGTAAATGCATAGGTTGCTTTCATATTCAAGGCTTTTCAATAACAGCATCCTTAAGCTTTCTTAATGTCTTAGAAATCAACATAACACGAAAAATCTCTGCACACTTGAATTAAAACTCATTAGGGGGAAAGTATGTGGGCAAGCAAGAGGATAATCAATGAGAAGAGGGCAATAGAAGAGAAAGAAATGGAGCAAAGGGTAGAGGATAGGTCAAGTGTTGGAGCTGGTTCAAAAGCTCCATATCAAAGCTCCAGTTTCTGAAGTAACCAACTAATACTGAGGTTTTCACTCCTCGTGAGCTTCTGTTTCTCTTTGTTTGGAAACTTTTAGATAGCTGTGGCATAGTAATGAAAATGTTTATAAATCCTAAGCTTCATAAATCTGCAGGAGACGTAAATCATTTGTCATCTGCTATTTGCTAGTCTCTCATAAAAATGCCAATCATCCAAGCAGGGTTTGGCTAGTGCAGCCAAATTCAAATAGAAAACACTGAATAGTGGCTAAATCAGGAACTGACAGCCAAGACAATGGGCTTTACTTGAAGGCATGCTCCCCTAAGGAAGAGAGACCAGGGTGACCTAATGTCTGGGCATTATAGATCTCAATGATATGGGCAAGAAGCCTGCCTTCACTTAAGCCAGGTTTACCATACCTTGCAGTCTGTCTGGCGCTGATGCTTTGGCTTGCTGCTGCTTCGGCTCCTTTCCTTGGAGTGCACCTGGGCAACAGCAAAATGTTCTTTAGGGAGGAAAAGGCAAAACAGCAGTTCCTTACTCTCATGGGTGAAACCAGAGTGATACGACACACTCCCCTCTCTCCCTCTGCCTTCCTCTCTTGGGTCATGCTTTTTTTGCAGCAATTCTCCTTTGAAAAAGGAAACATGTAGGATCTTTTCCTCCCTGCTGCTGTCTCTGAAGCCAGTGACAAACCCAGGGTACCCCTCTGCTTGGAGCATGTTGAGCTTGGCCTGCATAGGACAGGGGTACATGGTACCAGCCTGGAACCTCTGTTGGGCTGTGGGTCTCGGCCATCCCTGGTAGTTGTGCCTGTCACCAGCCTGTGTAGATAGGGGTCACATACCACACTGCAGTGTGACAGAGCTGGCAGGAGTGTGCTTGTTCACATCCCGCATCCCTCAGGGCCCTTGCAGCCCCAGAACAGGGCGTGGAAAGGCCGAGGGTGGGAGAAAGAAGATGTTGAATTGTGAGCTGAAATAGCACCCAAGATACATTCTTTTTTGTTTGTTTTTGGAGCTGTGCTGGGTTTTGTCAGTCTGTAAATATCCTAAACCAATGGGAGGCCAGCATGGCACTTGCTGGACTTCAGTACTTTCTCTCTACTTCATACTTGGGATTTTTTTGTTAAAAATGTAGGTGTCTCCGATGGTCCTGCCACTGCTTGGCAGCAGGAATCCCATTTTTGACCAGTTCAGTTACATGCTGTGGTTTACCTAGCTTTTATGAGGCCGGGCATGGCTGGAGCCCTTTTGCTTTATTATAGGCAAAGTGTAGGATCTTACTTTCACAGCTTAATGTGGATTCACGCAGCAACAATTTCAGCAACACTTGCAAATCTTTGCATCTTCATGCAGACAAGCTAAATTTACATTACAATATTATGCCATGGAAATATATTAGCAGTAACTGCTGTTAAATGAGGCAGGAACATTTTAAGATAATGATTTTTGTGGGGTAAAGAAACCCAACAAAAAACCCCCCACACCCTAAGTGGCTTAAGAACTTATACAGTATGGAGAAATACTCTCAATAATAAGATGACAGGTTCATCTGTGACAGTTATACTCAGTTCCTCAGCTGCAAGTCGCCATATGTTTAGAACTCTGAGGAGCAGCATCAATTACCAATGATTCGTTGATGCTCTCAGTGCAGATACACCATTGATAGACTCATGTGAATTATTGTGATAAAAATACAGTAGACTGAAAAAAATGACTGAAGAATTCCTGTCCTCCTACCTCCTCCAGTGGATATTTTTAAGAATTGTTACTGACAGGAATATTTCAAATGTAGGGTTGGTTGGTGTTTTTTTTTTTTTTCATTTTGCATTTATTTTTTTTCTCTGCTTATTTGGGAAAAGGTAACAAGTTATTCTTCTCTCAGGATGACTATTAGCTGTTTTTAGCATCACAGAGTTACACTTACACATCAGGACCACAGCACATTAGGTCTGCAGTGACCTAACTCCAACAGGGTGGTCCAAGGTACAAAGAGCAACCAACTTTACCAGGAGGCCACATACAGTAACATGTCTTTTAGAAACTAAGCTTTCTTATCCACCAGCTTGGAGGAAAAGTCCAGAGTATTCTGGCGGGCCAACATGGGAAGAAAACCAACTACTATTCTTTTTCTCTTGGATGGCCAATGTACACCTTTGGGAATAAGCAAACCAAACCAACCAACCAACCAAAAATATCCAACAAAGTTACAGTTTTCCTTTCCTCAGTATCATCCTTGGAATTCTGCCTGAATCATCCTAGTCTGGTTAACTCCTGCAGGAAGCACTTAGCCATGTGGTCTCTGTGTTGCTGCTGGCAAAGAGGTGGGATAAGATACGCACCAATATTCCTGATTATTTTGTTCCAGTGATATTTAATACTGTGAAAAAGCACCCTTGAATTCTTCTTATACAACCAAGTATATACACAAGCTTATACAAGGTATAGTGAAATAAATGTGACATTATTTGAAAAACAAATTGTGAAGGCGTTTGTTCATGATAAAAACAAAACTATCCATTTGTGGCTGTTCATAAACGTGAACATAGATCCCTTTAATTTGTCATTTTTGAATGATCAGATCTGTGCTAGCTGGAGCATTAGAAACACAGGAGTCTAAGCCATATGCACATAGGAAATAGGCCCACTTCATTTGTTCTCCTACCTCACCCAGGTTACAATGTCATTCCTGGCAGATAATTCACTCATGCATCCTGAGTGAGACTTCATGGCTGTTTCAGGCAACCTCTTCAAACACTTCACAGCTACTCCACCAGAAAAAGAGGACAGGAGACTATTTTCTCGTGCCACAGATGTTTCAGGGATGTGGTGGGTTGGCCCCGGCCAGCAGACAAATGCACAGTCAGCCACTCACCCACCCTCCCCAGCAGGAAGGGGAGAGAAAAGGAAGAACAAGAGTGAGAAAACATGTGGGTTGGGGTAAAGACAGGTAGATCACCTGCTGTTTCTCACAATTGCTTTTGTGGGCAAACCAGACTGGACTCAGTGAATTAATTTATTGCCATTTAACACAAAAGTCTAATTCTAGATTCAGGTATTGGGAAACAAAGAAGCCAAATACGTAAATACTTAGGGAAAACACTTTTCTTCTGCCTTTCCCAGGCCCAGCTTCAATCAGTTCTCCTCTCCTCTTCCTGGTCTCCACTCCCCTTGTTATGGCAGCAGGTTGCACTCACTCCCGTTGGTGAGGTGATGGGCCCTACAGGGGCTTGGGGTCAGGGCGCAGCGGGTTTTTTTCTTCCACTTCTTGTTTCTCACTCTTTTCATCCACTGCTCCTTCCTTCTCGTGCTTTTTCTGTCCTCTGACGTGTCCTCCATGGGCTGCAGTCTCTTATGGGAGAGTACCTGCTCCAGCATGGGTTATCCATGTGCCACAGTTCCTCTGGGGAGGCGTTACGAGCTCTGCCATGTAGTGCCTCCTACTCCTCTGGCCTTGTTGTTCCCCCTCTCTCAGCTTTATTAAATATGTTTTCACAGAAGTGTCACAGACTGGTCAGTTCGGAGGTGCCACTGCCTTGGCCGAGGGGCTCAGCTGTGCCCTGTGGTGGGTCAGTCGGAGCCAGCTGGGATCAGGGGCAGCCCTGACCTCTCCTCACAGACCATCCCTCCAGCTCCCAACTGCTAACAGCTTGCCATGCACACCCAAGGCAGGAGATTTCAACCATTTTCCACTTCCTGAGAGAAAGAAATAGACTTCAATGTTTTTGTACACAAGAAATCAGAAAGTGAGATTCACTCGTGCCCAAATGGCCATGAGCAGGTTGGTTCATGTCAGAGAGTGGAGATGTTCACCTTAGTGTCTTAATTCTCAACAAGAGTCTTAACCGGGTTGTTGGGATGGAAAAAGGTGGTGGAGACAGGAGTGGTTTTCTTTTTTTGACTGTGGGTCACTCATGCTAAAATACCAACATTTTCCAAAGAAAAATAGCTTTGTTGAAAGATCATAATTGATTTTCCAAGCAAGCATGTTTTTGGAGGAATGCTCATAGCAATTCCCCGAGGGGAAGGTGGCTGATCTACCTCCACTGGTGAAGGACAGGGCAGGTGAGAGCTATCATGAAACAAGAGGGCTTTGTCCATCTCAAGGTCTGTCTACAAGCAACAGGGATGACAGCAGTCATTTTGTTAAGGCTTTTCAGGGTGATTGAATGATTTTGATTCACATTTACAGAATCACAGAATCACAGAATGATATGGGGCTGCAAACAACCTCTGGAGATTTTGGCAGTTTTAAACACACATATTCTAGTACTTGGCTAGTGTAAATTGGTGTAGGTCCACTGCATCCAACACATCTCTTTGAAAAGATCAAGTGTGGACCTATGTGTGAAATAAAGAGCAGGAATAATACTAAAATTAAATTGTTTTAATGGCTCTGATTCTCATCTAAACCCATGAGTGTTTTGTTTGACATACATTTTGATTTCACTGGAGTTGCTACTGTGAGGGCACCTCAGAGTCTAGCATCTTGCACTTGTAGGTAGAAGTGGCAGTAGATTACAGGTATTGTAATGATGGATGTAGCAAATACACACCCATTTATGTCCCCAGGGTAATATATTTCTCTTGGGAAAGCAACGGAATGCTAGGCAAGTATGATTTTTATAAGCCTATAATTACATTTTTGCACAGTTCTCTTTCCCCAGGGTTGAATTCACATTTATTGGATTACTGAAGTAAGCCGGAGCAATGTCACACTGTTACGGGATATATTCCAGGTGGCCAAGGCTACTCCAGAGGAGGGAACTGCTTGATTGTCTGCTTTCTTTGAATCCCTCGGCACTTGAGAAAGACTCCTGAGTCAAAGTACCAACTTTTCTATTTCCCTCTTCTTGAATGTGTCCTCACTGTAATACTATAAGTAGAGTGTACAAAAAAATTGCCATTTCGTGAAAAGGAAGTTCCAAAGTGTCAGAAGTTTGACAGCGAGTCCATTGTGGCTTAAAAATCTTCACAGATTCATCACAAAACTGTAGGAAATATGGGATTGGTATTTTTACCTTCTCCCTCTAAGACTTGCATGAACTGTCTCAACTTCTGATACGCTCTGCCTTGTTTTTCTTACTTCAAGTCTCTTTCTTACCTGGGTCTGTGGTTTGATATCAACACAGAGAACTAAATCCAGGGGACACATTTTAAAAATTCACAAAATGTCAAATCACCACAATATTCCAACATCATACCCGTGAAAGAGCATCTTTCTCTTAGGAGCTGGAAAGCTGCATTACTTGGCAACACGCCCTGCGATACTCAGAATGCTGTAAAGAAATAAACCCGCATCTCTAGATTGCTTAAACCACAACTCTATCCTTACTGCCATACATTTCTTTGAAACTTAAGTTGTAGTCATCCGCAGAGTACCACATTGATTCAAATTAATTTCTGTATAGATTGGTGGTAGGATTGCAGGAGGCTTGGTCTAGAATCATAAGCAAGAGCAAGTTTGCGGGCTTATGGAGAAGGAAGGTGTGCTTGCATGCCTGACTGCTTGCCAGCTTTTAACCCATTTGCATTAGTTAGTCTAAAAAAGAGATACATACATACAAAAATACATACATACAAAGATAAAATCTACATACAGTCCTTAACTGGTTGCATGCATCAACTGTATCTTTTACCAGTGTCGGAGAGCCCTCATAACACCAATCCTTGCCTCGCCTCCATGAGGATGGAGATGATTATCACTGTATTTATGTTGGTACCATACTGCCTTAGGAATCAATCAATGGGAATTATACCCTCCCATACCCAGTGGTGGGGCCTGCCCTGGCCAGGTCCATGAGCACGACTAGGCACTGCCCTTGGCCCTGTGCCTTGTGGGGATCACAGAATCATAGAATAATTTTGGATGGAAGGGACCTTTAAAGGTCATCTAGTCCAACCCTTCTGCAATGAGCAGCGATATCTTCAACTAGATGAGGTTGCTCAGAGCCCCATCCAACCTGACCTTGAATGTTTCCAGGGACGGGGCATGCTGGGACACGCAGGGATGCAGGGACAGGGACAGGGGCAGCTGCTGGTGGATCTTGCAGGGCTGCGCTTTGGTGCTTGCCACTTCCCTGAGGATCAGGGTCTGCACGGATACGCTCACAGTCACACAGCAAATCCACCATGCCTGGCTGCTCTTGCTGCACCCCAATGCTCATGCACTACTGTGTGTGCCCTCCCTGACGCATTTGCTTGCCCCGGCTGAGTTCAGTCTCAAGAGATCTTGGTGGGATTTGTGCTGACTTCACACTAAGGTCTACGCTTAGGTGAGGAACTTCTCTTTTCAGAGTCATCACTTTTGCATTTCTATGTGAAAACTCAACATCTAAGTTTGATCTCACAGCTGTCTGTTCAGACATAATTCTTATATAAAAGCATAAAAGGTGTAAAGAAAAAGGTGATGCACTAATTCTCAATTGTTTGTGTTAAAGACGAATATCGTGGCAATAAAGCTGATCCTCCTATAGATTTTACAATCATGATACTATGTCATTCAGAAGTGTTGAATACCACTCACTTTCTTTTGAGGCTACACAGGGATAGGTAACTCTATCAAATATAGGCTTGGGGAGAATAAAATCCTCTGCAGCAAGAGCAGAACTGGTTCTCAAGTTTTGTTTCTCTTCCAAGGAGAAGCAGTGTTTTTAGCAGTGATAATGAAATACTGGAGTTAAAATTGGATCTTTCAATTTAAAACAAAGGTTTCTTTTAAGCATTTGGAATTTAATAATCACTTATGTTTTTGAGTTTTCTGCCATTCCAAGTTATGAAGGGTGGCAATGAAGGCAGGCCAGCTCTAGGAAGGGAAAGGTGAAAAGTAGTGACCACTACAGATTTAAAGACATTCTGTGATAGAAAGTTTTTTCAGGAGAGAAGCCAACAACAGGAGAGTGAGGGGAGGGGAGGCAAGGAGGGAGAGGGAAGGGGTAGCATGTGAATGATTTATGGGAGACAGTAATTTGGCACCATGCAAACACTGCAGATGTGGCTTTGCAGCTTGGGTGTGAGCCTATCACAAGAGAGGCAATGGAAACATTGAATTTGGGTGGTAACACCAGGCCAGGAGAACTGCTGAGGGTGGAGGTCCAGTAGAGATGCACCAACCACTGAGGGCTTCAAAGTACTGAGAAACCATGCAAAATCCAGGGTGAAACTGGCAGCAATGTAAGGGGCCATCTGTACTATGTGAGCCTGTCATTTGGTATGCTGGGTTTGTTTAAATATCAGTGTCCCATCATATGTCAAGACACTTTGAAAACATGGGCTCGCTTCTTTTGCTGCCTATGCTGCCTTTAGGTATTTGGCAATGATAAGAAGCTGACCCAGTGAAACATCATTGGTCTTCACTGGCCCACAGGATAGAACTCAAATCATCAGGCTTCTCCTCCAGGAGGCCCTTTCAGTGCCATACTGCCTCTGTTTTCTGAATAGGGAAGCCTAAAGTAGAGCTATTGGTTTCATCTGACAGCTCAAATGAAGGTGGGGTGGTGGGATACCAGGGACAGTAATAAAGTGAGGGATGTTCTTCCTTCTTCCTTTTGTCTCTGTCTCTGAAAACCAAAAGAAATTGAATTGTGTATCACAGAAGTTGAAGTTTACACAAGTCTAGTAAAAATGAAATGAATGTGGTAATGGGAATATACATTTCTGTGCTGTAGTCAGAAGGATATAGAATAAAACAGGCATGGTAGTTAGATGTTTTCTATTATCTCCTGTGTTCTGTAAACTGCATGTGGCCAAAAATTACCAACATTAACCTGTTTTGTTTTCAAGAAGAAAAGTATTAGATTAGATCGTTGGGCTAAAGATACAAATGGCCTTCCTTAGACATTTGTTAGGGCACTACTTGAGAGCACACAAAAAGCATAGCTGAGGCGCCTTGGGTGGTGCATGGAGCAAAGCCACAAGCCATGGGCTCTGTCACTGCCTCACCTGGACCTTGGCAGGTGCTGCTTCTGGAGGCTGTCTGCCAACTTGCACTTCTGAGGCCTGAGCGTGCACTCAATTGGGAGAGGGGGCACTTTCAAATTGCAAACTGTCCTCTCCAGTTGTATTTTTGGGAAGGCTACGATACGAGAACAGTGCACAGTGGAACAATTATCATTCTTCTGGAACAGCAAGAGCATCTCTGGCCTAGGCTCCCACCACTTTTTTGCCTTCTGAATTTTTTTCCCAGAGAAGAGAGGAAGAGACATAAACAAAGAAACAGCTCAAACAACAGCTGAAACCCACTCTATTAAAAATACCAATGGGCCGCACTGGTCATCTGACGTGTGGCAGCTCCTCTGCCCTCCTGGTTTCCTGTCTCTGCTGTTGAGTTGGGGAGCACTGAGGAGCCCAGAGGTGGACTTCTGCCTGGGCCGTGGCACCAGGACGAGCGATAACATTTCAGCACTGCCACCCTGAGTCTTCTTCCCTGGAGCCTCTAGGGACACAGATAAAGTGTCCTGCAGAGTATTTTATGTTCCCGTACACACAGGCAGTGCTGGCCAATAGAACAGAGCTTTTCTGTCATTGGAAGAGTGGCATCAGTGCTCGATGCGGTTCAGCACACAAAATGAGATGCCTTGGAGACCCTGCAGATCAAAATAAAAAGGAAGCAGCTGAGAAGCTGGAAGGACTGAATGTTTTGTTTTCTGTTTGTTTTTTTTTTTTTTTTAATTGATGGTATTAACTTGCTTCTTGAACGAATCACAGCAGGGATGAGTCATTGGCAAAAGGAAGGGAACAGCACAGCGGAGAAACGGGTCTCCCCTTTGCCTGTGACAGCACAGGGCAAGCCATGGAGACTGCCAGATGGGGTAAGCAGGGCTGGAGGAGTGAAGGATGCAGGGGGCAGAGGAAGTGATGGCAGCTGAGGTGTCTCAAGGACGCTGCCAAGTGCTGCAGCAGGGACTAAATGATGGGGAACAACATTCAACGGTTATGGGGCTATCCCCAGAAAGGATGTGCAACAGGGCACTATTGTTGGGAAGAATACAGGCTGTGCTACAGCTCCCAGGAGGCCTCCCTGCCATCCCTGAGGAGCTGGGTCCTATGAGCTGAACATGCTTGCAGCTGCAGCTGGAGAGCAGGGGCTGCAGCCTGCAGCTGGGATGCTTGCAGGTGCCAAGAGGGACTCACCGCTCTGGGCTCACTAGTGACCATGTCCTCTGTCCCCAGCAGTCCAGAGGCGAAAGTAGAGCATGGCCTGAGGGGCGGGAGCTTGTGGGGGTTTAAAGCAACCATCAGCTCATGGTGAAAGGCAGGGGGTGGGAGAGTGGTGACGGCACCAGGAGAAAAAAGCTGGTACAGGGGTACCAGCCTGTGCTAACTATGTGTGGCTGGTAGCAGCGCTGCAACGTTCACACAGGTGAGCACATTCATGATAAGCACGCTATCGTGTACATTTCTGCAGGCTTCTGCTCCATAAGGAGAACAAAACCCAATCTATTACATCAAACCTCTTCAGAATATATCAAGCACAGTGCCTGCGAGCAATATGCATGATTTGACCTTGAAATGCCACCATGTTCTCTGATTACAGCATAGCCTGGCAGGTTAACTGAAGTGGGACCAACATCTTAAGGATGTTGCAGATGCTCACATAACACACTGATAAGGTGCACCTCATTATCACTGAAGTGCTTAGAGTAGATGCATATGTTCCTGGTGCCAAAATGATGCTCTGCTGCATTTCTTGCCACTCATTTGAATGACTGCAGTTGTGTTCTAAGATGCAAAGCTGGTGTCAGTTTATAAGAAGTCATCTGCCTTTGAAATAAAAGGAGAGTGACAGTTTGCATTACTGTCATTATTAAAGCAGGGATACAAGCAGAACGGCAGACTGGGAGGGAAGCTAAGTCCTCTCCCATTGCAGCAGTAAATGGCCTTGGAGACAGATAAAACAAATCTTATAAAAGGTTCCTGTGAGCCTGTGCTTGTACACAACAGGAGAGGAAACCTGATACAGATCCAACCTCATGACGCAACGCCGCAACATCCCCATGAAGGAGTCATCTCAAAATCTCCAGCTCAATTGGTGCAAAGCTGTGTGTGAAGTGCTCTATAATGCAAACTATTACTATGTTTTGTGAGATCTTCCCTTTTCAGCCGGGGAAGTCAAAGCTGAATGAATCATGAACAAAACCTGGAAATTCCCCAAGTATATGCATCATCACCAGGCCCAGTCACAAACCATCTGGATACTGCTGATGATTAACTGTCTCTGGTCAGGACTCAAGTCAGCTGCAGGTGTATCTTTTATAAGACCTTCTGGCTCTAAACCGCAGAATCTTAGGAAAGATGGACCCCAAATATGATTTGTGGCCACTGCCTCAGGGAAGAGCAATGATATTTGTTTCACAGGTATGAAGGGGGATGCAAGGATTTGGTTGCTTTAGCAAGGAGAAAGTTGAGACCATGATTGCTGTCTGTAACACAGAGGAAGGAAAAAGGAAAAGAGACATTTAAGCTGAAGAGCAATGCTGGCATGAGGACAAGAAGATATCTGTGATCCATAGCTATGAGTAGACCAGAAGCTGGAAGATACCAAACTTTCTTTGCTCTTCTCTGCCAACTACTGTGAAGATATAATGTGATACTGTGGGAAGGGCATTACAGCATTTATTTCCTGTAACTGCAAGGGGCTGGTGCATATCTTGAGCCCTTTGCCACCAACACTCTGTGGTCTGTCAAAATGGTACAGCATCTACAATTGAAAAAGCTGGGGACTGAAAAAATGACACAGACTTCTGAGCTTCTACAAAAAACCTATGACTTTCTGAGGTATGGCTGGTCTTGTAACATGGAGAGGCAAGCTGGTGGTGAGAGAAGTGCTAGTTTGAGGCCCTGCATATATTTCCCTTATGAGATAATTTTGTCCATGTGCTGCTGAGGTCTTACCAGTAGGTTCCAGGACAGAAGAGAAACAATTATCTGACATTCCTGGGAATCTACATTGAGAGGAATGGGAAAATGGTTGAGGAAAGTGAAAGAAGATGTCAAGCAATGACATCCCAAAGCATGGTCAGCTCATTGGTTTGCACCACCTCTCAGAGGATGGCTAGACAAATGTCCATCCTCCCAGTCAGACTGCAGTTGCTGGGTCTTGCTCCTATGCATGTTCTGAGCAAGGACAATCAGTAACTCAAAATGACGGGTTGTTTCAGCGGTTGTGTCTTGGTCTGAAAGTGCCTGATAGCTACGGGCGATTCCAGGATTATAATGAGCCTACAAAAACACCCCGGCAACAAACTGTGGCCATTTTAGGGGGAAGCATTTTAATGAGACAAATCAAAACAATTTTGCCCAGGGAACACTTGCTTACTTATGAGCAGCAATCGTGCAGCCACAGGCACTGGTGCCATAACCACAACCTTCTCCCCCATTGCCTCCTGCTGACACACCAAGCTATAAATGTCAGCCGTGTCCCCATGAGTTGTCCTTACCAGCTTGTGTGAGGAACAGGTCCCTAAGGAACAACATTGCTATTCACCTCTGCAAAGTCTCACCAGAAAAATGCCGGCTTGTCCATGAGTGCCATTGCCCACCTTCGTTGTCCTTGCCTAATAACCGCCCGCGTGCCGCTACTGAGGGAGACTGGCACCACACCACTGGCAGTCAGTGGCAGGCTCAGAAGGCTTCAGAAGCAGCGTGTTCTCACAGGAAACTCTATTTTGCTTTCTACAGGCTGTTTGGACAAAAATAGAATCGACTTACGGCCTCCGATTTTTTTTCCCACAGCTAGGAGAAGCAGCGGCAGGCTTCCTCGAGGAGCTCGCTGTTTGCATGTGCAGCCTCCAAATGTCACAACTCCAAGCATGAAACAGGGAGGTTGCTTTCCCCTCTTCCCATATGCCTTCATTCATGTAAAGAGGAGCTACATCCAGCACGTTAACCTGGAAAAGAGGGGTCCCTAAACTGGACTACACTAATATGTGTAGTTTCTTTTTAAAAGCCTATACAGTCATAGAGTTTGATTCAAAGAACGCTGTTGACTTCGAAGACTACTGAACAGGGACCATAAAAGAAGAATTATAAAAATTCTTAAAATAAACATATCCAGTTGTCTTCTTTGAGTACTGGATGATGTTTAAGTGCCTTCCCTTCCTTTTCTCTCCTCAGTCAGTTTAATCAATCTGCCAAAAATAGGTTTGTGCATTGGTGTGCAAAAAGCAAAACCAACTTCCTGGTAACGTAAATCCAAATCCAACTGGATGGCAATGCTGTAGCTGTAAAAATTTAACAGAGGATATTTATAAAAACCCCAAACCAGGAAGGCGTAACTGCAGCTCTCGATCCAGCAGGAGAACCCAAGCTGGATGTAGGCGTTGGAGCGTGAATTGCCTTCAGGCCTTGCTATTAGCAATATTGGTTGAAGGGGAAGAGCCTGGGGTCTGGCTGACAGCGTTAGGAGGTGCACATGTCCAGGCTGAGGTGGGGAAAGTGTGTAGCTGGCTAAGCCCAGCTGCAGAAACATCTCCAGTGAGCTGGAGTAACCTGGGAGCTCCCACCAATGGCTGCTGTGATGTTGCAGTGTTAATGGCACAGACAACAAACTCCTCTTCAAAAGATGGTCTGTACGTGACATCTCCCATAGAAAAAGTAAAGGAAATGTATGCTTATAGGCTCTCTGTAGGGAGCCCAAAAAGTTGTCCAGTTGTAAGAGTTAATCTAATATAGCGTATTACCTCTCCTTACCAACGTTGCCTTTTTTTCCCCTCAGACTTTTATCACAGCTAAAGCAAAACTTCTGCCAGGAATACTTACAACTTTAAGCAACACAGGCCTATAGTGGCTTAGGGTGCCTGTGAAGTTTGTTCTTTTTCTGTACTATGTATGTATAACACATGTCATTCAGCACCACTGAATTTCCTTTTCCAGTCATCCAGTCAGGAAGTAAGAACAATAACAAGTAATGTATAAGGTAAATATGAATTTCCATGTCCTTGAAGTAAACAATGTGTAAGATTTTAATAAATGGGGAATTATTCTCTCTCCATCAATACTGGTCTGTAAAGGGACAGGATAGTACCCTCCCCTCTTGCCCTTGTTTCCCTAAACCTTTCCCCACATTCCCTGCATACTCATTTCCTAAATGAAGATGCATAAGAAAATGGGGCGTCTGTGACAATTCCAGTTTACAAACCCAAACAAAGCAAGATTCTGCCTTGCAAAATAAAATTCTTGTTCTGTTTCTTATCCCAGATTTCCTCTATGAAAGAGAAGTTTTAAAGGTAAAAAGTGTTGGAAGATAATCAGTTGTTGAAAAGTCTTGCTCGGAACGTTAGAGGCTTTTCAACCTAAACCACAAACAGGTAATTAACAATAGGAGAAGGCAACATTCCAGTGATTTACAGAATGGAAATAAAGTCTCAGTAATGGAAAGATGGGCTGTGCTTTCAGGGAAGGAGTATTGCAGTAATTTTAGAAAGACCGGCTTTTATAATGAACATATGAACATAATTAACATCATTAACGGGATCTCTACTGCCCAGCTGACTCTCGCAGCCAACAACCTGAGCGTGGACATGGCAGCCAGGGGGTGATTCCTCTGCTGGTGGAAGGCCACGGGGCCACCTTCAGTCCTAAAATTCCTCCCGTGCGGGAGGGCTCTCCCGTGGGATGCGGGGGCTCACGGGGAGGCGGGTCACACACCGGGGGTTACCGGGGGTGACAACAGCGGCTGCACTGCCCCGGCACAGCTCCCCGGGGCCTGACCAACACAACAGGGAGAGAGGACGATAGGGCAGCGAGGCAACCTGCGCGAAAAGGAGTGGGTACAAAATAAAAGAGGAGGATTCCCCCCCCCCGTCCCTGCCCCAAATCAGCCCTCCCCTGCCCGCTCTCCCGGCAGAAGCGGAGCTCCTTCCCTTCCCCTTCCCCTTCCCCTTCCCTTTCCCTTCTCTTCCTCTTCTCCAGCTCGTCCCGCAGAGCCAGCTGGGGGCTCAGCTCAGCAGGCACG
>NW_015090885.1:11518187-11708092 GCF_001431845.1 Calidris pugnax
CATCCCATCCCCAGACCCCCAGGTCTCGGACCGGCCGCCGGTGGGGGGGCGGGGCTGGCCCCCGGGGGGCGGAGCCTGATCCCCTGCCCGGTCCCCGCCCCCCTCTGGCCGCCGCCGTTCCCCCGTCTCCCGGGGAGGATTGCCGGTGCGCTGTCGCCCCCTGCTGTCCGACTCTGCGCTCAGCCGGGCCCGCCGGCCTGAGGGGGAATTCCCGGAACGCCTCAGCGACAAAGCCGTGCAAAAAGCCGCAAAAATACCCGGTGGCCAAGTGTCTTGGGTCAGGCCTTTAAGCACGGTACTGGCTGCCAAGGGGCGGCGGGCCCGGCGGTGCGGTGGGTGATGTGCCCGGCCTGTTACAAAGCGTCATGTGGTGTCTCGAAGGCAGAAATCTACCCTCTTTTACAAAAACAGGTTTCTGGATGTAACACCATGTCAGGACGGGGTGTTTGGCATCAGTACTATGACTTTCTTCTGAGAGGGAGATGTTTAACTTTGCAAATACCTTGTAAAGGGAGTAATTAGGCCCATCTCATCTGTCAAAAAAAACCCACAAAAACACAACCATGAAAATCAGGGAAAGTAAAGCAAAAATCTGCTGACACCTTCATTTCGTTCTTATTCTATACAGAAACATATTTATACATTGGGTAGCAGATGTTTGCAAGTTAATTCAGCCACTTTGCTAACAGGACCGGCTCTTACGGCGTGCGCTTGCCCCCTTTCTGCAGGCACCCCCCAAGGCCTCTGCTGCCCTACAGACAAGGACATGAGGAGGTCCACGCGGTGACCAGCACTGTTGCTGTTGTGGGACACAACATCAAGACCTTATTGTCCCGGGCATTTTCTTGGGGTCGATCAGGGGACAAACTATTAGGCAGCTTTGCTTTTCCAGCTGAATTTGATTTTTATTTAAAAGTGGTGTGTAGGGCTGACGTATTTTTCCTTATAAGCCTCTCCAAAAGCAAAAGTTTTGTTTCTCCAGATTGCTCACCAGATTGCTCAGTGCTCTTTCAAGCCTTGTATTTCTGCCTGACCTTGACAGGAAAAGTTTTGCTCCACACCTCCAGAAAAAAAATCATCTGATCTTTAAGAGATTTAAGCTCCTTGTCTCTTTTCCACTCAGCTTTCCAGGCATCGTCAGGTTGTTTATACTCACGCTGAATTATAGAGGCATTGCATCCTCCCTTCTCAAATGGTTTGGGCTGATCTATTAAAACCACCTGTCCCTGGAAACTTTGCCTCTTTTACACCAAACCTCAGTGTTCTGTACACCCTTGACCTGCTAATGGGGCATCCTTCAGCATGAGTTTGCCCCCTCCCTTCAAACACCCCCTTCAACAGCCCCAGCAGAAACACGTGCTGTTGCTTCACAGGAGTGTTATCACTTCCTTTCCAAAGCAAAGCCGAATTTACCCACTTCTCACACCAAACCAGCTCTTTTCCCCTACGTCCTGCCTCTGTGGAGCGAGGGGCTTTCTGAGACCCCCTGGAAATGAGGAGGAGGAACGGCCACAGGGTGCCCCCGGGCAGGGGGCTGAGCCCACCACCCCTCCTGCCTGCTGGGACTCAACCCAAAATGAACTAAACCCACCCCTCCATCACTCCCCTCCAGTTTGCAGAAATAGGTTTTGCTGTTGAGGGGACACAGCAGGTGCCTGGGAGAACTGAGGGGGTCGGAGCTGCGGCAAGCTGGGTTGGTGACCTGGTTGGAAAATTAATAAATGTCAAAGCCAGGAAGCGTGGAGTGAACCAGAGAGGAAATGGGAAGCCATTACCTGATGGGCCGAAGGTGTGAACAGCAACGAGAGGACCCATGCATGGTCCAGATGGTATATGGGGTACGTGAGATGCTGGTGCGGCAGCAGCCTCGAGCTCGGGATGACAGTGCTTTGGTGCTTGGTGTTCCTGTGCAACTCACCTAATTACCCTGCGTTAATTTTTCCCTGACTGTAAATGAGGTTGCTGCTGTGTGGAAAGACTAGATTGGAAAAAAATGAAAGCAATGATATGCAGAGTTGTCTGCTGCCTGGAATAGAGCAAATGTGGGAGAAAGTAACCCCAGAGAAGTATGAGGGACAGTTACCTGTCAGGAGCTGAAAGGGGGGCAGTGGCACAGCGGGCGAGTATTCTCCCTAGTGTCCATGCATTTGTGCAATTTTTTAAAGGTGCAGATTTCTTTAAAGAACTCGGGGAATAGAGGGGGGAAGCATTAAATTCCACTGAAATACTGCTTGAACTTTAGCTGTTTAGGAAAAAATGAATTTAGGGTAAAGACAAAGAAAATTAACCTTTTTTGTTGACAGACTTATAATGCAGCTTTACTATAAGGCTGAAGAAAAATTGATCTGAAGCATTCTGGCTTTACACTTATTTTTTATAACTACGGAAGTTTTACAGACTCTTTGGACATTTTTCCCCCCATTTCATAAATGATCTGTGTGAACACAGAGAGCTGAACTTGTTAAGCACTAAAAAGAGTTTGGAGTTTAACTCTGGTTTAGAGGCCACTGCCTGAGCTTTAAGGAAATGAATGTATGAGTACTAAAGAGGATGAACATAAAATTGTGCTGAATCACCTCGGAGCAAGGTGATCTTGCCGTGCTTCCCTGAAGCTGACTGAGTCCCTGCTGCTGGATGCACTGTGTACCATGCAGCCTGGATACACACCACATCCCTCCTGGGATCCTCTGCCTCCCCATGCCGTAGGGAAACCTTCGGGTCTCTGATGGCTGTGACTGTACTGCAAAATGCATGAAGAAACTGGTGAAGAGAAGATCAAAGGGAGGGAGGGAGGGAGGGGTGTATACGCAGAACAGGGAACGGTTACCCAGTGCGATGGACTTCACAGGGAGATGCATGGGAGGACTGCATAGCCAGAAAATTAGCATTTTAGAAAAAAATCCAGTGAGGTTTTTACATGCACAAGAAAGGAAAATGGCAGCAACATTGGTGTCAGAAAAATGAAAAGATATGCCACTTCCACTAATGGTGTCTTTTCATTGTTATGATCCCCACATGCCAGTAGAGGTTGTTCCACTGGAGGGTGCAGTAAGATCACACGGACCCTACTAAAGGGGAAATCTAATGGGAAAATGCCATGCCAGTCCTTCAACACACCATTGAATGTGGCAAACATTGAAGGAAGAAAAGTCACAAATGTTACATCTATTAAAAAATAAAAAATAAAAATTAAAAAAAAAATAAAAAAAAAAAGGAAGAGGAGAAACATGACACCTTCAGAATTTTTTTTTCCACGAGGTTTCTTTGAAACTGGTGCTCAACAACTTCCAGAGTGGGCAAGAATTCCTTTGAGCCCGGACTTTGCTGTTCATTCACACAACTCGAGTGAGCCGTCCCCGTGTCTCGAGCAGAAGGCCTGTTCCTCTTGAACTGTGCAAGGCTAGAGGACTTCCACAAGCTCCGTGCCCATGTTTGTGCTAAGTCAGTCAGACCTACTGCCTCTCAGTTTTGTCAGCGCGGACTCAGGCACTGGATATTTTTTTTTTTCTCCAAACCTGTTATACCAGTCTTTAGCACTGCAGAGAAGTCAGTATACGCAGGAAGCAGAGACATAACTAAATAAGCTGAGAAGAAGCACTAAGAATGAGACTTGGTTGCTCTGGAAACTCAGATAAATTGGAAACATGGACCCAGGAACCTAAATGATGCTGAAGCTACACAGCGATAAATGGATGAGCAAAGGCAGCTGCTCAGATGTATCAGATACTTTCCTATCAAAAGCATAATCACAAAACCTGGGACGAAAGCAGAGAGAGCAGAACACTCCAGCCCAGCCTCTGCACAGGCTCAGCAGCAAGCATGCACTGGAAACTGCTGGTGTGGGGAGGGATAGTTGCACGGGACTGGTAGCTGATGGACAGGGTTGAAAAATGAATTTCAAATCTCTCTCTGGTATTTGCAAATATACCTGGATAAATAAAAGCTCTGCATGGAAAAACAATGTTGCTGAGGTGTAGTCACTAGTTCTTCCTGATTTGTTTTTCCTTCCTCAATGTAACAAATATTCTTCTGGATTTAAATGACCATTCTTTTCATCTTGCATCCTATTCCTGATGGTGGTCAACACTAGCTAGAAGTGAGAGTAAACCCTAAGAGGATAACGGTGAGAGGATATTACTTCTACTGCTAAGAAATGGAACCTGGCTCCAGAATTTATAGTCAGTCCATCTGAAAAATGTGCCACAGCACCAGAAACAGGCCTCAGCAAATAATTACAGAGTCTGTTCTGCATCTTCAGATTCACAGATGAAGACAGAGTAGATGGGCTTCCTTCCCTCCTTCCTGAAATTGCTTATTTCCACTGAGGAAGCTGACTCAGCCTGTCCAGAAAGATGACAGCGACGGATCACATCAAACCACTGTAAGTTAAGACAGACTAAAATAAGTGACTGGGAAAACCTCAGCCCAAAACTAAAAAGCTTTTTTAGAAGATTGATAGTCTGTGTGCAAAATCTTTCATATAAAGAACTAGTTTTTCTTCCAACATCCCTGTCCCCTAAACAAACAAGCAAAAATATTCCTTCTCCCAAATACTGAGAGATTCTTCTCATGATTACTGAATGAGGTCTTGGCAGATATGAGTTAACCAGAAACCAGTCGTTCAGGCCTGTCAGTGGTTAAAAAGAAGCACTTGTGTCTGCACTGCCCAGTACCTTACAGAGACCAACCATTTGTGAGATGGAATAACTGGTGAGAGATGCCACCGTGCTTTCTGGGAGCTGCTACGTGTCTCCTGAGGGAAGCCTTGTTCATTTCCTAATGGCATTATTTCCTTGAGGAGAAAAGAAGAAAATGTTTCTTGTGACAGAACTAGACTTTGTATTCATCAGCACAAATGCTACTGCATTTCAGGTGGTGGCCTGAAAGCTGCATCCATAAGGTGCATTAACTCGGGAGCTCTCACTGGAGGGACCCAAACCTTTGAGCCTGGTCCCAAGTGTTAGGTTAAACAGGCCATGAAATGAATGTCTGAAGGACTTGGTAAGTAGGGGTGGGCTCTGTGGATCACACATCAGTGTGTCAGCACTTCCTGTGCTGGCCAAAGAGTCCAGTGGAGATTTGAGCTTGTTCTTCCCTAGGAAGTGCAGTCATGGTGGTGAGACACCAGATTGCCATGACGCACTGCTTTTTCATGAGGTGGGTATAAGGGCCCTTTCTATGGGTACATCTGTGAGTTTGGAAGTTTTCTTTCCCCACAGATTGATCCATGTTTATAAGTAGGCAAGGTAGGTAGGTAGTTTTAAAATAAATAAAAAATTAACACAAAGAAAATGAAAAAATGAGACCAACATCTTGTAACCTTACAGTTCCTTTACTCCTGGCCGTTCCTCTCCAGAAAACACTCTTGCCTCAGATAACACACCTACTAGTTCATGATGCTATATCTTTTGAGAGGAGAGAGGGGAAGAAGAAACTTAGGAGAGGGACGAAAGAGCACTCTTGTATTTGGAAAGCAGTTTCCACCTCAGCTGTGCCACAGGTAAATGGCCATAACATTTGCTACCTTTGTGGCCTTGGTTTGAAAGTGGTACTACTAATTCATACAACATAGTTCATTTGTATGATTCATACAAGTTACCTTATATTCTTTCTTGCTTTTCCTCTTCCATGGCTTGGCACATAGCTCTTCAACTTCTCACCTGATGGTGCGAAGCAGAAAGAGCCATTTCACAAGCCTTGCAGCCAAAGAAATGGAAGCCCAGCCTCAACGTTTAAGTGTATCTTGTCTCTTCATTCAGGGTATCTGTTTCTAGGTTGCAAATCACCCCTTTTAAAATATGCAATAGACAGCAGGGAAACAGTCTGCAGCTGTGGCCTCTCCAGGGCAGGGAACCATGAGTGAGCAGTTGTTTATTATTTTATTTTATTTTATTTTATTTTATTTTATTTTATTTTATTTTATTTATTTTATGCTCTCTTTTCATTAAGATGAACAATACTTTTGCTTTTATTGAGATAGCTCATATGTTACATGTACTTTCATGCAAATATTTACACTTCTAGGTGTAAAATGTCAAGTAGAAACTTGTGTGTTCTCATCATTTCTGGAAGAGATGCTTTACTGAGTCTTTTTGATAAAGGGTATATTTCTCTCACTGGAGATGGGACCAGTAAAAAGCACCCCCTGCTACTTTCTTCCTCTTCAATACCTTCGAAGTCTTTTGTCCTGCCTTTATTAGCTAAAGCCCTTCCTTTTCTGAGGGGTCATTAAACCAGCCAAAGCCATTAAGTCAGTTCTGCACACAGACGAGACTTTTGTGATGGCATCAAGGTTTGCAGAGGCCCAGTGGGTTATCTTGATACAGCAAAAGCCATTGGTACAGGCAAGTAATTTCCTTTATATCCTGCAACAGCTTTCCCATACTAGTCTGAGAAGTCAGTGTCAGGTGGCTGATATAATTACCAAAGGTTGCTGTGGCTGCTAAGGCTATGTTATCCTCCCATGTTATTTGAAATGACACTTTTGCCCTCCTTTCCTGCAAAAAGAAGAGCTCTGGTTCAATAAAAGGGAGGATGGATCTCTTGAGGGAAGATATATCTCGCATCTCTTGTTTAGCGTTAGGCATGGCAAGCAGATCTGGGTGCTGAAGGAAGGGAAGCACATGCAGATTCTGCTTCATCGCTGAATTTGAAGAGGGGCATGCAGGAGTACAGAAGATAAACCTATAAATAGGACTTGTGATCACAGGAGCAAAAAACCCCACAAGATCTTTCATTCTTCTTTAAGATGCCATTGTGCATATTCAGAAGGGACCAAGGATATATTTTTAAGGATGTAGAAGATCATCAGATGGTAACATTATAGTAGAATTAGACTAGCTCAGTTGTTAGTGACGTGTAAGGTAAAAAAAAGGAGTGTCTTAATTGCTTTTTAAACCAAAAGCACCATCTGTAAGCAGTTTTGTGTTTCACTGAAAGGAGACGGTGGTGCGCAATGAGTTGGATGAGCTGGAGATTTCAGTTTCACAGGTAGAGGCTGCTTAAACTAAAAGAGAAGAAATCCCTAGGCCTGGGAACCGAGAGGTAATGCTCCCATGTGGCCCACTTTTGAAGCAGCAGAGATGGCCTCTAGGGCAGAACAGCGACTACAGACAGCTTCTTCCCACCCCTCAGCTAGCCCTGCGTGTCGCTATGTTGTTTACTTGTAATCTCAAACCCCTTCTCTGTTTAAGGATCCCTGCCCCCACTTTATTACTTCTGCTCTCAAGTTATATTCCCTAAACATTAACCTATTGCACAATATCTAGTTCCCTCAAACATACTAACTACCTGAAAGTATACAAGAGAAAGCAGAAATTTAAATTTTTTTAAGCTATATTTTACTATATTGTTAGCTACATTTTTCCACATCCTAGGAAGCACCCCTGACCTTCATCACTCCTTTTATACTAACTTTTATTGCTGTTACTTGGGGCAACCCAGTTTGGCTTCTGCCTTAATTGGGTAGTGTGACTGCAGGCTTAGCTTGTTTCCCAATCAAGCTTGATAGACCAGGCCCTCCCCTTCAGCCTCTTTCTTGATAAATCGGGCTGTTAAAGAAAAATAAGCAAGTCTGTTTAAAAGGTCAGCATATGAGTTTGGGGCTGCCAGGTCACAGGCAGCTGGGATGACATGGGACACCCACTTGCTCCCTTTCAAGTGGTGGTTATGGTGGAAGAATATACATAGGTCCAGCTGTATAGCAAGTGTCAAAGCTTGATGGGAGGAAGCCCAGAAGGGACTGTGATGTTTCATGCTCTTGACAGTTTTGTGACCCAGGCTCCAGAAATGGCTTTTGCATTTATTCAATGCTTGTGTAAACTACAGAGCCTGTTTTGGGAGCTAAAGCAAGCAACCAGTCCTCTCCCTGCTGATTTGAATATCCTAACTGCTAGGTTGGAAAGTCACATTTCCCTTTGTGCTGCTTTTTTCTGTCTCCACTCAGGATGCTCTGGGGTACCGACAGGATCCTATTTAACATCACAGTGAAGCAACAAGCTATTTCACATCATTTTTGCATCAGCATAATAACCCAAAAAAGACTACTGTGAGTTCTAAAGAACCTTAAAAGCGTGATTTTTTTTTTTTTTTAAAAAAAAAGGTATCTCAGCATCTGATGATGCAGATCATCGGATCTGTACCCCACTTAGCTACATTTTTTTCATACCTTGATTGGTTCTGCTGCAGTATGTACTGTGCATTATGGGAAAAAAAGGGTGCAGTGGAATAGCCAAGGGCTAGATACATGTTGCATTTGAGAGGCTTTACAACTTTCTGTTCCACAATCGTATTGTCTGTCTGTTCACAGTGCTGTCAAGCTCCCTCCGTAAGCACCAGTGTTAGGGCTATCTTTGTGGTACTGCTTGCAGATAATGGTTTTGGCCTTGAAGACACATCCTTCAAGGCTCAGTAGAGGCTGTTCCACAGCTGGGTCAGTGTTTCAGACCACCTAGGTGCCTAATGGGCTGGGTGTGTAGCTCCTGTGGATTTCTTAGGATTTATGCACACGAATGATTTTGAATGTATACAACAAGAAATGATGTAAAGTAGGAGAAAGGGAGACAGGTGTATCTGAGATGGTGTCATAGCTTGTAATTCATTAAAGCAGAAAGACTTAAAAAGAAAAGTCCCTCAAAAGCCTAGTATTACTTTGCCTGACTGGTGAGGCTAACCAGTGTGCTCTTTCTATCCATAGAGTTTTGCTGTCATTTACACCAGTAAGAAGCAGTTGATTTCTGAAATTTCTCATCCACAAAGACTGCCGGCTGCGTTGACAAATTGTCCTGGCAGCTGGAAAAAAGTTTCCAAAAAGCAGCAGAATGTTTTCCTCTCAATATGCTCATTTTAAGGGGCATAACTCTCAATATGCTCATTTTAAGGGGCATCACAAGGACCAGCTTCTGCCACAGTCCGGTGCTATTTCCTAGCTGCTAACCACCGCCAAGGCATGGGCTGGGAGGGGAGAGACAAAGAGGTGAGGATCACAGGCAAGGGCAGCCATATTTCCCCAAGGCCCCTCAGAGCACAAGGACACATGCAGCTGCCTCCTCACCAACCCTGTTCGCCACTGCCCTGCTGAAACTGCATTGATCTCTTCATGTCCTGCCTCACACTACTGTGGTGGAAAGGATGGCACTGAGTCTTGGTGGGGTATACACAGTGACGGTAGATAGGGGCAGAGGGGATGAATTCATCTCTGCACACACAGGAAAGTTGTCTTCTTTAACCTGTTCTTGTCCCAGTTTTTCCCTCCTTCCTTCCCATGTCCTGCGACAAGCCTGCAATGCTGAACTGGCAACATCTCCTGGCTTCCCCCCTGGGCTGAATCACCATCTCTCAAGCACAACAACGGATGCTGACTCCTCTGCTGGATTGTTTAGGGAAGATGTGCTTGGAGGCAGAAAGCTCCTCTCTACCTGGAGAGATGTGAAAGCCCTCCTGAAAGGAAGATGAAGAGCAATGCCTGGGATGTGTAGCTCAGTGTCACAGGGCTCTGTCACAACCAAGTCAAAATTACCTTCAAGAGCATGTTGTAAAAACCCACAAATTGAGCATCTGTTCAAGATGGTCAATCAGCTTGGCACTTGGATCACAAATGCAATTATTTCCATGGGGCTCCGGTCCTCTTTTCTTTTTGTCCTGAATTTGCAACTAGTCCCACTGATGTGGTAGGGTGAAGTTGTGAGTGATGGTCCTTCCTGCAAGTGTCTTATGCCAACTTGGGTTGGGGGTTTGGAGCCATGCTGATTACAGGGACTCAGAGTCTCACAATTTTAACTTCTCTTATGGATGCCTGTATTTGCATGTACTGATCTGATGCAGCACATCAGAAGCTAGTTTATTCAAACAGCTGAACTGTGTGGCCATGACTCACAGCTGAGGTAAATACAGGATGGGCATGTAAAATCCCTGCACATATCTACCTTTGAAAATTCATGCAACTGTCTTTTAAAGCATTTACAGGAGCTGGCTGTCTCAAAGTGTATTTGTAATTGGTTTTTTTTTTGGTAGAGATTCTTCTTAACCTCAGAAAACACAGCAGCACAAGTGGTTCCTGGGACTGTTGTTTTTCCTTGATGGTCCCCAGGGTACATGAAAGAACCTGTGTGTTATTTTCCCCCAAGCTAGTGGCAGACATTAGAAAATTGAATCTAACATTCCTATGTGCCAGGCATAAATATGATTTGCATATCTCACAGCAAACCTAAATGAAAGGAAGTTCTGAGACGACAGATAGCCATTTTTCAATTATATGTGACAAATGTGCCATTTCTGATAGCCTTGTCAGTAAAAAGCAAGAGCTGGAAATGCCAAGCTGTTTAGCAAAGCAGGATCAACATTCCTAATACTACATGGGATCACTAATAGCTTCTGCATCTTCTGAGACAATCAGCCTTGATTGTTCCTCTGGATGCATTCCTCCAGACTACATGCCACTAATTGCAGTATTTCAGAGCTGATATGTGTAAATAATAATGAGGATTGTAAGCATGGGGACTTTGAAAAGAATGTCCCATTACCTTAATATTGTCAGATCATTTGTGGCAAAGCTGTTTAAAAAGTATACAAGCTACAAATCAGAGGTATGTGGTGTATTCAGGCAATTTAGCATGGAAAAGATGAAATTATGTTTGTGAACTTTATTACTCAAGGTGACGGTTAATGTGTGGGTGACGATGAATCTTCTAGAGATAATTTTTTGTATCTGTGAAAGTAAAATATTGAAACATAAAGGTTTTCAGAGGCCTAAGAGTCATACTCCTCCTTCAAAAATCTACAGGCAGCTGGACCTCCTATAAAAGCAGAGGTTGTCTGTTGCAGTCATGCTTTAGAATGCTATGTACACAGATTTTTCTTTCTGTATTTAACTTTCCCTTCAGTGATGTAATATTACAAATAAAACCAGTTAAAGTTATTGCAGAAGCACAGCATTTTCATATAAAAGAACCAGTGCTATAATGAACTGATGTCTCCAAAGAATTAAACAGCAAGAATACTCCGTTAAAGTTTTCAAGAGACAGCTGGGAAGTGTGTCAAACTCAGTACCCGGGACTTGAGACATAAAAGGGGATTTGGCACATTTTAAACTTGTTCTCAAATTATGCTGGATAACTGGTATTTTATTCTCATTGGAAAGGGACAGAGTTTCTTAAATCACAGTTCCTCTTTACTTAGCAGCGCAATGAATGAAATATAGAAATGATAAGAACAATAAAGCACAAAATTCTATTTCTGCCTCAGTTTTCTCACCAGAGAAACTGATCACTAGACCAGAGTTTGTTCCTTAGCTCAGGAGGCAACTGAGCCCAGTGGTGGTTGGGCTTGAGGTGGGCCAGTAGCACCTCTGTTGCTCTGACATGGAAAAGTCCAAGAGTATCCTTGCCAGTGTCTTCTTCCTCTCTCCTGCCACAAGTTTCCTGGTTCTTTGTGTGAAGCTATGTAGAACAGTGTCAACACCTGTGTTTCTTGCCAGCTCTCTAGTCTGTAGACTGAAAAGAGAAAAAGATTTGTGCCACAACTGTGCTATTGGAATACAGTTACAAAGACGAGTGTTGTTGTATCTGGGAGAGACAGGGCACACTTTTGTTAGTATGTACATTAAAAAAAATATGACTATGTCCTAATTTGCCAGTTACAATCTGTGCATTGTACTTATACAGACTTGCAAAGACTCCAGCAGATTCCTTCTGCTGAAAGCTCCTATTCCAAACGTGTTAATGTGAACCATCTTTACACCATCTGATTAAGGTGTTAGGAGGAGCAGTTCAGTGTATACAACATACCTTTTGATGGCTTCATTAAAAAAAAAAACCACAAAAAACACTGCACAATATGCCTATGTGGAAAGCTTAGGACCTCAAGTATCTTACAAATATCAGCTTCACAACTTTTTGTATAACTTTTCCTTATAGAAAGGAAGCAGAGAATTGAGAAGGCTGCGTGGCCACCTAGTGAGCCAAGGATGAGCCTGGGGTCCAGCAGTCCTAGCAATCAGTTGTATGCAGTAACCACTAGACAATATGCTGATCGTATGGAAAACAAATAATACAAGAGCAACTTTCCTAGTAACATATTTCCCCTGGAGATATGTCACTGTAGGCTGCACTGATTGAAAGCTGTACCCAGCCCTCCCCTGGGAACCACTCTTACAGCCAGCCCAACCTGCCCCTCATCACCACTGAGATGGCCCACTAGGGCCCCCCGTTCCCCTCTAGCTTACTGAATTTTGTTACGACCTGGCCCTGGTGTATCATATAGCTTGATTAGCTAGTACAACAACATGGCCCCAAAAAATCATTAGGTTAGTTTAAGGAAGAGTGATTTTTCCCAGTGATAAAGTTAATCTTCACACTCTGCGCAAAAATAAAGTGATGACTAAAATAAGCATTGCTCCATGTCAGCTTTACTTATGGTAGGCTGCAATTACTTCATATTCTTCCTTGGTGTATGAACAACAGCTTAGAATCACTGGCTCTCCTCAACTTACTCCCCCAGAAAAATGTCACCAGGATCTAATTATCTGAATGAAATGCACTTTCACTGATGCCTGCTTTCTCATCTACACAGTAGTTGAGGTAGGCATTCTTATTATGGTAGTTATGAGTTTGCACATTTCATTCTTTTCCTGGAAAAGGTGTTCAGATGTACATACCCCACGTATGACTAAGCTGGAGCAAATCAAGCCTTCGGTGAAAAGACTGAGAAACCTTGTGGTGCTGGGTGAAGGAGTTCTTACAATTCCCCAATTGGTTTTAAGGATTTCTGCTTCCTCTGAAACACGACGGGTTCCCTGCATATTTCTGCAGGGAATGGCTTAGTGTTTTTCATCTAAAAGAAAAGTGTTTGTGTGACCGTGCTGCAAGGCATGTGGGACACAGGGCTACAAACCCAAAAAGCACACAGTTCATTTTCCTACCCTTGGGCAGGGTCAACCCTCTATCAGAAAGGTCCAGAAGATAGGCAGTAATTTTTGTATGTCCTCTGCTAATGCCAGTCCTCAGCAATGAGTCTGATCAGTGACGGTGGCAAAGCTATCTATAAAGGGTTTAAAGAAGCTACTGATGCAACAGAGTACCAAAAGAGAACCTAAAAGTCTGCAAGAAAGAAAATGTCAGAAAAGTGGTAAGGATTTGGGAGTTCTTTCATGCCTAAACCAATTGGAACAGGATAAATCAGGCACTTATTTCCGGGCAGGATGATGGCCTGAGCTGAGGTCTGCTTGTCCTTCTGCCTTTCCTGATGATGCTTAATGGCTTTTTTAGCTCTCTGGCCTGCACTACGCTCAGAGAGATTTTAAACTGGGGATACCGTGATCACTTCTTTGTAACTCCAACCAGAGAGACTCCCCCCTCCAACGTGCGCGGAACTTGGTTGTGACTCTGCTGATCCTGACTGGGAACTGGGATGTAGGAGTCTCCTTTTCACCATTTATCTCATCCTCTTAGACTTTTGCTCAAATGAGAAGTAGCTCTCCTTTTCCAGCCCTTAGGGAGTATCCATAACCTCCTCCCCAGGGGCAGACAGCTCCCTGTCTCCAGATGGACAGGAATGGCAGCCCTGCACTCCTTGCCTTGGCTGGGCTATATCACAGAATGAGAGAACCGGGCTCGTGTCACTTGTTCCTCCCTGCAGGTATGTCCTAGCACAGGCTGGAGAACAAGACATGAGTCTTCCAAACACCCTCATGTGTTTTTAAGTCTCTTTGGTTCACAGATACATCTAACTGCCGAGGATGAGTGTTTGTGATCTATCTGTATCCCAACCCTAGGTGGAAGTGAGGACTACAGAGGCTTGCTTAGTGCAAGAAATGCCCTGGGAAAAAAACAAAAACACCAAACCTGAATAGCACTTGGAAGAGAGCATGGTATATCAATAGCCTGGCAATTCAGATGTGCATTTCCTCTAAACAAATCTGCATCTGCCATGAAAACGCATCCCATGTTAACTCAACAAACTGATGAAAACACAAATCTTGCAGGGCTTAGTTTGATAGCGGCACCAAAGATCACTGTGAATTTTACCATTCATAGTAAATGCACAGACGATGCTGATTTTGAACATCATGGCTTTATTCCACAGATTCACCTTGAATGGACTATCAGTAGGGGTATAAGCAGATGTAAGTGCCTGGAGTCTGAAAATTAAACAGCAGCTATACTGTAGTACTGTAGTTACCTTATTTAATTTGATTTTTTTTCTCCAGCAATTCATTCAGCCAGAGAATTAATGACTGATCCTTTCTACCTGATGTTCCTTTGGATGGAAAAGGATGCTTCAGAAAATCAGACAATTCCTGTGGTACTCCAAATATCAAAGATCAAGGACTTATATATTATATCGAGTGATTAAATATTGCAGATGGGAGAGAAAGTTAAATATTAAATTCTCTCCCACTCCTCGATTGCCCATGACCTCCCTCAGCTGGTATTACTCTTCAAATAGGCTGCCGTTTTTTCCTCAGCATCAGCGCCACTGTTTTATATCCAATATTAAACTGCTTAACATAATATACAGTCCTTGAGCTTTGATACTTCTTCTGAGAAGTACGAATGGATGTGCAAGTGATTTTGATGAGGTGAGATATATCGCAGTCAGTTGCCAAGAAGCATTGTTTGTCAAAGCAATTTTGGTGCATAGGGATATAAACCAGGTAACTGAAATGTGACGATTTGCCATGCACAGTACTCTACCTATCAGCTTAAAGTAACTTCTTAATTTTGATTCCAGCTGTAAAAATGTTGAGCAGCGTTGTGTTGCTCTTCCTCCTGTGACAACTGGGAGAGACTACAAAATGGCCATTTGTTCCAGCTAGCAGTTACTCTGTGTCATTTTTTAAAATTTTGACTAGAAACAGAAAATGTGTTAAACGATCACCTCAATTATTTCCTAAGTGTAGAAGATTCCCAAGCAAAAACCCAGCTCTTGCTATGGACAGTACGGGGGGCAGTATTGTGTTTTTAACACCAGGATGCTGGTGTGCCCATTTATCATAGAATAGAATCATAGAATCATAGAATTTCCCAGGCCGGAAGGGACCTCCAAAGGTCATCTAGTCCGACCTCCCCGCAGTCAGCAGGGACACCCCCAACTAGACCAGGTTGCCCAGGGCCTCGTCGAGCCTCTCCTTGAAGCCTCCAGGGAAGGGGCCTCAACCACCTCCCTGGGCAACATGTTCCAGTGCTCCACCACCCTCACAGTGAAGAACCCTCTCCTAATCTCCAGTCTAAATCTGTTCCCCTCCAGCTTGAAGCCATTTCCCCTCGTCCTGTCACTGCAGGCCTTTCTAAACAGGTTCTCCCCAGCCTTCCTGTAGGCCCCCTTCAGGTACTGGAAGGCCGCTATAAGGTCTCCCTGGAGCCTCCTCTTCTTCAGGCTGAACAACCCCAGCTCCCTCAGCAGAGGTGCTCCATCCCCCTGATCATCCTTGTGGAATTTGTGCCAGCCCTGATCCAGACAGAGCACTTGGGCATTTGCTAAGCTGTAAGAACATGCTGAAGTCTTCCTCCCTTTTACTACATGCTTCTCTAAGCCAGCACCCTGTCCCTGGGTGGGCTTGATGTGCTGCAAGGTGGTTTGGAAACCCCCCCGGTGCCACCAGCCACCTCTCAGGCACGTCTCTGCGGAGTGTGGTGGCAGCTTGTGAGGCCTCTGCAGGGCTGGGGCAGGTGGGCTGTGTGCACTTACTGTCCCCAGCTATCCATCACCCCTTGTACAGAGACCCCTTGTACAGACCCCTTGTACCATGGTTGCCCAGGGCCTCGTCGAGCCTCTCCTTGAAGCCTCCAGGGAAGGGGCCTCAACCACCTCCCTGGGCAACATGTTCCAGTGCTCCACCACCCTCACAGTGAAGAACCCTCTCCTAATCTCCAGTCTAAATCTGTTCCCCTCCAGCTTGAAGCCATTTCCCCTCGTCCTGTCACTGCAGGCCTTTCTAAACAGGTTCTCCCCAGCCTTCCTGTAGGCCCCCTTCAGGTACTGGAAGGCCGCTATAAGGTCTCCCTGGAGCCTCCTCTTCTTCAGGCTGAACAACCCCAGCTCCCTCAGCAGAGGTGCTCCATCCCCCTGATCATCCTTGTGGAATTTGTGCCAGCCCTGATCCAGACAGAGCACTTGGGCATTTGCTAAGCTGTAAGAACATGCTGAAGTCTTCCTCCCTTTTACTACATGCTTCTCTAAGCCAGCACCCTGTCCCTGGGTGGGCTTGATGTGCTGCAAGGTGGTTTGGAAACCCCCCCGGTGCCACCAGCCACCTCTCAGGCACGTCTCTGCGGAGTGTGGTGGCAGCTTGTGAGGCCTCTGCAGGGCTGGGGCAGGTGGGCTGTGTGCACTTACTGTCCCCAGCTATCCATCACCCCTTGTACAGAGACCCCTTGTACAGACCCCTTGTACCATCTGTGCCAGGGACGGAGCCAAGGTCTTAGGGCTGGACAAAGCAGTGACCAAATTAGTTTTTCTGTTTGATTTTAATTAAGCTGGTGGTACAGGATTTCCTTTGCTCATGAAACAGAGTGTAGCTGGGCAGGGGAGATGGTGACAGACAGTCCCTTTGGGGTTAGGGATCAAGTGGAAGTGTGGGGAACATGGACTTGGCTCTTTTCCATGTCAGGGATGCGCCCAGCGGGTCGGTACTCCGGAGTAAGCCTCCAGAAAATGCATCCTGGCCTTCCAGGCCAGCTCTCAATCCTAGCATCCAAAAGAGCCCCCGACACTAGGGCTGGGCTCTATGTCCCCAGTGCCTGGCCATTGCAGGGTGACCACAGGGGATCGAGTCGCCCATCGTGGCGTCTCAACAGCCTGGGAAAGGCAAAGCCGGCGGGATTCTCCGGACTCTGCTGCATTCCTCCCCAACTCCAGTAGATGGTAACATTATCTTACATATGGGCTCGGCTCCTGTCTAGTGAGACCGAAAGAGAGCGCTTTCGCTTATTCAAATGCCCTGCACTGTCATACACAGAGTTAAAAGAAAATTTCAAGGAAATTATCCTGGCTTTTGGTACTGCATAACTGCCCCCAATCTGATCGGGATTGCTTTGAAGCTGCGTAGAGCAGCTTTCTTTTGAATGTGTCATTTATTAGTTTATCAGTTGTGGAGGTATTAATCCCCAGACTGAATTATAGCTGTAGTTTTCAACCAAAAAGTCTGGCATTACGTAAGGATCACAACCGTTTTAAGCCATGCGTGATTCTTATTCCCACAAATGGCAACCAGTGGAGTAAGCAGGACGGGAAAGTGGTTTTGGGGGAAGTGCTTCCTTAGTCCTTTACCCCCTTACTCCCCTTCATTTTCTCCCCAAAATTTCTGAAACTGCCTTTGCACCTTTGCAGTTTTAATGTACTTATTTATTTATTCATTCATTCTGCTTTAAATTCCAGGGTATTTTCAAGGATTCAGACTTCTTTGATGAGAACTAGTCCTTACTTGAATGAAAGATAGGGGGTCAGGAAAATCAAAAACAAAACAAGGAAGGAAACCTGATGCTTAGCTTTTTTTTCTCCCCCTCCTGCTCTCCCTCATTTCATCATGTTAGAACACAGCTGAGAAAGCTCTTTGGAGACAGCACACCAGCATGTTAAGTTGGGGGACCCACAGCTGTGGGGAACAGACTGAAGACTTTGCCCCCACACAATTTTCTAAATGAAGATTTGTAGCAACAAATGCTACATGGCCAGCCATTGAGTCTTTCATTTCGTCAAAGAATTCTGGGGCAAGTATAAAGGCACTGCAAGAGCGAGTGTGAAGCAGCCACCAAAGCAGCATTTGAGGCAGCGTAAAGCAAAGCATGCAAAAAGGCAGCCATGTTATGGTGTGAAACCCAGGAAGAGCCTGAGATAGCAAGACAAAGACTCGTAGGCAGCACAAGAGCTGGAGGCAAAGTGTCCCTTCAGGCTCACAGGAGAAGGTCGAGGCTAATGGGATGACCATGAGGTGCCAAGACGTGGGAGGTACAGAGGAGCCAGTTAAGTTGTGGGCCAGATTGACTACAAGGCTCTACCTGGTTTTACATGAAGCAGTTAAGCATTGGGTATGTGACTTGAAAACATCAGTAGCAGAACTGTAGGACGTGTACGTGCTTTTAATATAAGGTTTATTTATTAGGCATTGAAAGACCTGTCAGTCAAAGCTGTTTTCTAGGGAGTGCAAACCTGTGAGTGAGATGTGCATGTGTGCATGCCTCACATGCAAGAAATGGTGCAAAGTGATCCACCATTTTAGTTCTGGTAGTGCATGTACTATGTGCCCAAGAGATAATTTGGTAAAATTGCCATTTTTTGCCTAGAAGAAATGAATTAACAAGTTTGATCATTTGTACTTGATAAAATTTTAAACTGTGCATGTTAAATCCCAGGATTTGATTCTATTAGTATAATGTAACACTTTTTTTTTTTTTAAATTTTACTTTCTGGAGCTTCTTATCTTTCAGTGTAATTTACTTAATAAAGCTTGTAAGTTCAGCAGTAATATCAACTTTGTCTTTAGCTAAATAAGAAGGAATCCAGTAAAACTATGATAAATTTGATATGATTCTTTTTTAGCCTGCTTTTGCTGTTTCTTTTTGTCTTTTGAAAATAAGTGCCCTGTATTAGGGTGAGTTTAATTTTGTTTTCTGAAACCACACATACTGGAGCTTGCACTATGACCTTTAGAGAAGAGCAGAGACCTCATGAGATTTGGCTGGGCAAAGTCACTTTAACCTTTGGACAGATGCAGATGGTTTTTAGTCCCTTGGGATCTCCCAGCCTACCACAAACAAGCCTGCAGTTGGCTGTGGATGGTGTCCTGGCCATGGGTTCCCTTCCAAGTTCCTCAAGATGCACTGGCTGAGGTTTCCAGCAGCTACTGTGGAGTCCACCGGTTTGCATAATGTTGCCATACAGGAAAATTAAAAAAAGATGAAGTAAATACCAGTGAATGCAACAGTATCATACTTATATCTTGATAATTCAAAGTATATTCCAAGTGCTGGTAGCAAAGATGAAAGCAAACTTCATTCAGGTGTGTGAAAAAGCTGCAGGTGTTGATTACTGCGTGAAGAATGCATTTCTATATAAATGTTTGATCTTGCAAACTTTTATAATGCTGTGAACAAATCTTTCCTGATGAATGATGACTCAGAACAGAGATTTTCACTTGGCATTTGATAATTCATTTCAATTACGGCAGAAAATAATTGTTCTATTCAAGCACACCGGGATGTACTTACTCTGTCCCTAACGCGTACATTTGAACAGGCAACTCATCCCTGTCTGATTTTAGCACAAGCCACAAACTTTATGACTGACTCATTATTCAATCACCTTTCAGTCCTAAAGAATAAAACTCCAATGAGTTGCAATGGTTTAATAACAGTGTTTTCCCTTTGTATAAATCACTTGGGTATTCATTGTTGGAAGAATGTGGGAATCTTTAGGAATACTATTGGCAAACCTCACATTATAGTGTGTCTGCTTTCTTTAAAGGCTTAAGGATGGAACAATAGGATTTTGATTGTGGAATAGACTGAGTGAACAAAAAGAAATCTGTTTACATTTTGTCTACAGTCAGGATATGTCCTAAATAAGCAGTTCAAATGTAGGCAGATATTTTAAAGAAAGGGGATGACTCAGAAAAACATATCATACCAGCACTTGGCTTGCCTACAAGACTGCAGAGATCATCTAGCATTGCTTTTAAGGAGGCCTGAGTCACCAACGATTTCAAAAATTGTATATCACTTGAGTAAGAAATTGCTCTGCTGCATTGGTGACCCGTGTCTCAGAGAACATAAGGTATTTGTTTTCCAGAGCATCCTTTTTGATTTTGCATCAACTAGGAAAGACACAACTAGGCCCTTCACATTACCCAGCTTCTTGGGGGCACAAAAGTGAAGTGAAGGTACAGACCAGCCCTTGCAAAAACCATCAGGTTTCAGAAAATGGTTTGGTGTGTTTCTAAATCCTGCAAAATAGCAGGGAAAAATTTGGTAGGTGTATCATACGGCATAGAACATTTGTGTACTTAATTCTCACCAGGGCAGTCTTGCTGTCTTGGGGGAAGGTGAATGAACATACCGAAATGTCTCTGTAGTAATGAAAGAAAACTCACTGTGCCACTGGAGATTGAAGCTGCATGGCCCCGTGGGTAATAAATTGCTACCATTCAGGCTCATGAGAGCATCAAGGAAAGCTGATGCAGAGTACTCTAATGACCATTATAACTGACTGCAGTGAAAAAGACTGTTATTTAAGTACATTTCAAAATGTACTGTAAATTGGGCAAAGGTACAGCTGCGCTTATGCGCTGAGACAGCCTCCGGTTTTATTCAGTCTGACAGACTTTGCTCTTTGAATTTAGGTTTTATCTATGTGAGCTGAATGCTCTTAGTATCTATGGGACCTGTTTGTAAGGGAAGCAGCAAAGCCAGGGAGAAGTGGCTATGCTCACAGAGGCTCCTGCTGGACAGCACAGGCTTTGGGTGAAGGCAAGGCCCCGGAGGGGAGCCTCCAGCCACCATCCGTCATCGCACCATCACCTTTCCACAAAAACACCTACTTGTACCCCACACCAAACACAACGCCCGTGAAGACACTGTTTCTGTGTGAACCTAAGAAGGATCTTTGGGACCAAATGACAGTACTTCACAGACAATTACACTGCTGTGGAGTTTTTTGCTTTGTATGACCTTCTGAACCAGACAATCCAGACTTGCCTCCCCTTATTGTCCACAAGCCAGGTTTGTTTCATGGGTGTATGTCCTACTCCACTTTATAGGCTACTCATTTTACAGAACTATTTGAGTGCTCAGGTATACGTATTTGCTCAAAAATAAGGGAGGGCAAGCACAAAGTTTCTTTCCTGTGCCATATGGGCACTGAAATTTATGGCATACTGTTAGTCAGTATGATATACCCTTGGCTTGGGATTTCCAGCTTGAGGTAGGTCAACAGCTCTCATTTTATGCTGTTTTCGGCTGGATCCTTCATGGTTGACTTTTGGCTATTTTGGTCTTTTGGTTCTAGTTGGGTCTTTTTATTGAGAGTAAGAGGTGGTGTGCTATGTATTCATTTTTTTTTTTTTCTGAAGAGACTCCTGTGGATATTGTGGAGTCATGCAATGTGCCCATTTAGATCAGTTTATCACCTGGCAGGTACATTGTGATCAAGTAACTGAGACAAACAACTTGCAGTAAGCAAGCTGCCAGCAACATTTGGGCAGCCAACAGTGCAACAAATCATCTGCGTGAGCCTCATGTTCAGCACATGGGGTCAGACCTGCGCTTCCCAGGAACCAACTAAGCCCCAATTTCTTTGAAGTGTAGTAAATAAAGGTGGGCATCTTAGCTAATGAATTAGCCATGAAGAAAATAAAGCACACAAATTACAGTCAGCTGCTTGTAATAGTGACCTTCCCAGAGAATAAAACAACTGAGTCAGGATTAAAGAATTATCACTGACATAATTTGGTTGCTGAATAAACTTCATGTAGTTGGTGGTAATTAGTTCAGTCTTTGCCAGGCAAAATGGAGACTTTTCCTTGAGCAAAGCCCACAAAAGCTAGTGGAAAGATGAGTGTCTAAAAGAGAGCAGTTTTCTAAAGAGCGGTTCTATGGGTTGCATGAAACTTGAGGTAAGGACATCACCCAAATACTGATTGTGTCTAGAGCATCACCAAGTAATTGTAAAGAGAAAGGAATGAACTAAATGTTTTTTCTCCCAATTTCTTCTGAGTTTCCAAAGATTATTGAGAAGCTGCACAGAAGTAACTCATTAACTCTCAGCCTCTTGCTTTTTCTTCTTCATGTCTGTGAATAACAAGATTGTTTAAGTCACCAGTCAGATGATTAAAGTTGATTGGCATTTATTAATAGGTTAATGTCCTTATTAACATTGAAGCTGGTATAAACAATTCTACAAAGGTTTTTTCACATGCCTCCAAACCTTAGCCATTTACTTCTCATGGGATCATCATGCACCACTCCTGAATCCAGAAAAAAAAATCAAGGAAGCAGCTGAAACTATGTTGGACATGCAGCATGTAAAAAAAGGGATTTGACTGATCATTTCTCTTACTAGGTTAGCATTCTGCTGATTTTGTTTGATTCTTTGTCTATTTATGACCATTTTTGAAACTACTCCAAAGCATGAGAGCTGAATGTCTTGAACCAGCTGAGAGCACTTGTGTTTAGACATGAAGTTAAAGATCAGAAGTTTTGATGAATGACAGCTGTAGAGGAAATAGGTGCTAACCACTGTCAGCCTGCCTAGATTAGGCTCCTTCAGGCAGATAGCTAGCTGGAAATAGTAGCACACCCCCATGAAACAGTTGTTCAGTGTTTGCACTGAACAAAATCTCTTTTGTCTTTATGCATTTCCAGCTTACAAAGGCAAAATGAAGGGCTGTCTCCATTACAATTTAATAAAATCTCTGCTATTCGGAGCCTTCCCCTTTATGTGTTTGGAGTGTTTGGTCCATGTGTTACCCAGCTTCCCAATGGTCACTGATTCTTCTGCAGAATTGGTCTTTTTAATTTGCCCATACTGCTCAAAATGTCTCCTGTTCCTACTCCTTCTATCAGTTTCAAGCAAGCTAAAATCAATGTGTACGGTGTTTTGACATTTCTTTTGACACCTGCCAGCTTGTGAATACATCCAGTGACTATGCTGCTAGGGCAGAAGCATGATTAGGCAAAATGAAAGTCACAAATGAAAGGAGGGGTTAAATGCAATTAAAAGTATTGCCAATATTCTGTGGCATTAAGATTTCAGAGCTGTGAGGAGTTTGTGTCAATGGATATTGTTTTATAAATTGTGTTGTTTTAACTCTGTGACCTGATTCTGAAACAAATAGCTTAATTAACTTCCTACGTAGTTGACAATAAAGTTCAAAGGAATCAAGAAGTACTTAAACCACAAAATTACAAATAACTCTATTTCTGAAACATCTGATATTGGTTAAATATACATCTTCTAGCTCCATTTAATTACAATTTCTTTTTAAAAATATTCCCTGGTTTCAATAATTGGGTTAGTTACTACAAATACCTTGCCTCATTTAAACAGTTCTGAATATTGCAGTTATGAAAACTGACTTATATAAATTTATAATTTCATGTATTTTTGGTTTTCAGTTAAGTAAAAAATTCATTATGCCTCTAAAATGGTGATAATAAACTAAACCACCCTATTTTTGGATTCAGGTCAGCCGGAGAGTTGCAGCTGGCTGTAACATTAAGGCCGACGAGTGGTCATCGACGTCTGTGTGTACAGCAGGGGTACATGCTGTTGTGGATCTCTCTCTGTGAAGTGGGCTCCTTTGAAGAGTCTTTTCCCTTATGACTCTCAGACCCATGAAGGACTCAGAATTTAAATGGACCAAAATTAGTTGTGCTTGTTTTAAGAAAGGAGCTCAACCTTTGCATTACACAGTCTTGAATAATTTTGCTGAAACCAATGAGACTCTCTGAGGGTTTTAGCTTGCTGCTGCTGAAGTAACTGAAAATTGATGCTGGTCTGAAGGATTAGAGACTCGGGCATTGCTAGCAATGAGTGAAAGCTAAAAAGCTGTAAGCATGGAAATGTTGAAGGAGCTTTTATACCATCTACCAAAGAGTGCTTTGGACATTTCACTTTGATGTTCCACATTGGAGGTGCACACTTCTTTCCTTTGATTATGTAGAGAACTGGGTCGCCAACACTTGGGTTAAATATCAAACATACTTTATGTCAACATTGTTAATAGCCTCCACTTCTTGTGCAAACCTCTGTTCTTTTCCATATTTGTCCTAGGAGGAGCAAGGCACGTGGCTAGGGGAATAATACTTTTCTGCAGAGGACACATGAATTGAGTCCCCAGTAATGAGAAATGACACAGTGATGTTCCCATCCACAGCTGGAGCCATCTGGACCAGCTCTGAAACCAGGTAGTCTCCCCAGGCATGCAGAAGCATGTTGGCACAAGGCTGACTTCCAGGTCAGGAGCTGAGCATAGGACATAAATACAGCTACTACTGGCTTCAAATGCTGGTGAATTGAAAGGTCCAGAAGGCTAAGGTGACAGTCCATGCAGGGGTCATTCAGTCCCGGCGGGACCACGTGCTGCTGGTTCAGAACAAAGAAGTTACATACGGAGATCACTTATGTCATCTTTCCAAGCACAGACAGCAGCCATCAGTGAAGACTGCAAAAATCTGGAAAATGAAATACCAGTCGGCAGATGCTAGACATGAAAGTGAGACACAGTTTGGGATGAGGTAGCATATTCCTGAAATTGTCACTACTCATGATTTGACAGTGTTACAAAGGGAATCATTTGCCCCATTTTGAAATATGCATTCAAACGTCTGTTCCATTAAACACACATCAGTATGTTGCCACCTGTTCCAGTCATGCTTGATAATGAATCGTATGCAGAGATAATACACCTGCCTGGCCTTGTAAATGTTCTGCAGGGAAAAATCAAAATTAGGTAATGTAAGTCAAATTTGGATGGATAGTCCTGTTACAGTCAATGTTAAATCCAGTGTCTTTAATTACTTTGTTGCCTGAATTGGAAACCTTTCAAATAATGGCGGGGGGCGGGGAGGGGGGGAATAAAGCTTCTTGACAGTTAAGAACCAAGGAATATAATTTTGTTGGAAGATCCATCAGTTACCCACAGATGACAGCAAATCCCCATGTAGATTAATCAGAGAGGTAGTAGAAAATGAAAGTAAGGGTTGATACACACACTCTTTTAAGATATTAGAGCTAATGTTGCCATGACTAAAGATAAGTCAAGCAAGGCTGGCACCAAGATCCCACTGAAATCAGTAGCTGTCTTCCATTTACCTTGTGGGGCTGTGGAGCAGGCCTTGATGTCAGTAAAAAAAAAAAAAAAAAAAAAAAGGAAAAGACACTAAATAAGGCCAGGAAAGGGGTTAACATTAGGCATATACTAACGTCTTTGACATATGTGCTTAAGTACTTTGAGCACCAGCTAATTTTCTCGCTAAAAGCTGGGGTTCTTTTAATAGCTTCCAAAACCATTTGTCTGAGAGAACCTCACTCTCACATCCATGCAGAGCAGACGCAGGCTTATGATGTGCTTTAAACCTTGGGGTGGAAATTTCTGCCTAGAAAGTTTTCCTGCCTAAATATTTAAGAAGTGGAAGCTGTAGGTGTCTCTGCTAGAACGACTGTGAAGTGCTGTAAATCAGCAAGAGATGAGAGCTTAATATGCTCATCTCATGCACTGATTTCTGCCTGTTGGGCTCTTACATGGTGTTGACTCTGAGAAGAATCACTGCCAAATGAGTTTGCTCCAAATGGGCTCTTGGACTGTTATCCCACCATGGCATTTCATTACCCATCATGTTAAAAGAGAGATGAATCATTGCAAGAGCTCATTGTGCCCTTACAGATTTCCCCATTTATCAAACTCACGTATAGCTTTCCTGTGTAGGAGCTGTGTGAAGCTCAAACATCTTTTCTTTCTTCGATTACTGTTCTTTTGAGAAACAAGTATTTACAGCCCTGCTGCCTGTGAGTCAGCTGGCTATTTGCTGGCCCCTAATCAACTTGTGGTTACAAAGAGTACCTCTCCATCCCAACCCAGGTGCATGACATATAACAGGTAGCTCAAATGCTTTGTATATCACATTTATATATCACATAACCCAGGCATATGGGAAATAGCAAATGCAAGTGATTCCAGTTGGACAGAAAAAACTCATGTTGTATAACTAGTTCATATTCCTTTTGCAAGCTTCTCCCATCAACAAGCTGTCACTGGACAGCAAGATACTAAGATCATGCCTCTATATATTTCAGCTAGGAGCTGCACTGATCTGACCAGAAGCTGGTTATGAGCCACATCACTGAAAACCAGCCACTGATGCAACTTTCTCTGAAGTTCAAGGATTCTGGATTCAGGAAATTATTGCTCATCAGTTGGGATGTTAAACATAGCATTGCAGACAAATACCAGGATAATTATACAGGGAGATTCTCATACCATATAACTTAGAGCTAATTTATGTGCCCGAGTCACTTAGAGAGTCTGCAAAGAAACACTGATTCCCTCAAAAGAGAACTCATGGCTTCAAAATTAAATATCTAAAAGAGTTAAAAACAGCTGATGTAAACTTACCAACTGCCCTTCGTGGTTGGTAATTCCCCTTGTAAGCTAAACTGGTCATGACATTTCTCTCAACCTCGTTCTATAAAGCTGTTTTGTGACCTTGCAGAAGTCTGCTAGATTTCTGTTGCACCCCATAGTACAGGAGGCTGCTTTTGCCCAGTCCCCCAGGTTATCCTTTGATAGCAGGAGCACTCCATAGATGCATGTAATGTGGTACTTATAAAGTATGATTACACATTTGATCCCTGGTGTTGCCAACAGAAGCAATAGCACTGGGTTCTTATAAAATACCCCAAATGCCCCTGTTAGCAAGTGCTTGAATTGCTGCATACTCCTGAGGTGCTTACCACATTATTAATATGCTTTCTTATACTGGGCTCTGGTTTGTGAGTCCACTATACTCAATGCGTGTACTACATGTCACTCACCCATGGTATTATCCCATGAGTTTAAGTAGAAGCAAGACCTGACACATAGGAAGAAGAAAAAACACTCAGTAATGTTAATCTGCACATTGGTATTCAGTTCTTGAAAGGTCCGATCCTTTTCTGACAGATGCCAACAACAGAATTTTCATTAAGTGCAATGTTGTGAGACAGGAGTCTTTCTATCACATAAACAGTCTTCATAAATACATGTAAAATGTAGAATCACAGAAAAGAGAGCTGGAAGAGATCTTAAAATGTCATCCCCAACAGGCCAGACAACCTGATGGACATTTCTCTAACCTCTTCTTTAAAAACCCTACAAATGGACCTTCCCCAAGTGGGCTATTTCCACGCTTTACTGACCTTAACTGAGCCAAAGTGCTTCCTGATGTCTTGCCAGAATCTTATTTATTTATTTATTTTTGCTGCAGATAAAGCCCACTATGTTTTGCCTTATCCACCATCCACCATGGATGCAGAAAATGGAAAGCTCCTTTCTTCTTTGCTGCAGTCTTTTATGTATTTGAAAACTATTACCATGTCTCTGCTTCATTTTCTCTTCCACAGATTGCACAGAACAATTAGTTCAATCTTCCGTTGCAGGTCATGTTTTCTAGTTCTCTGATCATTCTCACATTAAATAATAAGAGCTTTGGAAAAAGGAATCAAAAATACTGTACTGGTTATTATTATTATTAAAATTAATGGTTCAATCACAATGCATTTTATTTGGGTTATTGCTAATCTAACTTTACCTTTAATGCTTTATAATGTGTACACAGATATATACCTACAGATTGTGCTTCTGTATTATGTTCGGTCACAGTCTTTGTGGGTTGTATTTCAGGAAATAAAAAAAGCCTACAGGCCAAATAGCCATGCTCTGAGGGCCGAGAAATATAGTCATCCTCTCTTTCTCACTATGTGGTAGCTAATGCTCCACTGATAAGAACAGATACTCGTCTGAAATAGCGTATCTGCTGCCAACAGGCAAGTCCCTGGCAGTGGTGTAAACAGCTATCGCTAGACTGTCCTTCTTCGTCCTGTTGGGCACAGGACTCAGTGACTGGAGCATAATGGATGGGAGGGTTGAATTTAGGTTACACTGCTGGCCTTAGCACCAGCCTTCCCCCACCCCAATAGCCTTCCTTTGGGCTGAGGCTGGAGGAGGGAGGTTTCATGTGCGGCACATGATATGAAAGTCTACGTTGAACAACACTTCTGAAGTGTTTCTGTACATAGTGTTTATCTTCTGGCAGAAGTTTGCTTTGAATGGGGACATAGGTGAGAATCTTGCACAGTTTACCAAATGCAAACACAAGGGCTGTTACCAGAAAGAAGCTTCAGTTATTGGATCTTCTAGTTGAGCAGCATCTAACAATACAGCTACTGAAGTCCTATATAATACCAAAAGAACCTTATTATATATGATCCATACTTAAAGGCTTAGTGCAATACTTCCATGGATGTATCACTGAGAAAATACTCTGTCAAGAAGAAACCTCGAAGTGTGACTACCAAAGTAGATTGTCCTAAGTAAAGGTGATCAGAATTTGTAATTCCTGTTACCCCAAATGCTCTATAGAAGGATATCTAACAATCAGAGTCAATCCTATCGCAAAATGAAAACTTTTCATGCAACCTGCTCCCTTAAGAGGTCCATTCTTTGTTTTCACTCAAAATCTGTAAGAAAAAAAGAAAGGGAGGATAAAAGCTGCTAGAAAGCTGTGCAATTTGGGGGAGAAAAGAGAGGAACAAAACCAGAGGGAAAAAGGAGGAACAAAAGAAACTCACTCAAAAAACAGGAGAGCAAAGAATATCTACTAAAGAGGAGAGAAAGGCTGGCATCAAAAGAGACTTTCAGCCTCAGAAAGCATCCAGCAACTAGGCACTGCAGGTGATATCACCACCAAATCCCCTTTACAGAGAGAGATACTCTTGCAGGACATGCTACTGGCGTAGGGGTTAGGAGAGAGTGTGATTTTACAAGACTGAACTTCAGAGGGATTCTTTGAGCACCAGAATTCAAGCTGTTTCCTAGTTACTGAATGAAGCTCAGCGGCCTGTTTTGCCTTTTGGGTTTCTCTTTTTTTTTGATTTCCCTGTTATTTTTGGACTCCTGCTTCAGTGAGCTATAATAATTAAAAAGCCTTAGCTTTTAATTTAAGGTACAATGACTTTGGATTTTGCTCACAGAGAAAAATGTTCCCTGTGGAAAGCTGATATTTTTATATAAGAATACAATGTCTCCACCAGAACATCCTTTTGAGGGAGACACAACAAAAGAAATGGGATATGATCAGAATTTTACGGACTGCTCTAGTTTCATATTTCCCCCGTAAAATAAATTATGCATTAGTATCTTTGAGTTCCCCGGGTCATCTAACTCCTAATATCCAACAAAGGATGCTCAGCATCCTAATGCACCCAACGGTGATGCCACATCTGTGAGTTGCTGCCACCAGAATCAATTATTCATAATCTGTCACGCACGTGCTTTTTTGCACTAAGCGGTGGCCTTGCCCCTTGCAAAGGCACTGTTCAGAGAACATATCGTTTCCCCCTGGGAAAGCCTGTGCCTTTGCCTTTGTACTTGCAGTAGTCTGGGGACCTGAAAGCAATGCCTCCCAGTGTCCCCAGGAGCAGCGAGGTTTCCGCGCCAGCACCAATGCCAACCTGTCTGTGAGAGAAAACATGGAGCAAACACATGGATGAGGAGATTTCATCTTCCCGGAACCCTTCACAGGGCAGGAGCTCCCCATTTCCAAGCTCAGTTCTTCAGGCCATTTATGAGGCTGTTAGTAGCCTACTGTGTTATGATGTTAAAAAATCTCAAGAGCTCTATGAGCCGCAAAAACAATGAAATCAACTTCCCAGAGGATTTGTTTCTGTTGCTTGAGTGACTTTTTCACCTGCACTACAAGATAGTAGTTCCTCTTCAGCTATTAATTGCTCCTTTAGTTATAACAAACCCCATTAGTTATAAAATGAGCCCCATTCTCCCTTGCAGCCCCTTTCCCACAGAGGGTTTGGTGGCAACACTCAGGGTGCTCTGCACAATTTAAAAGTTAAGAGCAGCCAAAGTGAGTTGGGGAAAAATAGCGATTGCTTGAGCCCAGTCCCATAGCTCTGCCAGAAGCCAGTTTCTCCCCTTTTATGAGGAAAGGGACTTGGGGGTGCTGGTGGACGAGAAGCTGGACATGAGCAGGCAGTGTGCAGTTGCAGCCCAGAAGGCCAATTACATCTTGGGATGCATCAAAAGATGCGTTGCTAGCAGGTCCAGAGAGGTGATTCTGCCACTTTGCTCTGGTGAGACCTCACCTGGAGTACTGTGTGCAGGTCTGGAGCCCTCAATATAGAAAGGACATGGACCTGATGGAGCGCGTCCAGAGGAGGGCCACAAGGATGATCAGGGGGTGGAGCACCTCTGCTACGAGGACAGGCTGAGGGAGCTGGAGTTGTTCAGCCTGGAGAAGAGGAGGCTCCAGGGAGACCTAATAGCAGCCTTCCAGTACCTGAAGGGGGCCTACAAGAAGGCTGGGGAGAGCCTGTTTACAAAGGCCTGCAGTGACAGGACGAGGGGAAATGGCTTTAAACTGGAGGGGAGCAGATTTAGATTGGAGATTAGGAGAAAGTTCTTTACTGTGAGGGTGGTGGAGCACTGGAACAGGTTGCCCAGGGAGGTGGTTGAGGCCCCATCCCTGGAGATATTCAAGGTGAGGCTCGATGAGGCCCTGGGCAACCTGGTCTAGTTGGAGGTGTCCCTGCTGACTGTGGGGAGGTCAGAGTAGATGACCTTTAGAGGTCCCTTCCAGCCTGGATGATTCTATGATTCTATGTAAAGGGGAGAAACGTATTTATTTAGGAAACCTCCACCCCTCTCTCAGGTGTGAGAGAAATCTGCCAACTGGATTGAAAATCATGTAGAGGGGAGCAGCAAAGGAAATAGACATGCTGAGGCTGGCTTGTTTTTGTAAGAAACCAAGCTAGAAAATGTGCTTAAAGTATCTTCAGGTACTGCACTGACCTTGAGCTCTCTCACTTCATTAATTTTGTGATTTTATCACCACATTTTCCAATTAAAAAAAAAAATTCTCTTCCCCCTTCCTGCGTAAAAATTCTTGTCCCTCCCTCTCCCACCCCTCACCAATCTCCGCCTTTTTTTCAACTCTCATAATCCTTGGTGTGATAATGGGTAAGGAAACGTTTTCAGACAAAAGCCTGATATTTTAATTTTGATAACCTCCTCGAGCAGTGAGGTTTGTGTGGGATGGAGATTAATGAAAGCAACGCACAATGCGCCCCTGTCACCAGGTAGAGTTAAGAAGCAGATAACCCTCAGGGAAGGAAACGGTTCAAAAGGGGAATAAGTAATAACGCATTTTAATTTTTCATGCATCCCTACCCACTGATTCCTCTCTTTAATGGAAGGAGAACCCAAACTGCGAGCAAAGAGGAGATGAAAAAGAAACAGCATGGCTGGCCGCATGGCGGAGAGGGGACCTGGGGGGACCCTGTCAGCAGCAGTAACTGGGACCAATTCAGGGCGTGCTCTACTAAGGAGAGGTTTTTCTGCACATTTTTATCACCTATCCTAAGGAGCCCAAGTAACCTGCACAGCCCCGTAATCCCCAAATCCACGTGGTGCCCAGTGTGGTGGCCAGCCAAGGCAGAGGGGGAAGGAGAGATGGCATTGGGGCAGAGCCCTGAGCAGCCCTTGCATGGCTGGTGGGGCACTGTGAGGCACCAGGGGTATAAATTGAGGCCCAGAAGCCTCCCAGCCACTGCTGCCAGTGCTCAGCTGCAGCTTGCCCTTCCCCTGCTCATCAGAAGGAGATCCCCAGCTCCCTAAGGACACCTTTGCTTGCCATGTAGCACCGAAAGGTGATGAGGAACCTACTCATTTTTCTCTCAGCCCCAAGGCTCCTAAAAGAGGCACCAAACCCGTGTCCTTCTGCAGAACCTTCCCCTCTACCCCCAAAGGCTTGCACAGCCAGAGTTGTTCCTGAGGCGTGGAGGTATGTTTGCTGCTCTTTAGTGCTGCATTTCCCAGTAAAACCTATCCTGGGGTCCATCCCTGGCTCAGCATGTCCCAGGTACTTTTCCCCAGACAGGGAAGGGCGGGAAACACGTAGGAAGGACTGCTCCTGCTTGTTGAGGATGGAGGCTTAGACATATCTGTCTTCAGGGCAATTCCTATCCCCTTCCTGGCAGACTTTCTGCATTTCACAGGTGGCCACCACCAAGAGATGTGTAGAGGTGGCCAGAGAGATGAAAATTTACCACCTTTGTAGCATTTTAACCTCAACGCCTGATCTCTCTTAATAGCTGCTCTTGCCCCTATATTGTGATCAGATGTGGATATACCTATAATACGGTTTATCACTTAGATTATTTTTTAACCCTTTGAGTACAGCTGGTGCCTTTTGCTAATCTATTCCCACCACCTCACTCAAAGTGCATTACAATGAGAAATTACTAAAATGACTGGAGGAGTCACGGATAAGTAGCTCACTCCTTGGCTTTTCATCTCATGAAATAAGCTTCTAAAAATTGCTTCTGAAGTGTTTCCTGACTGATAACAATACTCTGTCAAATGGTTTGAGAATCTATTCCCAGTACTTTCTGAATGAGTATGTAGCCCAAGAGAGCTGCTAGACTGAGGGTGGAAAAAAAGGTTGCCTGGAAGCATGCAGGAGACAGGGTGAATGATTAAAAACTTGCCACTACAGTACATATACTACATAACAAAAATGCTAAATTGCAATAAAAAAGGAAAATGATAGCTTCACTTGGGACAACTTGAAGCTGTTAACCATCGTGATGTCTTCCTATCAGTCTTTGCATGAGGAAGCTACAAGAATATACTTGCAGAAGCAAAAGCAACATGGCCAAACTGCAGTCCCTGGTTCACTCTGCTGCACCCAGTGGGTCTGGGCTCCTGAGAGAGAGGACAGCATTTAGACAGTGATGGGGACCACCCCTAAATACAGCACTAGATATGAGTAAGAACTTATCGACTTGGTCAGACAATTTGGGGATCAGTCCCTGTTACCCTTAATTATGAGTTCAAGTATGGGCCTTTCGGTTTCCAGAGAGTCCAGACAGCAGCACACTTGTCAGCCCTGTCAGCTGTTAAGTTTGTAGTTGTTTTTGTAACTGACCAGACCTGTGCAACCAACTCCCTACACATTCCATGACAGTTATCCTGGGATTGCTTGCCCTCCTGGCCCGGTGGTAGGTCTGTCCTTGAGCCCCAGCTCCCTGCCTGCAGTCTCACTCCAGCTTCAGCTTGGGCAAGTCTCAACATCTCATGTTGTGCTTTCTTACTTTTAACATAACCGTAGATGCACATCGACACACACCCCCCCTCTTTACCTGTCTACTTGCTGCTCTGTTGACCATGCGTGTTTAACTTGCTAAATCTGTGGCTGGGCTTGAGCAATAACAGCCTTACCAGAAAGTTCAAGCAACTGCTTGTTTACACCCACACACATAAATAAGCATAACAGACAAAAACATTGTTCAACTCATTTCACGTTCTAATAAACAAAAGCAACACCTATGCCACTGACCCATATTGCATTTATGCTGTTTTTCCACAAACTTTTTTTCAGCATCAGAGATTCAGTGGCAGAACAGACACTTCTGCTGCTAAGACTGCATGTCATTTTAGAAATGCTGCCAGGTTCTGGGCTCCCCTCAGACATTTTGAAACTACCCCTCATATCTCAAATATGACATACTATCAAAGAACTTGTCTCGGAGCAGCAGATGTTTTCCTGGCTGCATGTTTTTCATGGAAGCTTCTGCTCTGCTCAACCGTAATCCTTTGGTTGTAGCCAGGTTTGTGGATTCATCTGTTTTGTAACAGCACAGGAGTTTGTAAAAGGTTTTGTGCCTAGGTACTGCAAAAGTGTCTGCTGTGACCACTGGCTACCATGATATATATGCACTGCATAAATCAATCATTCTCCACCTTAGCTGTAGTAAATTTTGCCCCCAGTCTTCTCATGACTGGAAACCCTCTTCTGATTTGCAGTCTAAGTTTATTCATAGGCAGGGTGTACCTGTTTGTTTTTGCCAGCTTTGTCCATTGCCTTACACAGTTTTTCTGCCTGCCCAGTGCTTAACTACTGGATGTATTGACAGAGAGCAACAGGATCTTGCTCTGTCTTTGCTTTGCTCCGCTTTCCTTTGGGTATCTGCATCCAACATCTGCTTCTCCTACTTCCAAACTGTCACCTTTGGTCCGTGAAGGATGGTGCCACCAGCAGTCACCAAGGGCACAAGAATACATGTCTCTCTCCAAACCTTTGTCTGAAAGCAGATGGATGGTGAAAAAACAGCCCAAGAAAGCCTGTAGTATTTGCCCTGCAGGTAATGGGATCATTGAGTGCAACTGGTTGGTGGAAGGTTCAAAACAAACAGAAGAGAGTCCTGCTTTACCCACTGCCTGGCACATCGCTCAGTCAAGGAACTTCTCTGTGCCCCGGGGCAGTGTTGGTGTTAGACACTGGCATGGACTCAGAAAGTGATTCCACAAATTACCATTGAGAGTTTTTCAAAACAAACACGCACATTTTTTCCTATAAAAGTCCTCAAGCTGAAACTTGCTGGAAGCTGAGAAAAATCTCCTGGAGAAGAATTGCAGTACACTGGCTCTGGCACCCAGCATTGCTGTTGCAGGGCACGTGTGCCTGGGCAGGGGCTTGGCCACACATTCACCCTTGCTCTGCAGGTCAACATCAAGGGCCAGGTAGCAGAGAGAAAGAAGGGAGGAAGGATGAAATGCCACCCCACCCCTCCCCTCCAGGCATCAAGAGATTGCTGTTTTGAGCCCTGCTGAGGCAGGGCAGTGTCCCGCCGTACCCATCCCCGCTGTCCCCATCCCCATTGTCAGGGCCCTTCAGCAGCTCTGCCATGGGCACAGGTTGCTGGTGTCAGTGTTAGACCCAGCAAAAGGAGCATCGCACCTCCTCTGCACCCTAGGACCAACACCCTGGGTGGGGAGGCAGCAGCCTGGCCAAACTGAAGGCAAAGAAGGGCTCCTTGCCTCCCAGGGGCTCTGCAGTGGCCTCTTCTCATGCAAGTGGTGTGGGGTTTTGTTAGCGTGTCCTCCTTTCCCTGGTCTTCTTAGCAAATCATTTTTCAACTCAGGAATTTAATATTTCCCTAGGGAGAAAGGTAACAATCTGATCCAGATTTGGACACCATCCTGGAATAAGGCCACCTTCCACCTATGCTTGGCAAAGGAGGACTTCCACCTCATCAATTCCTATTCGTGCAGCAAGGAAGAAAAAGCTTGTGCATTCCACCAGATCTGAGGGGTGAATTTATGAGGAGATTCATAACACAGCATTATACCTCCACCCTCTCAACACATCAAGGTGCTCCCAAATTTTGAAGAATTACAATAGTGATTCCAAAACCTGTGATGAGGGATTAGTGGGGGCATCTGGAGGCCCATGGAAGGTAACCAAACCCAGCAAGATGATTGCCAGTGGGCTTAGATTTAATCCATCCATGCATGTATCCACTGGAAAATACACAGGGCTCCCCACACTGGAAAAAGATTGAAAGGAGCTCTCTCTAAGGTTTAACCCATAAAGATTGCTGCTTTTATTTAATTTTCAGTCAAATACCTACATTTTTCTAGAAAGAGTTTGTCATATAAATATCCTTTTCTTCCTTCTGGGTGGTATTGAAAAAGTATTTGCTTATATGTACAACTGCCTCTCTGGAGTGTGAAAATCAATTGCGAGTATAACTGCCCTATCATTGCACATAGTAGTCAAAAGTCAGTACTTCTCCTACAGGAAAATATGTTGTTAGATATTGTACAGCAAAAAAAAAAAAGAAAGCACTTTTTTGAGCTAGACTGCAGCTTTAAGCCCTGGACCTACAAAATCTTGCTCTCTTAATGTTACGCACTGTGAGTTGCCTGATTGAAGTTCAGTAGGGCTGTCTGCGTTGCGTGAAGCTAAGCAGACGGGGAAGGCTTGGAGGGACTGGGGGCTCACAGAGCAAGCGATGGGCTATAACTATGCTCCCTCAAGGGCAGACAAGGGAACAACTAATAGCTTTGCCTCTGTGATAAGGATCTGTTTGTTTAAGGATGTGTCTATGTGGTCTTCAGGGCTGACAGATTTTCTCTGCTCAGACTCCAGGAGAGCTGAAGGGCAGCTACCTCTCAGCACAGGGGCACATGAATTACCATGGCATTTACCGCAATGAATATATGCAGCCACACAGCCATTTTATGCCTTTAGTATGCCACCTGGATTTGCCCTCATAAGAATAGTAGGAAGGCCATGGGAGGCCAGACTTGCTCTTTATTTAGCCCACCATCCTGGCTCTGTTGCTGCCCCACAGACAATTCTCAGGGAAAGTGCATAAGGGAAAGGGCCAGTATGAAATAATCCACATCTGACAACATCTCACAATGTTCAGGCACTTTCTAGCAAGGCAGCTACATCCAAACCATCATGTTTAATAATAACTGAATGTGAATGAATGAGTCTAAATATTTTGGAACAAATGTATATACCATTGAGTTCAACATCCTGTGCCAGTGAGTTGTACAGTTTTACTTAGAGTCACAAGTCATCCTTTATCTGCTGTTCCCCTATTCCAGAAAGTGAATAATTTATTGCTGTTTCTTCCTTGAAGCCCGCTGTGCCCGCCTGTGTGCGACCAGAGGCAAGATTTTGCCTGTCTTGTGTTCTACAAACCAATTGTCTCTGTGGCTGCCTCCAGTCCTGCCTCCCGCCTGCCCTGTGACTGACTGCATCACTCAACCCAAATACCTCCATGCCATTGTCTGGAGTAGGTGAACATCTTTGCCTTGGTAGATTCTGGCATGTGACATCATCAGACAAAATTTGAGCCATGCCTAATAGTAACATTACTGTGGGCCAGTAATGGGAGTAATTCTCCGGGAGCAGCAGGAATTGTTCTTTTTATGCTGCCAGATTTTATGCATGATTGAATATTCCCATGTTTTTTCTTCCACTTCCCAAGTGACAAAGTCTGCTGGTCCTTAGGAGGAACCCACCCACCATACACATGCCAGCACCATGACAACCCTCTAGGCAGAAGGGCCTCACGGTTTTCCATTATGGCTGTCACTGCTCAGATGGAGTTCCTCTGCAATTCTTGTTGAGATGATTAGACTGGAGTGGAAGAAATCAACTTCTCCAGCCGTCTGAAAATAGCAAGGTGCAGAAAAGGACCCTCTGCTGTGCCCAGCTATTAAAGGACACTCGAAAGACAGGTCAAATGGCAACCTAACATTTCTGAGGCATTTTCTTGTCTTTTTCTTCAGTAGATTTCACTGTTCCTCACCTCCAAGCAGGTGAACTCTGAAGATGTTAAGTGACTAAAGCTACCATTTTTGGTCAATATAAAGGGTGTTTATTTGTCTTCTTGACAAATGTGCATCAGCAGCTTCATTATTAGAGATGAAAAAAGGTGGACCTGGCACTCCTGGGGTGCTCATGTTATATATAATTCTCTTATTACTGTTGGCCTTAAAATACTTCAGCATGACAAGATCAGAGCCAGTGTCATCCTTTTTTATTTAAATTTAATTTACACAAAATAATGTTCTTCTTGCTCCATTTCTTCCAATTCCCTCTCTTTTCCTCCCCTGTTCATTTTTCTTTATCATTTCAAAGTTAGTCCCTTCACCAATGTCACCCCCTTCCACAGTCCCACAGTTCACCTTTGCAAAACACAGCAAAAAGCCATCCATTTATTCTGCATGTCATTTGTAGCTATTTGTTTCAATTAAAAATAGGACTTTGCAAATTGAGCCATGCTGTCATTCAGCTGGTGTCATTCAAGGCTTTCGCAGAGATAGACAAAAGTTGTTGGTCTTCTCTGTTGTTTGATTTGTTTTCTTTTAGTATCATTGTTACCTCCCCATGCGTTGTACCCTTCCAGCACAAATATGCATCGTAGCATACTTTTCTTTGGGCCATTTTGTTCCCTTTACAGACCCCTTCGTAGTGGCTTCAGAGACAAGCTTGGAACCCTAATAATGGGACTGTGGTGTGTGATTCAACTCCTGTAGGCCCATGCTCAAAAGCCTGTCCCAATTTGGGTGGAGGCAGTAAATGAATGGTGGGATGTGGATCACTACATCACATCACACACACTCCTGGTCAGTAGCTGGGACTAGCTGAAGCTGCCCTGTGCCAGGCCAGCTGAGAAGCTCCCTCCCTCAGTTTTTAATTCATGTCTAACTATTCCTGCAGGCAAATGGTTTTAACAAAAAAAAAAAAACATTTTCTGACTCTTCATTGTACCCTTCCTTCCTACTCAATAGCTGCTCCCCTCTGCTTAGGGGGCAACGCCTGCTCTTGTGGGTCTAACACGTGTCATTGGGAAAAGATATCACAGCAAAATCTCTAGCAGACGCTGGCCACCCAAAAAGCAAGGGCTTATTCTCTGAGACCCTGAGCACATGCAGCTGGAGATGGAGACATTGGCAGTTTCAGGTGTCCCTAAACTCCTCCGGGTTGGTGAATGTGCCAGGAGTTCACCCTTTGCCAGCCCATCAACACACTGCAGTGCTGTTTGGTCCTCTGAAAATCCCATTGTACAAAAATTATGGACTCCACAATAAAACCCCACGGCTGTCTGACAGAAACATCATTGGCTCCTATTATAAAAATAATGTATACCCTGAGCATGTAATAGAAAGAAATACTCAGGTAATGAGGCAGACAAGTATGACGGTTGTTGGGTGTAACAGAAGTTAGTGCTGAAGCTATGCAGCTAATATATTAATGCATACATATATGGCTGATTATATATTATTACTACAATTAAGGAATATTGCCAGTGGAATACAATGTTATGACAGTGTAATGTTCTCTAAACTACCCTCTTGGCAGATATAAAAAATAAATGGAAAATCTGGAGACAAAAAGGCCATGAATTCCACAGTGGATGAATTTGGCCCATCATCCTCACTAACATAACATGGTTGGCTCTGGAATGTGATGCTGGATCACGTGCTTGTACCACAACATCAGCAGCATCACAACCCGAAAAAGCAAAATCTAGAATTTGGATGCTGCTGAAGTTGACACAGAGGTTTCCTTTGTTTTTCTTTTTTGCTGTGCAAGATATTTTGGCTCACTAAAGCAGGAATTAAAAGCAAAAGAAACACCTCAATGTGGGTTCTGCTGTGGCCCTGCTGAATTATCATGTTTAAAAATGAATCATGTGCATTTGTTATCTGATGAACTGGGGCTCAAGTGTTAGGTTTAAATAACTAGTGCTCCAAAAGACATTTCATATCAGGGTCATGTGAAACTGTCATCGTGGCCCAGCACAGCCCCTCAAGGGTCAAGTCTACTTGGCAAGTACGAGAAGAGCAGCTCCTGAGAGTCAGAGCTGAGTCTGTGCTACTGAAGAAAACTAGGCACAGTTGGACAAGGTTTTCTTTTTGTGGTAGGTCTGTGCCCAGCTGTGTGAGTGGATGAGAGCTCTAGAGATGCTGCAAGGAAAGGCAAAAGGAAATAAAAAATAAATGCCGTGAGGTCTTCTAATCTCCTACTCAACACCTCCTCACCTGGGCTAAACCAGTCACTGCTGGAAAACCTCCACAGCATAGTGTGATGCTGATTTACACCAGGTGCAAATCTGGCTGTTAAAATCTTTGTGTCCTAGAAATTGCCTTCTCTTTACTAGCTCAATTTACGCAGACAGGTGAGTGTATCAGGGTACAGAGCGGCTGTAGGAGAGCAGAAATGGTCCCCTACTGGCTTCTAACAGCAGCATTATGTTAATAGTTATTGAATGAGGTGAAAATAAGCTGAGGGGAAGCATGAGAGGAAAATTCAGGGGCAAGTGGCAGAGCTCCATGAGCCGCATCATTAAGATGCTGCAAGAGGCAGAGGATGAACATCTGCAGATCACAAACACATTTTGCGAAGCTCAGAATTGCAGAAAAGTTTGCCAGTCTGCCTCCTCTCCAGTGCTCAGACATACAAACAGAATTCTTCTAAAGTAAAACCATTATAAAACTTTCCAGGAAGCCCAGCGTAAAAGAAAATCTACCTGAAGGCCTTAGCTACAGCTATGCCTTCTAGCAGCTTAACAATTGTGTAATTTTGTGGACAATTATATTATTTGCTTAAGAAAAATTCTTAAATTTAAAGAAGCCTAAAAAAAAAAAGAAGAAAAAACCAGCAAGATCCAATTTTCAGGATCCCAAAGTGGCAAAAAAAAAAAGTGTATAGATAATATATATTTTTCCAAATCTGCTTTCCTCCCTCCTCTTATTTGTTTTATCCTTGGTCTGTAATTTATAAGTCTGCAATAGATAGCACAGCAAGGCTGCACGAGAGCACTGCTATAGAAGTGTGTGCCAGGGCTGTCTAGTGGACAAAGTCAAGGTGATACCTGAAGTCAAACAGGGGTTGTGGCAGCGTGCACACGGACACCTTGAGGGCAGTGGGTGCATGTGAAGGGATGGAGAATGACTTAGACCTGCTGCCAAGAAAGGTTGTGTCAGACACATGTACGGTTCCACTGCTGGCATTACTTTGCTGAGTGGCATAAGCTACAGGTTACAAAGGTCTTTGAACTGTTGGTCCTGTCATGTTAGTCATGGCCAGACCATAGGCTTTGATGGGTCTCCCAAGCCTAGGGGAGGAAATTCTTTTACTGGCTGGCCCAAGGTTGGTCCACAGGCTCACAGCCTCTAGATCTTAAAACTACTAAGCAAATGTATTGTATTTATAATCTAAATAATATGCAAAAATTGCTATCAGATAGGAGTTTTTTTCTGGTTTATGTTTTCACCAGATAGCAGGGGGCTGCTGAGTGGGCTAAGCTGCTTCTCGGTCCTGCAGTTGGGCTGACAAGGTTGGTATCATTAACTCAAATAATTTGTCCCATGGCATTTTAGAGAAAGTTCTCTTTAGAAGCTCTCTAGCTCTTTTTTTACTTCCAAACTCCAGTCTCTGAAAAAAAGCTTGTGTCTTCCTTGCTGGTTCTTCAGATTCCTCTAACAGTTCACACATTGTCTCACGAGTGTACGCTTGCAGCAGCTCACCAGGATTTATGGTGGGATCCTTGTCCACCTTTCCCATGGCTCTCTCCTAGGTCAGACCAGTACATTCATACAGAAAAGGAAAAACCTACTCTTCTTGGACAGTAACTTCACCTCACCAGTCAGGTCACTCCTGTTACTATTACACACTAGTATTTACATGTTAAATATGCACCAGCCCCTCTTCTGTTTCAGCTCAAGAATTAGTTCTAGATGTGGACTTCTGTGATGGCCCTGGGGAGCGGGAGGGGAAGCAGGTGTACAGCGTGCACACAAGTGGTGGCTCAAGATGTTTTCCTGCTTGGATTTTCTTGCTTTTAAATGCAACCTCACCTCACAACCTGTGAAGCTCCTTCACGTACCTGGTGAAGCTGAGGTGGAAGAAAAGAGGCAGACGCTTCATCCTACACCTCTTAGATGGCCCTTTTCACTCTTCTGCTCTGGATAGTGGACCTGAAAATACAGCAAGGAAATCCTCTGTTCTGACTCTTACACCATCCTGTTGGCTTTGAATAGAAAGTTGTGTCTGTCCCCTCCCCAAAGGGAATGTGGCAGCTGCTCCTGGAGAGTGTCCCTTGTGCTAACAGATCAAGCAGAGAAGGCACACGAAGCTGTCACCCCGTGAGGGGAAAGCTCAGCTCGGGGTACAACCGGTGGCTGTCCCGTGGCTTCTAGAAGAGCTATGGTCTGGACGTACCCACAGGAGGGGTGGGTCAAAAAGTTTCAAAAGTTGTCTCCACCAGTGGCGACATCAGCTCTGGGGAAAGCTTGAAGTATACCCTGAGAACTGGATCTGCCTTTTTTTGAACAGCCTCCAAAGACACCACTGAGCACCAAGACTTTGCCAATATAGTCATGCCCAAGTTGGACTCAGTTTGTCCAGTCTCTTTGTACAGGATCAAATTTGCCAAATCAGTCATCTAACTTCATGCATTATCATGACTGAAGTCTATCTAGACATCAGGGCATTTTTCTGTTATTAACAACCAGCTTCCCTTCTTCCTTTCTTTCTCTGTAATTAGCTGGGAACAATCAGTATTCCTGATGGCCCTTTAAAAACTGAAGAGATCAAATATATTCAAAGTGTTTGAAAAATCGCATGTCCTTAGGAACAAAAAAGAGAGGTTGTGACACTGCTGTAAAGCTTGTGGTCAATGGTATGAAAGCAGGTTGTTTTAATGGACTTTAATTGCAGCTGCTGATTAGCAATGAGTAAGAAATCCTGGGGAGATGGGGCGGGAGATAGACCACAAAAAGAGGCAAAAGATGCTGAGCAAAAGCATTTTCACTCCCCACCTGTGAGAAACAAGCTGACAGCAATAATTCAAAATTTCAAACAGACAGGTAGAGTGTTTTTGAAATGTTTTTAAAGTGTTTTTAAACAGTGTCTTCTCCCATCTGCAGGATTATTGTGGTCTGCTTTTAACCGGTAGGGTGCAGTGAAAGTGTTTTAAATGTCCCAGGAAAGTGTTTGAGTACATTTTTAAGCCAGGATGAATCTACATTGGACTCTACTGGGTGCATTTGTATGATGCAGAGGTATGGAGTGTCAAACTTGCTGCAGAAAAGTTAACTGGAACTTAAAAAACTAGTACAGTTTTTTACTATGGAAAAGCTAACTAAATCTGCTTTCTAAACCAGGGCCTTTACCTCTGCCTGGGCTGTCTGTATGCCTTGTAGACATACACACAGAGCATTTTCTATGCAGATTTATTCTATTTTCTATCTTGATATTTCATGAGAAGGGTCCCCATATTTCTTTCTAGTGGTCTGGCTGGTTGTGGAAGAGTTATATGTTATGTGTCACTCTCGAAGGCTAAGTTCTTATGGCCATATTTGAAAATCGCTTTGTATGAGCACCTTAGCTTCAGACCTGAAGAAAGGCCTGTGTACAGAAAGGCCTGTTTGCTTTTTCTGGGACATTATCTTGGTTTCATAAAAAACATTACTTCTTCCCACAAACCTTGCCTCACCTGTGTAATATGGCAATAATTGGAACTGCAAAGCAAATAAGCATAAATATGCATGTATATGTGTGTGTATATATAAGGAAAAAAACCCCCACAAACAACAAACATGTTATTTTCATGAATGGATTAATTTGTTACGGTTCTGCTGATCAAAATGCTATCTCCTTATCTGGTGTATTTTACCACTATGACAGCTCAAGCATGAGGGGTGTTGTGCTGGTGCTTCAGGCACACGGCGGCACAGAGGTGGTCCATGCTCTTCGATGGGTTTTATGAAAGGTTTTGGGGAAGCCTTATCAGGATGCAATACATCGTGGGGTGGGTTGTCTACAGCCCAAGCGTTAACAGAGGGCGGCTGAAAATGCTGGAGGTGCCTTACAAAATGGTGGCAGGCAATAAGCGTCATTATACATAAATGATTGCAAACATTCAAAATCTGGCTAGGTGATACCAATTATTTAACGAGGCCAGCATTGGGCAGATAGCCATGGGAATGAGACAGTTTCCTGGCTCATGTATTGTATGTCAATGGCAACAACAACAAAAGGAGGCTGTCGTAGCCAAGCACCTGCCACAGATTAAAAGTATGGATTGGTTTTCAATTATTTTCAGGAAATTAACATTCAAAATGAGGTAGTTGGGCCATTGAAAGCCCAAATACAATTATGACCCAAATCAGAAAATCTGTGGCAATGAAAACAACATGGGGGGAAAGAAATCTGTCATGGTGGCATCTGTCAGAACCTCATGATGTTTTAATGAATGATCTAAATTACTCTGGATAGAGGGATTAGTTGATTACTTTGATGTCCAGTGATTTTTTATATTATGGATATTCTAAAACCAAAACATAATCTAAAACCTTAATTTTACATTATAAATATAAACCAAAGCCCTGCTAAAGCTTGTGAGAGCATTTGCAGGGCTGTCAAACCATACAGATTAACTTTAGGAGTGGGGGGAGATAAAGAAGGAAGAGCTATTTCTAGATGACAAAGAAGATTATTTCAGTACTCCCTTTCTTCTCATTGTGCTGGGAAGAAGAAAATGCAGTCAGGCCATGTTCTGCACCAAACTCCTCATGGGAATTTCCATGCTCAGTTTAGTATAGAGACTTTTCACAAAAATCCTCACTAACATTGCCTTTTTGTGGTGGCTGATGATGCGAAATCCAGAACTGGGTAGGGGGAATCAGTGCACCATGCAGCAGAGCTGAGGCTGTTACCTAAGAAATACATTAGCTTTCTCTTTTATGACTGAATTATTTACAGCTGAAGAGCTCATTTTACTTGTATTTTTCTGTGAAGCAGATAATATTCAATCACCTGCTGAGTTATAGTCTAAAATGCAGTAGGTCTTCATTATGCAGGGTGCTGAACTCAATTCTCTTCTGTAAAGGAGTTGAACACCCATTGACTACAGCAGGCGCAGTTCAGACAATGCTGGAAAATGTTCTTTGTTTTACAAGAATTGAAAAGTGATTAAATACTTGACTATTATAATGCATTCACATAAGTTAATATCATGCTGCAGTCTCCTGTTGCAAATATGTGTTTTGTAAATTATCTCAACTGGAATAACACAGAAATGGCTCAGATGTGGCATATGAGGTTAACTTTTCATACTTATTTTCGAAATGCTTTAAACCAGCCTACTCATTTTGCTTTAGAAATTACAGGTAGGATATGTTCTTTCTCAATAAACATTTTATAAAGACCTCTATTCTCAGGGTCTCAGTGAATATTATTTTAGTAAGGAGCAGTAAGATATGAATGCAGCTCACTGCTACAGAAAAAATATGACATTTTTCCTTCACACAAAATCCGTCTCTTCCAGTGAACCTTCATACCAGCAGTATTGATGAATAATATATGAATTTAGAAAAAAAAAATCTATCTAAAAGTCTTAGATCCCTTATTATACATTATGGGTCCAGTATTATGCCAGGTGATGAATTAAATCTTGTATTTCAAGGTATTAGGCTAGCTCCTGGCAGGGTAGCATGTCTGGGTTAAGATTTTTTTCCCTATTGGACCAGCTGAGATACTTTACTTTCTTTGGTAAGCATCAATTCTTGTTCAATGCTGACAGGTAAGATATCAGATCTAGGATTCCCCACTGGTAGTTTGGATTATTCTTCAGGAGAACTATTTCATTAAGAATAAGCAAGGTTTCAGACACTAAAGTCTACTAGAGTTAAAAGTTATTCTGCTTGTACTCTCTAAATCCTGAAGCTCACAGAGTTCTTTGCTTTCTTCTCCAATGGCAACAGAGGTGCTTCTTGCACCCAGAGCTGCACCTGCCCTATGCCTGAATTCAAGAGCTTGAGAGGGTCTCTGTGTCACACAGAGGTACCACTTGAGCCTGTACCACAGTTGCAGGTGTTTTGACACCATCTTCTAAGGACGGGTGCATGGAAAATGAAGTCCAATGAACCCAAATGTAGTGGTGGTTGAGCAGCAAAAAAGGAGGAATACATAAATTACCTGTATATAGGTTATATACAGGTATACAGTATGTATTACATAGATAATGTATTATTGTATACAATATATACTATGTACCTGCATATCATGATTATAATATATAATCATGTTGGCATTTATTGTATATTATATGGTGTATATAATAATTATACTGTATAATATACATGTATATTATGTATATTGATATGTGTGTATATATATACATACAGGTATGTAATATATACTACATATAACAGTCATGGAATAAATTGTTAATATTATCTGAATAACTCTAATCTGCAGAGATTCTTTCTGAACTGAGAAAACTTTTGAGTAAGGAGACTTTAATAGCTGGTCCGACTGGAAGGGAACAGATTAAATAAGCAGCTGGTCTTGGTAGTTTTATTTGTAATTTCATGGATAGCATTTGCCCAAAATATATCAGAAGAAAATGCATAGTACTTCATCTGTGTGTTTTGCCTTAGGCCCCATCTATGGAAGTGATCACTAGTGTATATGCAATTAATTTTTTTAAGATTCAATAATTTGCAATAGCAGGGAAAAGAAAAAAGTGTTAACATTGAGGCACTAGGATAGTAGATAAAATGACTGACAGGAAGACAGCTCTTTTCCTGGCAGCACAGTGCCACAGCCAGTGGCTGCTAAGTCTCGAAAGCTACATAGGAAAGTTTTTGTCAACGCAGTGTCAAAGCAATGTCCTTTGGAACAAAACTACATTATTTATGGGGACAAAAATCACTTCACTGTTAATCTGAAAGAAACAAGGACAACTGAATGAGAACTGTGTAGGTTAACCTGTTTTGAAAGAGAAAAAATCAGTCTGGAACTACACAATCAAGTATGAAATCCCTAATTAAAAGAGGACAAAGTTATTTAAACTTTATCTTAACTTTGATCAGGCAGAACAAGTAGGGGGATGCATATGTGTGCACATACTCTGTGCCTTTGTTAAAGGCATAAATCATTAGTCTGGCTTGCAGTCAGGTAGAATATTTCCTGGTGATTCGGATATGTCTGAGTCCCATTTTCAAGAGTTACTTGGGTGCTCGAGGACTTCAGTCCCTCTAAACTTTGGAGACAGAGTCGGAGACTGGTTAAGATGGGCCTTTCTCAGTTGTCGTCACTGGTGCCTGGGCTTTGGCTGAGTTAGACTTGCATGTAAACTGCTGCTACTTTGAAGTACTTTTTTTTCATGAGTGTTGTGTTCCTGCTGCTGTATGAATAATAAATATGTTGTTTCAATAATTTTGGTTGGCCACTGTATACTACCAGTAGCAAATTCTCAAAGGAAGACTGCCAAGCTTGCCAAGGGGTTAGAGCAGTTGGCATACATGGAAAGCTGTAGTTGGATCCTTATTTAAGAGGAGAGGAATTACGCAATTAGGCAATTAGGCATGGATAGCATAAATGTAAGGCTATTCCCGAGTGTGTACATGCAGAAACCAGAGAAAGGGTAACTAATCCTACAGCTGTGATAAGGGGGGACATTAACACCTGCAAGGGAGACGGCACACTTCTGATGACCAAGTCATTCTCCTGACCCTCTCCATGTGATCCTGAAACAAAACAACAGCGTTTTCTTCAGATCATGCCTGAGTTTTGTAAGCAATTAGCCCCTTTAAAACAGAAACACTTGGTTCACAGCTGCACTGAGCTAACACCAGCCTTCACCTCACATTTCTGTTGCTGGTGAAGGTCACACACTTGCTGTGAGATCAGCAGCTACAGGTACCTTCTCCACCCTGCTCCTCAGAGAGCCCCAGGGGAGGGTGTGAGGGGGGCTGCAACCCCTGTCGGCACCGCTGCTGTATGATGGAGGCAATCAAGGGATCATAGAGAAAGCCATTCTGCCAGCGCTTGAACTTTTATAAAGTCTTTCTACTTCAAATAAATAATAAAATAGAAAGCTCTGCCTGAAAACTAGGAATGAAGGAAAAGTGAGAGAGAAGAGTATCCGTGTGATAGGACTTGAAAGACTTTTTTCGAGTTAAGAAATTCTGTTTCCTTCTGGGACCCAGAAGGTACAGGCACAGGAGAAGCAGGGATGTTTTTACTTCAGATTATGCAGGCACTGGGGATAATGGTAATTAGCTCATCTACTGCAGAAATGTAGTCTCCTGGCTGGAACTCGGGCATACTGCCTCACAACTTGGAGGAGATTAAGTATTGTTTTAATTCGAAGACCCACAGGGAAGCCAGGTGGACAGAACATAATTACTTATTTAGCCAGGACATTGAGGGTAACTGTCTACTTCTGAAAAAGTATATCATGCTGTCTTTAATAGCTGTGAGCAGATAGGATCTTGTTTTTAAACCTGCAACCTGGATTTCAAATAAATTCGTAACGTTCTCCAATGTGCTGTATACATTTGGAAAGGGCAATTTTTGGAAAGAAGACTGAAATTTCAGGGAGAGCTTTTGGTGTCACGTAAAGAAGTAATTTCTAAACTGTGGATGGGATCATCCTTTAATAGACAGGAGCCCTCAAAACTTGATGCATAAATCTTGGTCTTTGTTTGAAGGGATCTGTACTGGATTGTCTTAACCATACCTCCTGTGTCAGTACAAGACTGAATTTTGTTATACTTAAATCATCCCGAGTAAATTTTACCACAAGGGTCCAGTCTGGTTTTCATGGTTGAAGAGTTTTATTTGTTCTGATTTATTATTGAAACAGGTCTTTTCCTGTAGCAGAAAGTGTGATGAAAGCAGAGTGAAAAAAATGGGCAGGCAGGATCAGCTTATCAGTCACATTGATGGTTTGTCGGGTCAAACCATCAAAATCGGTTGTATGTCTCACATCTTTCAATGAGTGCAATGAGAGCAATTCTTCAGAATGGTGATTACGAGGTGAAGATGTGCACAGTGCCCACCTTGGTGTGGCACAATTGCTTGAAGTGAGGAACAGGCTAAAAGCAAACATTTTTTCCCAAACTTCAAAACCTAACAAGGACATATCCTTAGTGAACTTTTCCCCACTTCTCAAACCTCAGTTCCACATTACTGGGAAAGGTCCACACTGTTGAAAAGCATTTTCAAGCCAAGAGAACTGAATGTAACCTAAAAATTACTCAGACAGTCACGTATCTAGAGACACCCACACAAGTACTTTGGACAGTGAAAAAAGTGGTGACTCTGATATTCATTAAAAAAACAAATGTGGAGGTGAGCAAGAAGGGCCTGACAAGTCAAACTGTTCTGAAATTGCTGAAACAGGGTCTCACAAATCTACAAACTGATTAGTGATGAATCTGGTTAATAAGACCTTGGTCACATGTGTGGATGAGAAGAGCAGGGCTCTCTGAAATCCAGTGAGAGTTTTACTATATTGAGTTCAACATTAAAATTATTTGTAGAAATAGGAAATGCTTAAGACTGACAGATGCTTTATGTTAGAGTAGATGCAAAATTTGAACTGGATTTTAAAGACATCTGTTCATTGTTATTTTGTTTATATACACTTGCCAGTTTTAAGGAAGACAAGATATAATTTTTCAGTAAGCGACAGTCCAAAGGTGAAGGAGTATCTGTGCAGAATAGCTGGAAGAACCCTGAATGGGTGAAGAAACTCAGAAAATGTGATTTTACAGTGGCAAGGAGAAGCTGTTAGCTCAGCGTGAAACACTTCCAACTTTCCCTACCTTATTTTTTTTTAAGTAAGGGCTTTCTTTTCTATTTCAGCAATTAAAAGGAAAAAAAAAACAATCACACCAGTGCAAATGGCCTAGAGGACAAATGCCCTGTTCTGCCATAAAGGTTACTGTAGTGAGAAAGGCCACGCAGGAAGCTTGTGTATTATCTGCATATGGTGCTGAGTGACAAGGCATTTTTTTTTAAAACTTGACAATCTTCTTGTAAGAAAACTCTATCTATAATTTTAAAAGTGGGCGAAAAACTTCCATGTCTATGCTGATTCTTACAGAGGTCCCCATTCCATGTGGCATTTAAGCACATCTTTAACTGTTTAGCTAGATAAGGACTGCAGCTTTCCTGTTCTTTGTAAATATCATATTCTATGCATGAGCTTACTTTTTGTGATTCATTTCCCCTGTAAAATAAATTACAAACCTTCAGATGGGATTTAGTCTGGATTTCAGAGATAAATGTGTGTACATTTTTATAGATTTGGTTTGTGTATGTCTCTGCATATATATATTTATTTTATTATAAAAGCCTATTATTTGTTGTCCATCAAAAATTCCAGTCAAACCCAAGAGTTAGGTTTTGTCCAGAAATCTTTTGATCACAAGTGATACTACATGCGCTCTGACTGACCAAATGCGTGACAGAAGAAATCCTGTCTAGCAACTTTGTGGTTTCCCTATTGCTTATTGAAGGACGGGATGTCAAGTTGTTTTCTTCTGAAGCCTCAGAACTGTTTTTTGTGAGTGATCTCTTTTGTTCTTTTTGCAAGAGTTTTATTTCTCTGACGAGAGAATTATCCCTTGGTTTGTGGGGAAAAAAGCAGAAAGCGTAATGTGTATAAAACGTTGTAGTGGAATTCATTAAAAGCCTCTCTCAAGTTATTTTTATTCCTTCATCTGGAACTACGGCATGAACTAATTTTGCTTCCTTCCCTTGACCCATGAGGTCGGCACCTTTCAATCTTAAGGGATAACCAGCAAATAGTGCTTGCTTTAAATTCACCATTGACAAGGTGCAGTGGTGTGGAGTTAAATGTATGTACCCTGCAGGTTATACTGACATTGTGCAATCTGCTCCATTTAGCTATTCTGGGTCAAGCGGAGTGACCCAGCAGAAGAGCTGTATATTGCAAAGTCACAGCTCCTCCTTCACTCCATTTACTTCTGCTGTTATCCTCGTGTACGTGGGAGAGGAGAGCACTGCTGTCGCTGTCGTCCCACAGAAGCTAATTTCTCCTCACTGGTGTGGGATTTAGGGGCATGGGGCTTAGGGCAAAGGGCGAAATGACTCTGCTTGTTTATCCAGTGCTAATTGCCAGGTGCCAAGGGTCCTGCTTTCACTGAGCTCACAGACAGGAGTCAGTTCTCTGGCTGGCACAGCATCACTGCAGCACAGGCAGCAGCTGAGCCAGAGTCCCTGCCTCAGCCCTCCCAGCTCCTCTGCAAGGGGACCAGAGGTGGACCTCGCTCCCCTTTCACAGGTGTGCAGATAGAGGGAAGCAGCTGAGGCTCTCTTCTCCCTGCCAACACCCTTGATCCCCTCAGGCATGAAAAGAAAGGTGAGCGGTGGTGCTCACTTCAGGGAAGGCCTCTAAAAAGCAGTATGGGTGTGTGGAGGACATCAGCAAGGCAGTAGGTTGAAGATGAGCTGTGGTTTCAGACCTCTAAAAGCTAAGTATTTAGCTAGTTATAACCATCGCAATCTGCAGGCAATGCCATGGAGGATAATTCATCCCATCATCCTCTGACAGGTGCCTAAAAAAGAGTTTTTCAACAAGAAATCAACAACTCTCCCTCCCTTCCCACTGGCTGTGGCAGAACCCAAGGTACAACTGGCTGGCAGGAGAGGTCAATGCACCCTGTCTACAGCTTGAGATCCCTTCAAAGAACCCTTCTAGTAGGTAAGTAATGTTTTTTGCTGTTCGTTAAAGTACATGTGTTTTTAACAGGGAGCTGAAGGACATGAGGTGGCAATCACAATGGTAGGTACTGACTGAGAACAGTAGGGGAAGCAAGAGATAAGATATTAAGATTCCAATGCTGGGCATGGACAAGGGAGGCACTGAAGGCGGCAGAGCAACATGGCTCAGGGCAGGTGTGGACAGGAAAAATTAAGTACGGCAGAAAGAAGCTGGGCAGCCTTTAAAGGCTTCCTCTCAATAATTGTTTGAAGAGAGGGAACAAAAACAGGGACAAAATTGTCACCGGAGCAAGTCCTAGGACAATCTTAACAGCGTGTTAAGTGAACCCCAGGGAAGTCAGAGGAGAAGGTGGCTCTGATAATCAAGGTGAAGGACTGCAAAGGTTTGGACAAAAGCATTAGCAGAGTGGGAAGGGGGAGCAGGTTAGGTACAGAGATGAACAGAACCAGAAAGATGCAGACTCCACGTGGACATACAGATCAAAGGAGAGGGCTGGGTTAAAGATGAAACAGAGAGTAAAAGCTTGAATCAATCTCCTTAACATCTGGTAGTGCATGAAACCTAAGGTGCGACATATATAACAAACACTTTAATTGAGAGAAGGAGGAGAACTGGCATCAAAGAAGTGAGGGACATCCCCAAATCTGGGAGAGGTACATTGCTGTAGCTGGATGGAGCTTTCATAAGTTAGAGGCCAGCCCTGGTGTTATTATTCTAAGCAAAGCCTTTTGATCCAGCAGAAGGCAAATCTTCCTCCAAGATCAACGGGAGCAGGCTGAGGCCATGTGTTGAGGGGTAAAAACTTAACGTGTGACTTGATAGTCACATTCACCTGTGGTAAGAGAAAAATATAGGACTAGTGTCATATGGTAGTGTTTCACACCTAGCTGCTGCAAGTACAAATGCATACATAAAACGCTGAGGTGAGAGATCTTTAATTCCAAGTGAAGTAGCTGTGCCTTACCAATGCCATAACAAAGAAAGAACTAGAGAAATGTGCTTAAAAGCAATGTCTAAATCATTAAACCCAAGAAACAACTTCTTAGGATTAACCAGGCTTTCCCCACTCATTAACAGCCAGAAGTTTTTTTACATCTAACACTGCTTTCTCAGTGCAATAGGTGTAGAGTCATCAATCCGAAGCAGTATGTATACTTCCCCTGGTAAGATCAATCTTGCATCGGAAGGAAAGAGTGCTGCAAAGTAAAGGACAAATTCTTATCTAAAAAAGTGTCCCGTGCACTGAATTTAGTCGGGACACTAGCAAACAGGAGTGAATCAAATATACAGCATACGAAACACCAGTTCAATTTCCAAGTGTAAAACTATGAGCAATGTCCTATCTGGTATCAGTTGATTCACTCAGGGAAATCTCACTGTGTTTTAAAACCACAGTGACTGTTCCAGCTGGTATTAGAGCAATGGCCTTTCTCCTGATGACCTCAGATTTGGTTTGATAAGGTCTTCCATCACATGCAGCTACTGTGGAACGGCAGCTAAACTTGGACACAGCTTTATGAAAAAGCAGGCATCAGTGTCAGTATTCCCATCTTGTTTCTCATGCTCACAATAGGATCCATAAATTGATGGTAATAATTTTTAACTGTAAAATACGTTTTGATGGTGGCTCGTGTGTGGCTTTGGAAGGTGTTCAACTTCTACCATTTTGGAATCTATCACTTAGGTCTTTTGCCCTGCATTTTAATAGCAGAGCAAGGTCCTCTGCTAAAGGAAAGACAGACAATTGTACTGAGTAAGTCTTAAGAGCAGCAAAGAGAACTTCATGCTATATGACTTGTGCGTGCCTGTGTGCCATGGGTGGAGGGGTGGGCTAGGAAGTTGTACGGTTGCCTGCATGTGTTTGCCTCTAGTAAGAAGCAAACTCTGCCTCACCGACTGTGGTTCTGTGTGGGGTGGCTCAAATGTATCATGTTTTAGCGCACAGGAGACAGCCAGGCTGAAGAGAGCCAGCTTTTTCTCAGTGCTGTGTCAGAGGGTTCTCCTTTATGGTGAGGATCAGGGCAACCCTCCCCCCTGCCCCGACCTTATGGAAGATGCTGCACAGTGAGGAAATCTGCGAATCTCCTGGAAAACATCATGTAGGCCTGGAGGGGGTGGCATGGATTTTGCAGGCAGGGAGCAGAGGCAAAAAAAATGGCCTGAGGGCTGCGTTGGTGGTCCTAAAAAGACCATGAGGTTGCCCAGTGCCTCCCCAGCCTCCAATTGCTACAGCACATTTTGCTAGGGCTGAGTGCAGAGTCTGAGGTTGACACTGGGCATGGATTTCCACATGGAGAAGACACAGAAAGGTAATATATTAAAAGTGAGAACATTAGAGGAGAGGAGGAAGAGGATTTGATGTTTATGCCTCCAGGCAGGGGCAATAGATAATTTTGATGAGTAGTTGTAACCACACAGCAAAACTAAACTGTGATCAGTAATTTGATGGTATGGTAAAATGTTTTGTCGGTAGGGGAGAGCTGGTACCTGCAATCAATCACTCGGTAAACAGAGACAAGCCTGGAAACTGATCAGGACTTTTTGCAGATAGGCAGAGATTTAACCGAAGACAAGGAAGAATCTTTGACTCATTCGATGTGATTAAATGCAGGTTCATGTATTATCTGCTGCAAAGAATATCTTTGACTGTGAAAGATCATTGGTAGTGAGGCACACAAAATGTCAGCTGCTGCTTTCGGGGAGCTGAGCAAGATCTATTGCCTGGTGATAATTAACTATCCATCAATAAATGATAAGTACTCCGGGAAATCAACACGAGGAAGAAGTTGTTCAAAGGAGAAAAGCAAGTCCTTAGAAGGAGCAAACGTACAGGAACATTTACAGGAAATAGATAGCACATCAAAAAGCACAGATCTAATACACATGAAGGTGGTGGAGGGTTGGTAGGAAGATGTCAGAGTTGTAAGAGTCTGGCTGGAGGCTGCAAAATGAAAAAATAATGAAAAGAAAACTTCCAAAATAGGCCAGGTTCATTGCACTGCACAGATGGAACTTGCCGCAGAATCTGTCCCTGTTGCACCATGCTGACTGTCAGCAGGAATTTAAAGGTATTTAAAAATAACATTTGCCAGCAGAGAGGAAAAAAAAACCACAAACCAACACTTTGGTTTTCCACAGATAGGCCAATCAGCTTCAGTAGTCCTACCTTAACCTCGGCCAGACACTCATGAGGCTTCTCCAGGCAGGCAGGAGCATTTACTAGCAGATGCACCTCCTAATCAAGCTGCTGATCTTCCAAGAACACTAAGCTTCCATGAGTCATGTGGAAACTCAGTATTTCAGAGGTCTTTCCCCTGTTCTGGTAAGTGCCTGATGCATAAGGCTTACTCCAGTATTTTTTCCTTTGTATCTACAAAAGCTACCTACTTACATCAATTTGAAGGAGCCCTCGTTGGCTTCTTTTCTTCTATATGGTTCCTTCTGTGTCTTTGGGGATCATCTTTTGGGACAGAAATTACATTAGACCACTAGGTAGTGAGAAAGGTGAATAAACCTCCACGAATCACCTAATATGGGGATGCGGGGACAATGGTACTTTTTCCTATGTGACTACTCTCTCTCGATGTTGCTGAGTTTAGATTACAGGAACTGAGTTTTAGGCCCTCAGTTCAGCAGTGGCAGAGCCGCTTGCAGGTGGAGATGGACTTCCAAAATGTGACAGCAAAGGCATGAGAGCAAGGAGGAGTAAATGCTTGGAGTGTCAGGTCTGACTAACCCTTCTTCTGCTTGAAAAAGGAGAGCTCAAATGCAGGATTTCTAAGTTTTGCAGTTGTTTCCTCACCCTTTTGATATTGTAGTAATTAGAAGTAGGTGGAAGCGAGTAAGAAGTCATTCAAAGTACAGGAATCGCAGTTCTGATGTTTGTTAAAGGTACATTTCTAGCCCTGGTGAGGATGAAGGAATGGCTGAAAACAGAGATATGTGCTGTCTTGCACATAAGAGGCACAAAAATAGAGGCCCTAGTTCAGGTACCCAAGCTCCCACTCATGCTTGTCCAGCTAGCAAGTGTTTTCAGGCATTCCCTTGTGCCCTGGTGATAAGGTAAGGGACATGTGGGAATCTGACTTACTGATGGAAGCAAAGGGCTTAAAGGGAAATAAGACATATCTTTAGAGACCCAGGCTTTATTAAGGCTTTAATTTTTTCAGATATTTAGATTTTTTAAAGACAGTCCCTAGTTTTTGGAATTTTTGAGGTGAGTCTGGGGTATTCTATGATTCTATTTAGGAATAGCAAAACTGGAAAACTTCCTTCTATGGTATTGTTATAAAGGCAAAGCAGGGAAGAGTACAGCAAAGACTGTGAACACACAGAAAGCAGGAAGAAGTCCTTAATATGATCTATGTGACAATAGTATATTAAGACTGCAACCCACCAGCAGAAGCAGATTTCTGATAATAGCATCTGTGTCATTTCCACGTGGGTCAGGCACATTTTGTTGTCAGAAATCACTGCACTTCCTAGCATTGTCCTAATTCTCAACTCAAGTACCAAAGGCATAAGGCAGGCTAGTACTTAAGGAAAAAACCTTAATGCAAGGGTTTCCTGTGAGTGATAGCTAGCCTAGGGCTTTCCCCAGGGCTGGACTGGATTAAATCTTCCAGCCCCCCTCCCCCTCAGAAGCTCAACTGGTGGTTGAAAACTGAGTTGCGTTTGCAAAGCCTCTCCCATGCTGGGTTGGTGAGTGCACCAGCAAACCAGCTCCACAGCTCTCCAGAGGGCCCCCAACCCAGGGTCTACCACCAGTCCTGGTGTGGAGTTTTCCACACATCGAGCCTTGCTCCTTGGCATCTCATTTTCACGTAGACCTGACCATACTAACAATATTGCAAAACCCTCATTCCTTCCTTTCCTTGCATCCATCAGTCCTGGTGGTGCTTCCCAGCCTGCTAAAGCTCTCTGGGAATTTCCATGGCAAAACCCCACCCCATCTACTGTCAACTAAAGTTTTAGGGCAGCCTGGGCTTCAAAATGCCTCAGTATAGAAATAGCCATCACCTACTCTGCACTGGTGAGGAATACTGCATCCAGTCCTGGGCTCCCCAGTTCAAGAGAGACAGGGAACTACTGGAGAGAGTCCAGCATAGAGAAACTAAGACGATTAAGGGATTAGAGGACTTCCTTTATGAGGAAAGGCTGAGAGACCTGGGACTCTTTAGTCTGGAGAAGAGAAGGCTGAGGGGAGACCGTATTGATGCTTATAAGTATCTAAAGGGTGGGTTGAAGGAGGATGGAGCCGGACTCTTTTCAGTGGTTCCCAGTGACAGAATGAGGGGCAATGGGCAGAAGCTGGAACATAGGAAGTTCCATTCAAATGTGAGGAAAAACTTCTTTACGGTGAGGGTGACGGAGCCCTGGAACAGGCTGCCCAGGGAGGTCGTGGAGTCCCCTTCTCTGGAGATTTTCAAGACCCGCCTGGGTGCAGTCCTGAGTAAAGTGCTCTAGGCAATCCTGCCTTGGCAGGGGAGTTGGACTAGATGATCTCTAGAGGTCCCTTCCAACTCTGACAATTCCATGATTCTGTGATTCCATGATACTGTTTACATTGTGATAATGCAAGATCGTCTGAGAGATTTATTTGTTATGAGGTTTTAACCATCCTAGGTGAGGACATTGTGCAGTTAATTTCTATTCCCTGTACAAAAAGCCAGCTTAGTTCATCTCACACATGTCGATGAGAGATCAGCCTGAAACAAGTTTGTTTTAGCTGTTAAATCACATTTTTCAATTGTTTAAATAGTTCAGACAGAATTTGCACAGTAACATTTTAGCTTTTTATAGCTGTCAAGAAGTAATACAAATAATTACCACCTTCCCTGGTGGGTTTTATCTGATTAAAGTGACATGTCTGCTTATGCAAGATATTTGAATAGAGACATTCAATAAAGTCAGTAACATTTAATTTCCCCTCTCCTCCAGTTTTTTCTTTTTTAAGTTACATTTCGTATTTATTTCAAAGTCTTGTTTTAAGGGCTTGTTTTGAGGTGTGGGCTATTTTTCTTAAAATACATAATGAAATAATTTAGCAGAATATTTTATGTGCTTGTAATAAAATATTTCTTCACAGTATAGCAAGGTAGTAATGTACCTTGTCCATGCTAATGAGTACAGCACCTGTCCGCACTAACTGCCGTGGAAATACTGCTGGAGTAAGGGGTGAGCCAAGGTGGAAGCCTGAATTTTCTCCAAATTGCAATCAAGAACTGCTGAAGGAAGTAGGAATTAATCTGGAAGCTGCCTGTGGTGTCAAGGGCTTGATGAACTTGCAGAGCAGCAGGCTTTTGTGGCATGTTTTACTAGTACAAAATGCCCTAGGATTACATATTCTTGAATACAACTTTCCATTGTTTCATCCATTACCAAGACATTTCTTGCAAAAGTGTCAGTTTCGAGGGTTGAGTTCATTGGCACATGGATGATAAAAATAATATATCTAAATTCCAGTCATAGTTTCGACTCTTGACTCATTTAGACAGTGAATTTTCAGGTTCTGTATAGTACTATTTGTACCACACTCCTGCAAGAAACAGTAATTCAAACATCTCTCTTAATTAGTCTCTCGGGCTTGTGTTCTTTAGAAGGTTAGATCAGGTTGCCATGGTGGTATTTTTGACTACAAAATATCTTTCAGGTTGTGAACATCAGGAAGCGAAAATGAGCCTTTCAGAGTCCCAAGCACTACGCAGCAGCTATCAGACCCATACTTTGTGTTAGTCCTAGCTGGTGTTTATATGCATGGTTTAGCAAGCGCTGGCTAATATATCTTATCTTAGACAAAAAGGCAGATGGCAAGCTTGATACTTGCCCCAGGGAGCCTTGTGTCTCAAATTCCCTTACAGAGGGAAGCTTTGGCAAGGTGTGAATCACATGAGAAAGCCTGTCTGAGGGGCTGAAGGAGCCGAGGCCACCCCTCTCTGTACAAAGGAGAGATGTCCACAGCGCTGGCGGTTCTGGGGGTCCCTGGAGCTCCCTCTCCCATGGCAGTGCCATTTCATGTGCCCCTGCCTCTTTAAACTGATGTAAAATACTGCCTAACTCTCAGCTTTTCTATCCTGCTATTAAAATACTGACCTGATCCCCAGCTTCTTTGTGCTTTATTTCCTCTATTTTATGGTTTTGGTTTAGATGTGACATTTCCCTTGGTTTTGTGAGACTGCTGAAGGTATTTTGCTCCATTTTAAAGCTGTCAGTGGTCTGCATTTAGATTTCTGTGTAGATTACGTGAGACGAGTGAGGTTGAATGGTTTATAGCTCCTTTCCTCCCTAGTGCTGCCCTGTGCTGTGAATCCTGTATGCCAACACATTGATATTTTGCCCATAAAAATGATTCTATGACATGCAGCTTCTTATATTACTTTATCGTTACTAATGTTCATTGATTTCTACTAAAAATCCTTCACAAATACTAAAACACTGTATGGAAAGACACAAACATCCACAGCAAAAATGAAAAACGGTATTTCTTTTTATCAACACTGTATTTCTTTGGATCTGATCCTCAGTTACACTGAGGCCACCTTAAGCTCTTTCAGAGTATAAAAAAAAAGCACCACTCAAAGGGAGTTTAGATATAATTTAATCCTACTTTAAGAACACTTTCCCCTGTCAGCGTAATATGAAGTGGTCTTGGCTTCGATGAGAATCTTCCCCTACTCTTGCAGAGATTCAGGACACTGAGGGCAGGGCAAGTACAGATTTATTTACCACGGATTTTAACACTGTACATCAAAATACAAAATACTTCTTATTTGCCTTCCCTAATAATTTTGCACAACCAAAGAGAGAATCCAGGAGGGCTTCAGTGCAGTACTATAATAAGCAACTGCAGAAACATTTATCATTCCTGATGGCAAAGATTAAAAAACTCACCATTTATTTCGAAGAGGTAAGTATGACACCTTAACAATTCTGTCTTTTCCTTACTGCAGACATTTCCATTTCAAGCCCTGACAATGTTAAGGAAGAGATTTATTGGAGTTCATCACAGAGCCCGAAGCCTTTGGAGCCAAGGTATTTATAATGATGTAAAAGTGACAGTGTCAACAGTGATTTAAATCATTTAGTCACTATGATAAACACTGCGTTACCCTAAAATTTAAGGGATACACTAAGAACATAAGTCATCCAGAGTAAAAAATAATTAGTGGCAAACCATTTCAGTTTGCAAGACTCATCGTCACCCAAAATAAAAGATTGAATGAGAAGAGCTAATGATGATGTCGTATTATCCATGAGATAAACACTCATGGTATCTCATGAGCCTATGAGATAAAGACATATGTCCTGTGTGAACACAGTACCTTCCTTTATATCTGAAGAAGCCAGCGCTGCATTTATCAGAAAAGAGTTAGAGGAGAACAGTATAAAGTACAGACGAGATGTCTGATGCTTGCCAGACAGCAACTGCTCTGATCATCGTTTTGCTTAATGAAGGTTTGATATAGATCAGCTGTTGATCAGTCTGTGAGATTGATCTGGGGTAAATTAGAAAGCAAGATATGGAGATGAGGAAAAAAAATAAATCAGACTTTCATCCTTAACTCCTATACTTTATATCAAGGTAGAAAGAGATGCAAGAGAATGAGGGAAGGCAGGAAATGTCACTCAAGGTGGCTGGAAGAGAATAAACGAATTGATCTGAGAGTGATCAGGGAAATTAACAATGAGGCAACGAAAATGTTAAAAGGAAATATTGTGATCTCAGGAACCTTGGAGACAGATCTAAATTCAGAAGTCCTCTCTAGAGGCTTAAAGAGAAGAGACACTGGGAAAACGAAGCAGCTAGGTCTCCAACTTGGCACCCAAGATATGAGCATGTCCATCTGTAGGACAGCACATCAGGAGCTGGGAGAGCAGAGGAAGAGCAGAGAGGTGAAGAAGTGTCCTCAGCACCTTGTGAAACCTAGTGGCCAAGCTATGCTATGCTCAGTCTTTCCAGTATTTCTTCCTGTTCCCTTGGACTTGATTTCGCAAATTGCCTGCCTTCCTTACCAGCTACGCTTGTAACTGTCGACACCATTTAAAAAATCATGGTGTTCCTCAGGGCACATCTCATGTAATCAAAACACACTGTACCAAAATAGTCTTGCATAAGAAGTCCTCACCAATATAATTTTGGTTTATAATTTTTAACTTTTAAAAAGTGTTGATGTTCATACATTTCTGTTCACTCTTCAAAGAGAATAAAAAATTATTAATGCCCTGAACAAGCTGTAGGAAAGTTTGTTACTATGAGATTTGTCACAAAATTTCTTGTCCTCTTACAAGACCTTTCCAAGTTCTTCAAGGCCAAGGTGTCTTAAATATTTCCTCCTTTTCAGCAAATTAGGAATTAAATTCCGTTCACCTTGGAAAGTTAATTTTCCATCAATTTTGTGTGCAGCTGCCTAAAGTGTGATAGAAAATGCCCTTCAGCAATTTTTATACTTCAGCCAGTCAGTTGTGGTTCTGAAATAAGAAAAAAAAACAAGAAGAAATGACAGGCCACAAGGGTGATGTAAAAAGCATTTTGAAATGTACTTACAACATGGAGCTGGATGTTATAAGACTCAAAATTAGTAGCTATTTCCACCCAACTTTTTAGATTCAAAAGGAGCACTTAAAAGCAATTGAAAGCTTCTGGTTGAATTTGTCATGAAGTCAGTGTGGACAGATGCAACATAAGAACGACAAATGGCTCTAGGAAAGTTATCCTGAGTGCATTTTCATTAGGCCTAAGTAGATATATGAGTGCTTGTGCAAACCTGCAGTGCACATTCATAGTCAAAAGTGTCTTTCCACAATCTGGCTGCATTGGTCTCGGCCTCACCTGTAGGGATCTTTCAGACAGCAGCAGAGGACTGGGACTGAGAAGCTGTTTAGGTGAGCATGAGTCAGGTCCAGTGGCTAAACATAATAACTTTCTTCATCTCCCCCCAAAAGAAATAAAAATAACATCGATTTCTAGGTTGTAGCAAATTGGTATGTTGGAAAACATACTAGCAACGGTTCAGCTCGGGAGAACTGCCCAGGGAACACTACAGAAGAGCCTTTTTGGTTTTGTATGGCCGTAAACAGGAAATATGCCCTCAGCTTTCAGGGTGTAGTCCTGAAAAGATTTACCCTATGGGAGCAGCTTTAACAGAGAAGAACAATTCCCTTAAATGGAACTGTCTGCTACAATGAATAAAATAAATATCATGTAGGGTTTTTTTTTTTAAACCAAAAACATAGATTTTGCCAAATTCTTTTTCATTATTAAGAAATAATTTTAATTATTAAAGAATTTCTTGATGCCTTGAGCGACATTTGTCAGAAGATGCTGTAAGAGGATTTGATTTTTTTTTTTTAAACAGTGGACTGTTCTATTTCCATATCTCTCAGATGAAATGTTATGATTTTCATCTTTCAAAATACTGGTTCAGAGGTCTAACAAAAGGTTTGCAAAGCACAAAATGAAAATTCAGCTGTTGGCAAAAGCTCTGGTGGAGACAGCAGTGGAGGACAAAATTGGGCCTAACTCTTGAGCTTTGTCTGCTGCCCTGATCGTGCCTGTCACTGGTGCCCAAGAAGAGCAAGCAAGAAGCAAGCGAGCAAGCAAGCAAAACTGTGAAGTGACATCAGTACTTGGTGGTTATCTCCCCCAGTCATCAGGCTGTAAGACATGTCGGTGAGTGGTCAGGGTCCTGCTGTAGCCTGGGGATCCTCAGTTGTTTATGGGCTCCACAGAAGGGATGTGCTCTGCTGGCACAGGCTGCAGCATCTCTGGCCTGCTTTGGTTTGCTCTGTGGGTGAGAAACAATGGTCTTGGTGCTCCTTTTCCCGTGCCCTTCTTCTCTCTACTGCTACAGCCAGCAGAGCCCTGCTGGCCCTGAGATCCTGTGGGTACATGGACTCCCCCAAACTCCTTCTGGCTTCTGCTTTCAGGTGGGAGAGGTAAAGAAATCCCTTTCCTTTCTGAGATATTGTATGCCATGAAAACACAACAGTAAAGAAGAGTAAAAATGTTAAATAAGACAACTAAATGTTTTCTATTACCCAGTGAGAAGTGACAGGCTCCCACTTACACCCTCTATCACACTGGTATCGGAGTTGCTGTGTGTTTGAAGCAAAGATGGCTGCGTCCTGTGTCTGCAAATCCCAAGCAGGCTGCTTAGCCTTCTTTTTGCTTTTGGATTATTTCCCCAAGGCGCCTCCCGTTTTTCGGCTTCTAACAGCACGTTTGTTGATTTTCTCCAGAGCCCCGAGATTTTCCTTTTCTCTTTGGCTGCTGGCACCGGTTGGAGTCCGCAGCAGGGGATCAGTCTGGGTGTGAGTCTCGGTGCTCCTCAGGGCTGTCTGCGTGGGCCTGCTCACCCAGCGGCGTTAGCGGCCAGGGCACACACGGGATAGCCAGACACAGCCTGCCTGATTGTGTACCTCTTCCTGGCCAACATAGCTGTATTTTTTTGGGTTAACTTTTGCCCGTGAGCTAATGAAAGCAGATTCAAGTGCTTTGTGCTATTGGACCACCCTTTTTCTTTCTCACTGGTGGTTTCTGGAGGTATTCGGGGAACCACTGCTGAAATTAGGCTCTGAAAGAAATGTTCTCGCCTCCAGGAGTTTGAGTGGGAGCAGGCTGCTTATGGACTCTTAAATGGACGTCTCTGTGCTCCACACCTCTCCTTAGGTACTACCTCTGTTTAAAAATCTGACTCATGCAGCTTTATTTGTCAGGGCAGATGGAGAAGGACAGAAAAGAGATTAGTTTTAGAGCTGGCTTATCCTGAGGTGATAGCTCTTCGAAATGTCAGCACTATTGATGATGGGCCTACTTCACCCACGTAATTAAACACGTCTACCGAAATGTCACTGCTGCCGCCCAGTGATCTGATGGACGGCTCCGGTTGGGGGACGTTCTTAAACAGCACAGCCAAATTGTTGGGATGCTGTGGTCTCCGTCAGACGTCCCCTTGGTTCACAAGTGATGAAATGCTACTGAAGGTAGGCAGGGTTAGTCAGTGTTAGATAAAATGATTAGCCTTGGTGTCTAATTGTCCTAACTGTCTCTAATATGGAGTGGATTCATATGACCTTTTCTCACAACTCCCAATTTTTGACACGTTCTACTGCCTAAATCTTGTTTTCTTTGCCCTGATTGAGCAATGCACACAGACTCCCTTCAGCAAATGACTGATAAAGGAGACTGTATCTTTGTTTTAATTTGGATTTTATTTAATTACTGAAGATACAGAAACCTCTTCACTGATACATCAATCTCTTACTCCTCAAGGACTAAGACAGGACTTCCTCCTCAACCTGAGTTATGCCCTTGCCTTGCTGTTCTGCCATGGGAAGGCTAACATAAACTGGTCCAAGGAGATTTCTAATGGGAAGAACTCCCTACTGAATATCAGAAAGTACACAAAGCTCAATATTCAATTTGGGAAAAGTAGGTCTTGAATCTCTTCTCCAGTCATGCTGTACATCTATCTTAAAATCTTAAAAGGAAAAAAAAAAAAAGAAAAAAAGAAAAAAAGATCCCTTAGCTCTTAGCCTGGCAAGAAATGTTCCAGGAAATGAAAATCTTATAACTGCTGCTGCTTGTCAAAGACCTTATGAAAAAGAAATGGAAGACAGTCACCAAAGGAAACTTGAGATGAGTTGTGGGACCCACTGCTCATTTTCTTTTTTCCTTTGCTCTTCAAGGGAATTGCTTTCACCAAGCAGTGCAAAATATCAGGGTGCGTGGAGACAGCGTTCTCCTGGAATTTGTGACAAACTGCTGTGGAGCAGTGTTAGATTCCACGATTATGTGCAAGATCTGGTTTTGGAGATAGTTTGTAACATTGCAGGTCTATATTGCAAAAAAAGAATGCGCCATTTCAGCTGTCAGTCTCATTAATTATTACACTTTCTCGTATTACTGTTATTTGTTGAGGCCAATACATTTTTCCCTAAGCTTTTATTTTTCAGAAATGTAACTTCTTGCCCAGACCCACAAACCTCAGGATGAAATATGTGCAGATTTTTCTTCCCTCAAAAGACATATACCATTTGAATTTTGATCTGTGGTAGTTCTGGGTGAAATATTTCCACTTTCATATAAGAAAACCCAGAGGTGTCAATGGTGTTCCTCCCTACTTCCGCTGTTGGACAGCGATAGCTCTCAGAGGCTTTCCAGCCAAGATGAATGACTTATTGTGCTAGACATCATCAAACATATAGCAGGAGACTGTGTCTACCACAAAGAGATTATTTTCTAGATGGAGAAGCTGCATAAAGGGCAGCCAAAGGAAAGTATGGTTAGCTATATTTCACAAATAAGGAAACAAGACACAAACCTGAAACTCCTCAGATGCATTGAAACCAGTGGGAGCTTGGTGGATTATTGCTTGAATAAAGCAACATAACCTATGTCATGCAAGAAGTCTTTGGCAAAGAACTGAGTGGAGATATTACAGGACCTGTGCCAGAGATCAAGAGTCTAACTTTCTCTTTGAGGAGGAAAAGATAAGAGAGAGTGAAAATTTCTGTCTATGGCATATTGTGCTGAAACACATAAGCAAGCAATTAGATGGATAAGACAATACAGTTATTCTGGAAAGTTACTCTGCAAAAGAGTTTTTCTGCCAATATTTGGTAAAGCATCTCATCAAGTAGGCAGAAAATTAATGGCATGTTTGTCTGGTAGCTTTTTAACCTGTCCTGGACCTTAAAAGTGATGTTATGGAAGAGCAGGCTGGAAGATCATTGGTAGGTTTGCTTCCAAGGTGACAACTTTGAGTTCACTCACTAACCATATATTAAAAGAATATATTTATAAAATTTGAACTTCATAGAATCACAGAAGGGTTGAGGTTGGAAGGAACTTTTGAAGGCCATCTGGTCCAACCACCCTGTTCAAGGAGGTCCACCTAGAGCCATTTGCCCAGGACCATGTCCAGATAGCTTTTGAATATCTTCAAGGAGGGAGACTCCACAACTTCTCTGGGCAACCTGTGCCAGTGCTCAGTCACCCTCACAGTAAAGAAGCATTCCCTGATGTTTGTAGGGAACCTCCTGTGTTTCAGTTTGTGCCTGTTACCTGTTACCTTGTGTCCTGTCACTGGGTACCACTGAAAACAGCCTATCTCTGTCCTCTTCGTACTTTCCCTTCAGGTATTTATATACTTGAGGACCAATAGGTCAGATGCTTGAAGATGTTAAATATGTGCAAATATGTGCATCTTTATGCACATATACAACTGTTTGGAATAGCCTGGGATTGCCTTTTTTTTTTTTTTTTTTACATTATTTTGGAGGGGTATAATTTATGTTAGTGGTTATTACAGACAGAGGTATTCTGAGTCAATCCCACAAACCACTTTACTGCATTTTTAGGTAACCAAATAGACTACCTTTAAATGCTACATACTGTTAAAAATCTGTTGTATGAAGCACTTAAGTATAAATATATTGCAGATTGAGAGCAGATTAGAATATGTAGTGTGCAATGAAGTGGAAGTTATAGCAGAATATGTAAGACAGACATGAACAGTCCCAGTGCCAATTTCTCAAACCTGGAGGAAAACAGAGCATATAAAAAACAACTATTCCATGGGATTATCCTGTGATCCGCCTCTCCTCTTTAAGTTTCCTGTGCTCCTTTTAATTACCTTTACTAAATTTACATTTGATGAATATCAGATGCTCTGTTATTACCTTTACCAGCATTTGATTATATCCTACAACGCTTTTCCAGTCCAGATGGTTTTTCCATTCCACAGTTATATCAAAATGTGTTGGATGTCTGGAACAAAAATGGAGTAAGAAATAGAAAACATACAAACAAAATACATATTTCTGAAACTTTAAACTAGAGCTTATCTATCTCAGAAGAATGATAAGGTGATAAGGGGAAATGAGATCTGAAGTACTGAGGAAATCTTGCATGGAAGAAACGAATAAAGACTTTTTCTTGAACAAGGCATAATTACAACTAGATACAGTTAAACCAAATCTTTTGACTATAAGTGTGTATAAGCACAGTGACAAGCCCAAAGAAAGAGCGTACTTGGCCACTTGCCATATCAGTGTGATTGTGGTTAATGCCCACTGCTACCTTTTCAGTAAATTATAATCACTGACCATGAAGCAGGGTCTAAATGAAGTCTGAATCCTCCTCTGAATACACCATTCATCTCCTGTAAGAGGCAACGAGTGAAACAGAAGTTAACTGCATGTGAGGCTCTGTTTAGATCTTTAAAGCAAGAACACAGAATGAGTAAATTAAGCTGTGGTATTGTTTATTACAAACAGGCTATGTATCTTAACTTTTCTCAAAGGATTGCATAACCACAGATCCTAAAAACCACAGACACACAGAGACAGACACACACACAATGTACACTTTTGATTAAACTATAGCCAAACAAATTACACTGCAGTATAAAGGAGTTGATATAAAGCAAAGTATGAACAAACCCTGTTTCATAATAACTAAGATATCGACAGATGGTTTATAAATAAGCATAAATGGCTTTTACTCTTTATTTTGTGGCTTTCATTACTTTTTCTGCTGATCTAGGAGCATAACTTTGAACCACTGTTTTTTTTGACAAAACTTTCTCTTCCCTTAGTTAGTCCAGACAAGACGGGCAGAAACATGGTAGAAAGACTGAAAGCCATCTGCTTGGGGAATAGTGCAGAAGATGGAACAGAGTATATGAGGAAAATCCTAGAAATAGGAACTACAGATATGGAGAGTGGATAGGAATGATATTGATATGTCCAAGGAATCATAAGGAATAGAGATTCATGCTCTGTCACAATGTACTGAGATCACAGCCAGGCCCTCTGCTCAGTTTGGTACCTACAGGACCTATAACACTTGCTTGGTATCACCCCAAAACACTCCACCTGTAGAAGTTATTCTGCTTAGACTGGGTGATTTTTGTCTGAACTCTTCCAAAAATAATAAAGATGAAATGAGAAAAGCTGCTGTGCATTACTGCAAGTTCCAAGGCACCCATGCATGTCCCACCACTATGGTCTGGAACAGCGCCCTTTGAGACAGAGCCGTGAGGCAGCTGGGGCACTGCTCCTACTGCTTAGCTGCACTCCAGCAGGAAAGCAAGTGTCCCCTCGATACAGGGGTTAAAATGAGAGAGGAGAGAGGCAGGGAGGTTCTTAGCACCCAGGTGACAGTAGAGGGAGAACATCCTCACGAATCAGGCTTGGGAGAGCAGAGTATCCTCACAGCTCCTCCCTTTGGTACCATTGGAAGAAAACAAGTTCTTCCTCCTCTTCTAGCAATCTTTAATTACATATCCCACTCCTCATCCTCCATGCCAGGCTATGGAGTTTCTGTGCTTTATGGGCAGATTTTTGATGCCTGTGTGTGCCTGCCTCTGGTTTTCATTCCCTTCTGCCAGACTTCCTTTGACAGGAGTGAGTGTGGGCACAAGCACAGCTCTGCATAGAGGTGCTAGTGTCACAGGCTGGGGAAGCAAAAGAAAAGTGAGCACCACTAACCTCCAACTCTCATCTTCAGTTTTGGTGTGTTCTGTGTTCATAGGCCTAAACTGCAAAAGCATTTACAAAGATTGAAACACTTTTTGTTGCTCAAGAAATTACTGCACTGTCAATTCCTGAAAGGTTATCTTCAGCTTACAGATGAAAGTTTCAGGAGCAAGACAATATCCACATCATCTCTACTCATCTACTGTGTGATACGTTTATTTGCAACCTTTCTATTCATTTGGCTTTAAATAGGCTATTTAAGTTATTTGGGTCATAGGTTCTCAGTATATTATATAACGTGGAGCTTTTTTGGACTCTGTTTCTGCTCATCTTTAATTCCCAGTAGCAAGTGACTATCATCCCTGTGGCAATTGCAGTGATGTTTATATAGAAATAGAATATTAGAAAAATCTGTAATACTTAGCTTCCTGCAAAGCACTGCAGCAGCTGAATAAAAGGAGTCAACATCTCAGAACCAGTCAGTTTTCCATACACCACCTGCACATGCTAACGCAGGCTTCAGAAAAGGAGCAAAGATTTGCAAGGTTGCAAAATGCTAAGCTGAAGAAAGAATACGACATGTACGCTTTTGTGAGTCCCTGCAGCGTGTAGACATTTAGATAAAAGAGAACGTATTGAGGGGAGTTAATTATTTCTGATGAGGTGAGAGTTTCAGACACCAACTAGGGAAGAGTGACTTGTAGGTGAAAAAAGGTAAGGAAGTTTGTGACAAGGCAGCTCAAGGCAAGAGGACAAGGAACTAGGGCCCATACTTTCTGGGCTTCAAAAGTTGCATTGCTCCCTCCAAAACCCAAATTATGATGGAGGGAGAGCTCACTGTCGTGACTTAAGCTTAGAAGAACAAGAACATTTGGACATTGAATAAAATACTAAGGTACTGCTTGCCCATTGGCTTCCTCTGAAAAAGAACACGAGCCGTTGGTTCACTCAGAAGACACCTCCTTGAGTGATTTTCTGTGACAGTAGAGATCAGCAATCACTATTAGATTCCTATGCTTTCAGCATTTTGTTTCTGTGTTTCAGGGAAGCTCGGATAGCCATTTCTTTATCCATGCCTTTATTTCACTTGTAGCTGGTGTTTCCTGTTGCCTGAAGTAGAGATCTTACTCATCAATTCATCTCTTTGTTATCATTTGTGAACATAAGAAAGAATAATTGATAGCATTGGTGTATAATCCCACACTTAACAATTTCCTGAGGGTTAAGGGCTTTTCTCTCTATTGCTTTAGAGATAAAAAAAAAATCCCATGGGCTCAGGTCATAATTGAAAACACACTACTTTCAATATAGATTAAAGCACACACAGGAATGAATGTCTTTAATTCGTGTAAACCCAGCCCTGCAGTCCCCCTTTTTCACCGTTACCGTCTGTTAGCCACCAATTTGAAAACAGCAGAAAAATGATTTGATTTCATAACCAAATAGCTGAGCAGGAACCATTTCCTCCAGCATAGCTTTCACATTTATATTTAAATGAACTGCCTGTGGCCAGGAAGATCTGCCTCATTTAGAGGCAGGAGTTAAAAGGACCTACTGTGAGACACAGGGCAATAGAATTAAGAGATCTGGGTGAATTTCAAGTGTCTCAGAGCTAAAAGAAAACATACCACTTGTTCATGTGTGCCGAGACTGAGTCTGGAGAAAGGCAGGACCATGGTAAATCTGTTCTCAAGCATGTAGCTGGGACACTGCAGCTGGGCCAGGACTGAGAGACCTCCAGGAAGGGATCACTTGGTGTGGTCTCACTGCTGGAGAGATACCAGCCCTCTGGCTGTATCTTTGGAGAGACACCATCTTACACCCACAGCCGGTGGGAAACTTTGGGAAATGATGGGAAATAACTGAGAGCTCATCCAGCAGGTAAAGGAGTAATGAAACTAGCTTTGGATTCAAAGCAATGTGCTAGAGACCTGTCTCTTATATTTCCTCAGTAAAGCTACAGTTAACAAAGAGCTATTAGCTTAAACACCAAATTAGTAGTATTAGTGTATCATGCTTGATCCTCCCACAGACATTTTCCTCTTTACAAACTGCTTTACAAACAGCAGCTAATTAATCCTTATAACACAGTTCTCAGGGGAGACCATAACAGTCTTACCTTGCTCTTTAACAGTCAAGGAAACTCAGGTGTTGAAGTAATTTGCCCGGTGCCTGCCAGGGTACCGACTTGAGATAAATGAGATGAGCTATCAGTGATTGGTGATCCTTTCCAGCTGTGGATGGAAACGATCTCCTGCCAGGCAGGACCTGCTGCCTACCTTTGTTGCTCCTCTTTTCCCTCAAGGATGCTGGTGCTCTCACTACGTGACAAGTCACTGTAATTTCACAGGAGAGAGAATGACAATATATAACTAAAGCATAATGCAAGAGGAAAAGGTCAGGGTGGGGCAGAACCCCTCTGAGAGAAGTCTTTCAATAACCTGCTCTCTTCCTTTGTCTCCAGGTATTAAAACAAGGAAGTTGCCGCTCATACCTTGTATTCGCTCTTTGACTCGGGTCTCCGGTTCCCCAGTCAATTTTCCCAGTCAAATGTTAGGAGAAGTACCAAGTACTGAGAGCTCCTGCTGCAGACTAAATGCAGTTATTCTGCGTCTGCAGGCTGCTGCTCATGCTGAGCCCTGCAGGGGAATAGGCTGCATGGGCACCGAGAGGAGCAGAGAAAGAAAATGCCATGTAAAATTTACTTGAGCTGGGGAAATATTGCCTTCCTGGCTGCTTCTGAAAGTCTTCCTGCTGTATTTTATTGCTGAAGAGAAGTTAACTGTGTGAGTGTGGAAGTACCATAACAAGATGTAGGCAAAAAATTGAGTGGTCACCAAACTGTCCGCTACAAGTTGAAAGAGGTGCGAGACAAACGGATAGATTCCTCTGAAATAAAATCTGTTCTGCTGCTAATATGCTTTCAAATGGACAGAAAGGTTGAGGCACTGTGCAGCTGGGCTGTCTTAGAGAAGTAAATCCTAGTGGCATTTAAGTGGGAGAGGAGGCAGGAGCAACGGAGTTTGTTGAGGCAGTTGCAAACCAGCCAGTGTACTTGTCAGCCCCTCCAGGAAATCTTCACACTGGTGATTTCTAGATTTCACACTAGATTTCTGAAAAAATATGAGATAATGGTTTTGGAAAAAGGAAGGTGGAGTTACTATTTTTTCTATCCTTTGTCTTCTTTCTGTCCAAAGCCTTCTTATAAAATTAAAACCATATATTTATGTTTTAATTATATACACGGTTTCAATGATATATTGTTTCAATTATATGTATATATAAAAAGGAAAAAGAAAGATAAAGAAAAGGAGAAAAACATCAATAGAAAAATAAATCCCATATTCACTGTATTCTGTAAGGTGCAATTCAGGATTTATAAATTGATACTTCCTCCCCAGCTATTCTTCTCACCTCTTTATTTCTGAATATCTATTAATTTCTGCCCATCATCAGTGACTACTATTGCCACTGTTACTTGCATTACTTACCTCTAGGTAGCTCAGGGCAACTCATATCTCTTTTTACTCATCCTGATGTGATACACCTTTAAAAGAATACAATCACAACAGTTACCAATGGCTGAACTGCAAAAGATCAGAGATAAATTTTCATTTTCTTCCATGAAAATGTCATTCAAGTTTGTTATTTTCTGTATAACACTCGCCCTAGACAGGTCTAAGCAGAGAACCTGAACTCTTAAAGAGTTTTTTCCTTAGCCAGTTGGAGTAGACATCACAGGGAAAACTTTTCCTAATGCTGGCTGGAAAATTTATTTCGGTGGAAGTTAACAACAGCAGTAATTGTTGTTAAACAAAATGGATAAACAGCAAGGACTTGACTTTTGGAAACATATTTAAAACTTCAAACAAATCACTAGTCAGTGTATTTGGAAAAAATTCCTTTCACGTCCTAGTGTGTCTGTCCTCTTAATAATAGTTTGTAAGCCCTTGGAAGCAGGCTTGAACAGAATTTCACTAGAAATCATGCATGTCATTAAAACCATTCTTCAGAATAGGTGGGCTCTATTTAAAAGGTTGATCACTCTAGTGGTACTCCAGGAGAAGTGATTTGCAATGAAAGGTTTATGATAGTGTCTAGCAACTGAAAAAGCAAAAAAAAAAAAAGCATATTCTGAATACAGGATATTTTGAAGAAAGCAGTATGTGTCTTCAGCTTAATTTCTTCCTGAGCCCATCCTTTGGACCCAAAATGGAGATGGGTCCAAACTGTGCTGAGGGTGTCCAAGGTGCAGACATGGAGGTGTAGAGGCTGCTGATGGTCAGAAGGGGAGTCACTGAAGGACACAAGACACCTTGAGCTCCTTTATCACTTCTGGCATGTGGCAGTCCCACTGAATGTTTGCATCCTCCTTCTTATTATCAGATGGTTTTAGCATCTCAAACCACAGGACTCCGCCTATCCCATGCTCTCCATGGATTTCTTTGCCTTTCAGAATACCTTCCCCACAGTAAGGACTTTATTTAAAATCAACTGTATTTTACCGTAAGGTGTCAAAGGTAGTAATTTCCTTAAATCTGTGAAGACTGAAGAAAGTGCCCCACACTAAAACAAGTGTCCCATACATACAGGTATCAGTACATATTGAGGAAAGACTAATGCCCCCAACATTTATTAGACATCAGAGATTCAATTGGTGGGAGAGATGGGATGTGATTACTGCCACATTTAAGATGCTGCTAGTCAATGCTGGGGACATGCTGTCTTTAGGGTGGGCATCAGTGTCATTTCTGTGGGAAATTGATTAAATCTGGGATGTTAAAGCCAGCAACGTGTTTCTCAGATGGCATCTGGTGGCACAGTGTAATAGACTATGTTATTTGCTACATCATTGCTCATGAAATATTGTTAGCAGGGTGCAGATCACTCGTCCATTAACAATCCATGAAGTCACCTTGAATCCCATGTTTCCAGAACAGTGGAAAACACTTCTATTTCACAGCTGAAAAATAAGCCATTTGGATGCTTTTAAAGTGCCTGGTACAAAATCTAGCTATTTCAACAATGCTCTCTTACCTATCACAATTTTTTGTCTCTAAGAGTTCATCTGGAAGAGATGCAAATGTCACTCCAGTTCGTCTGAACAAGTGGTATGCCAGAAGTTAATATGAACATTTGTCTCTTTGGTAGTAGTTCTCCACAGAGATGTTAAGGTATGTACTATACATTTCTTATATATGTGATATCAATCTAGTCTCTATTTAATCATGCTGGGATGTGAAAGAAAATGTTTAATTCTCATGATTAGTTGCAGCTCCAACAAAATAATCACATGCATATTGCAATCTATTCAAGAGAATCTAATCCCTGAAATGAAACAGTTGCTAAAGTAATCCATTTGGAGAATTTTCCTATTGATCCAGTTTGGAAGCAGATGGCAAGAGACTGACAGCTTTGAACTGTGATATCTGGTATGAGAGATCATGGACAAAATAATGACAGTCTATTAGTCCAGATTTGTCTGGAATTGCAATGGTCCTTCCTCCTGCTCTCCCTCCCTCCATCCTTTCCTCCTCCCCAGAGAACCTTTATACAGTCTTGTCTTGAATTTTGAATTGCTATTGCCAGTGGTGAGCAGAGTAAAATAAGGGCAGTTCACAATTCTCTTTGAGCTACTGTGTATGCCTGCTTTTCTGTGGATGCAGCTAGACCACTGCTTCAGAGAGAGGGTTCCTTTGCAATTATATGCTTCATTTTTAGGGTATGAAAAATTAAAGTTGTCAGAAATTGATGGTCCTCTAGAGGTGAGTGCATTAGAACTGAATTGACAGTGATGTCTAATTTTGAGGAGAGGGAGAAGTAACCATGCAACAATTTTACAGCTCCACGCTGCTCTAATGTTTCACTAAGAACTAGACACAAGGTCAGATAAAAAGAGTCAAATATTGAACAGCTGAATGAAAAGGAAAAGGTTTCTTTGAGCAGAACTACATGAAACCTTGGAAACCGTCCCTTCTCACTGAAAAAAGTTCACACCTTTTGAAGTTCAAACAGTGTCAAAAACCAAATCTGAACTTTGATATCAGCTGTGAGATACAACGCATAAAAAAAAGAACGTCCATTACTCCAGGTTTTTCTGTAGTTTCTGTCTGGCTTTCACCCCTTGATCTTTTTTTTTTTGCAAATACCCTTTTTTTGTGATGGCAATCACCATGTGAAACCCTTGGGACAGTTAACATAAGCCACATAACTAATATCTAGCTCTTCTGATTGCAACTCATACCTGTGATGGAGGCACTGAGGGCTAGGACTAGCCTCAAATACTTTGCAAAGGGCTAAGCAAGGAGTAAGAGACGAGACTGAGAAGAGTCAGAGCTTCTGCAGTTGGAGAGCAGCCAAATGAAAGCACCAAGAGTTATCAGAAGTCCAGAAAACATGATCTAGCAGGAAAAAAAATAAAGCAAATCAAAAGATAAGAAGTGGCACAATTTAAGTGATTACAACAGTGGGGAGATTTCACAATAATTCTTCAAATACATAAAAAGAATGTCATTGGGACTAAATAAATAATGGGTTTAAACTACAGCAAGGGAGGCTAATACAAAAAAAAGAGAAAGCCTTTGAATGTTAAGGAGAGGCACCTGAATGACTTCTTTGAGAAGACTGAGAACCCTGCCTAAAAGCTATTTATAAAGGAGAGGTGAGGCAGACATCTGTTAGAAACTTGATCCCAGTGAGGCTGTGAGAAGGATCAGATGACTGCTTTTAGCTCTGTTCTGTGTTCCTACATCTTAATTGCCGGTAGGCATTGTATCCCTCACTAGATTGCCCATAACACATTTCTTGAAATTATCTTACCCTTCCTCTTCTCGAGGTGCTCTAGCTCAAGCCGTGTATGGTGGAGGTTGTCGTTACCTTTTGTCCGTACATTTTTCTCCTGGGAAGAGCTGGTTGCATTGCCAGCCTCTTTTAGTGCTACCAGACAGCAGGAGCCATAGACAGACGTTAGAGGAGAAGCTCAGGTGGCTAAACTGGGGTGTTTAGTCCCATTTTACACTGGAGATGGGTTTCTACAGCATCCTGCATGGCCTCCATCTGCCACTCCAGAAGGGCACAGGTCACACCTGACAGCCCTGCACCGCTATCTCAGGCACTCAAGGGCACTTCATGCCTCAGCACCCGAATTCCACTCTTGGCTTTTCAGCAGCAGACAAGCTATATAGTTCAAAGAACTGTTCCTCTAAAGCAACAGCTACTCTCCTACACATGTTTTGGTGTGAAGGACCGTGTGCTAGCCCCGGTTTGGCACACTGCACGGTCCTGCTAAGGATGTGCAGAGCAGGGGTTAGGGAACAGCTGGCTGGATCAAACAGGGAGCAGGCTGTGAGCACCTCTCTGCAGGTGTAAATGACTGTGCAAAAGAAAACCCTGTAGGAAACCAAATCTAGATGTTTTTGTTCTGCATATCCACTTCTCTGGGCAGCACATTCTTTTGTTTGCACATATTAGCTGATGATCTGATAAGCAATCCTGCTGAAATCAATGATTATTATTACTAATTCATGTAGAGTCCTAATTACCGTGACCGAGTTAGACACACACACTTCAGTGAGCACAGGGCAGAGTCTCTCTCTGCCTTTGCAATAGGTGCTGTGGCGGGGGATTTTGCATCAGCAGGGCTGGTGTTTGCAGGCTGGCTCATTTGGATGAGTATGAAATGCAGCATTTCTACCTTCCATCTCTTCAGCACGTTATTCTTGGTAACATCCTAAATTAGCTATTAGTTTGCTTTATCTAATTTTGATTTGAAGCTCTATTTGGCTAAATATTTCAAACAGAATGAATCACAAGTACCAGAGTTTAAAGCATCTTATTGTACCAGTTGCAAATTCATGTCATTATTTAGGTACAAGAAAAATAAATAATCAGCACTGTATGTACTCTGATCCAGCGCCATTGAAGTGTTTTTGTCATTGCCTTCAACAGAGCATGATTAAAATTCTGATAAAGTGTTTTGTTGAAGCCTCAAAATACCTGTGGAAGCCCATGATAATTAATTCAATTAAAACTGTATTCTGAAAAACCAACGGCAGTAATGACAGCCTGGGACTTGGTGATTTTGTGTAGTAACTCCAAACTTTGCTTAATTTGCATGCTTAAAGCAGAGGCTATAGCCCCCCCCTCCTTCCTTAGGGATAATTGTCATGAATATAAGCTAATGAGCAACCACCAACACTAGCAGGCTCTACAGCCCCAATAAATAGACCGAGATAGATTTACGAGATGGATCTGTGAGCGTGGGTGGGTAAAGCTGGGGATCTCTGCCACTGTCTTTTCTTGCCCATCGGTTTCTCAGACTCCAAAGGAAATTGCTGAGCTGCACATGAAGCAGCTCCCTCATTTCCACGGTCTGGAAGCCATGATATTGCCAAACCCCAGCCCTGGCTACAGTGAGTTGATGCCCTGTTTAGCCCATGTCTCTTAGAACCGAACCAATTTGCTCAGCTCAAAAAAGTGGGACTCTCTTAAGGCAGAAACCCTTATTCCACCAGGTTTGCCTGGCTTTTCTGGTTCAGTAAACGCTGAAGTGGTGGTACTGAAGGAGGAATCTTTGAAAGGTGCCTGATTACAGGAGACTTTTAGTGGATGCAGCAGAGTAGAAATTTATCGTCTTTGCCGCTGCTCTCAAAAAGGAGTGGGCTGAACAGAGCCAGAGCACAGATTTTCAGCTGCCAAAGGCCAGGATTAACAGCAGCAAGATTTTGCCTTTACAGAATGGCTCCATGCAATCCAACCCCCCAAAAAAGGATTTTTCCAGTAATAAAGCAACTGTCAATAGAAGCCATTGTTCCGTCATTTGTTCCAACAAAGGTGGCACATTTTTCTCCTTTTACCATGCTTTAACTCTCCTTTCGCTTTATTATTGATTTTAATGGATGGGTGACTAGTTTTAGAAAAATCCAGCCTGGTTTTGGTGTAGCTTTCACGCCCTAAAAAGAATTTTCAAGTATGATGTGTAATCTGTACAAAACTAAAACATCTTGTGTTTGAATCAGGGAAATTCAGTTGAGTCTGCCAAGTTTTGCTGTGCAAAATTGGATTATTCCATACCTAATGTGCAGTCAAAATTCACAGTTGGGAACACACAGAAGCATAGCCAAAGCATGCAATAAAAAGAGTTGTGGGTCTCCTTTATACTAAAATGAAACAATATTTTGGATCCTCTAGTCCAACATCTGAGCATTTAGTAATTATTGCACATAGTGATCTGCTATACCTTCATGTAATTCATTTACAAGGCACATAATTTTTTTTTTCTTTTTTAGCTCAGAATTTAGTTACACGACTGATAAACATTCTGGGTTTCTAGTTCATATTTCAGTCATTTTCCTTGTGGGTCCTCTAAACTATATACCGTACTTCTCAAAGATCTCAAAAATACAATGTTTTCATTAGCTGATGCTCTTAGAGTTTGAGAAGGTTAATAATCCACTTCCTTCTCATCTAAACTATCTCATTTTTAGCTTGTTGCCAAAGCATAAAGGAAGTTCAAGTTTAGAGATGTGCAATCTCAGAAAGAATGAGTCTTAAAAATTAATTGAAAACATACACCTTTGGTCACTTCCAACATACAAAATTCAGAATACTGTAACATGCTGGGACTGGAAAGATAAATCTTTTCCAAATGTGACCAAAAATATCTGAGAACAAACAGAACCAGAGGAATGAGAGTAAAGGTTATTGGGATAGTAGAGAAGTTGGGTGAAGCCAGTTACAAGGACTTCTCTGGCAACGTGCTATCACATAGATCAATGTGATGCTGAAAGGAAAGAAGCCCGGGAAACATAAAGGTAGAATAAAGGCAAGAAGGCTGAGTGTGAAGAACAAGCATCAAATTGTAAGTACAGACAAACTGTAATAAATCCAAAGGTGAGAAACTTTAAGGGAAACTGTCCTATCATCTGTCCTATCATTATCTTTTGATTTTCTTTCTGGAATGTCTCATTTGCTGATAGTTCTTCAGCAACACTAACAGTAATATCAGCCCATTAATAACTCCTGCAACACTAAAATATTTTTTTGCTGTAGTGTCTGTAAATGATGGAGAAACAGTTCAGTACTCTGTGTGTATAAGTGGTTCTCTAATATCAGACCCTTGGGTTAAGGGAATGTAATTAACTTCCTTATCATGTTTGTCACTTGTTTTTCGTTCTGTTTCTGTATTTTTTTTTCCTTCTGATCTTTTAAAAATTATGATATTTTCTGAGTTCTGCAATACCAAAGCATAGATCTCTCTAAAATGTTCTGCATTTTTTAACACCATCACCTCAGTGCTTTCAAACCTTAAAATAAAAATCAGAGCTGATACTTCCTACAGTGCCTCATCAGGACACTTATTGCCCTTGTTTCTGCATTAAGTTTCTGGTAACCTGCTGCTGATTGTTAATCACAACTGGTTTCTTTTGGTCTTCCGGAGGGTGTTATCTCTCTTCTGCTTCACTACCCACTTATCCTTTGCTGGCAACTTTCTGAGCATCCACATAAAAATTCAAAGCACACAGAGGGCAAAGTCATGGAGCTTTAATCTTGGTCCGAAGTTAGTCCTGGATCCATCACAATTGACACTTGAGGTAATTTGACATTGAAAAAAGAGTTATCCGAGGCCCCAATTCTCATAGCACCACTGAAGCTGAGCAGTAAATAATGAAGTGTACCATCTAATTGAATTAGGCATTAGTGCCCAGGAGCACTTGTTGAGAATAAGCATATGAAACTATCAGTGAACGGTGACAAACAAGCTAGAACTGAGTTTCAAGCAGGATGACCTTGATGTTTCAGCTGGACACCTTAGGAAAAACTCGCCTACTTGTAGATCTTACTTGCCCTAGAAAGTGCTCAAAATTTTCTTAATTACTTCAGCTTACAGCTACTTAATATGTTTAATTACATGATCAACTAGACACATCCTGTTTGCTGCTCACTGTGACTTAAAAAAATTAAATAAAGAAAGCATAATTCAATAACTGCTAAATAATCTTTTATAATGTTACTACAACAGTTCTTTTGTAAGTTACTAATCACAATTATGCAAATGTTAATTAAGGTTATTACTGCTCAGTTTCTATTGACTGGGGAAAAACTAATTCATAGGCACAGCCAGCTGTATCACGTTGCCTTAAAAATTTTAAGTCTGTACACTTGGTGAAACAAGAAATGGAGACTCTTAGGGCACACTATAGTCATTGTAGAGAAGATAGGCATTTTCTGGGGAACCGGCCTTTCATACAATTTCCCTTCCTTATCTCCTCCCATTTCACTTCCCAGTGAAGAGAAGAATCTTTCCAAATAACCTCATGTGGGAATGGGGGTAGAGAGGATGAAAAGAGTGGAGGAAACGAGAGTTTCCATCTGAGCTGAGGAGTGCATGTTCAACACTGCTTTAACAGCTTCTCTACTTCAGGAGTTAGTCAGATGGTAATAACCTGAATACCACATGCCCCTTCCATATTTCTAAGGGTGCCTCTCTAGTCATTACATTACATCAAACTGTTTCTCGTTTTTTCTAGGTTTGCTGCCCCTTCCATACTCCCAGTAAAACGTAAAGGAGCTGTGAGTAGTAGGGGGTTATATATCCTAACATGCTCCCAAAGAGTAGTTTATCACATACTGTGCAATATCCACAGGTCAGAAAAGACTGCAAAAAATGCTGACGCTTTGCAAACCCTAGCATCGAAATATCTGTAAGAGTAACAAAGAAACTAGAGTAATGCAAGTGGAAAGAAAAAGGTATAAAAACATCATCCAGTTCCCTGCTTCAGTGACACACACTGTCACCTCATTGGAGACCTGTGACTGCTCAAGTTGCCTGGTAAGTGGATAAAGAAGGTCTAAAAATTTCAGCAGCGGGTTGAGGAGGATAAAATGAACTGCTAAGATCCTGGAAAGTGCATGGCCATGCTCACACATAAGCACGAGCCATTCGTCAGCATTACTGGAAGGTAAGCAGAAGCATCAAGCAGAGCCTACAACTCAGGGCAGGGTAAAACACTCTAGCATGTAGCATTCTTAGGAGAGGCTGATTTCAGTGCTGGCAAATGCAGGCACACGTAGTGCCCATCACTGTGTGCTTCTTGGCATCGCTCAGCTCCTCTCCCCACTGGAAGCTTTCTCCACAAAGCCCCTCCTGCTTGCATCTGGGCACCCATCAGTCCCAGCACAGGCATCACATCTTTTGCACAGAGCAGATGCTACACAGTCCGAGAGAAGCACGAGCAGTTTGAATTGAGGCTTTCTAATTGAGGCCTTTGGACGTGCTGCTCAGACAGTTGTGCCAAAAAATAGGCAGCCGCTGAGGAAAGAGCAGCAGAGCAACAGCTTGCTGTCAGGACTATGGGGAGTCAGGCTGTAGCCACGGGGCCAGGGTCAGACAACCAAATGGAGAGTTGTGTGATGGGGAGGGGTGCCTCCTCTTTAAATATACATCCACCAGCTGAGTAAATACTGAACTTGGTAGTGTATTTCACCAATCAAACAGCTCTTCTTTTTTCCTCTCAGGCAGAGCTCATCACATTGCCTGTGTGTTAGAACAAGGGTCCCACCTGTCGGGCACTGGGAAACCTGAGGCAGAGGTAGGGAGAGTAACCTGTATCACTCCCAGTCACGTGTTTCTGGACACATCTGATCATAAATGCTCCTTTCCCAGGACTAGATATGAAGCTGCTAAAAGTGAGAACCAAGCCCTGGTCTGTTGGTCACTCTGTGCTGACAGAAGCAAGCCACACAGCCTGCCTGCCTGCCTGCTTGCCTTCCTTCCCTCCTTCCCTCCCTTCCTCCCTTCCTCCCTCCCTCCCTCCCTTCCTTTCTTCCTCCCTTCCTCCTCTCACCACTCACCCATCTCTGCTTTAGCTGTAAATGCCTTGGCGAAAGGGCACTATTTTAGCCAGGGTTTTCACAGCCATGCCAGGGCATTACTGTGCTAATAAGGAAAATAACCAACTGAGCCTTGCTCCAACTACTGAAAAATACCAAATTAAGAGGCAGAAGCAGATTCACAATCTCTGTCTCCCCATATTGATTCAGTCTCTTAATCAAAGGCCATGGCCAGAGCTGCCAACTGCCCTAATTTAAATTGGGTCTGCAACCACAGTTTGTCCTTTAGATTAGACTGCCATGTAGAGACTGGGACAAAACTCAGTCCTTGTCTCTGAGCTCTAGGCACTCTTCCCTCTTGGGTTAGCTTTGTTTTTTTTATGTACACGGGCTCACATCTTTAATAAATATCTTTAATTTAGCCTCAACTCATTCAAGCCCCTAAGTAGCAAAAAATATTGATCCCTTAGGGCATTCAATTTGCCTCATTCGTCAAAGCAAAATGCACATATCAACACAGTGCTTGAGTAAAGAATATCCAGGAGAGTGTTGCAACCAGACAAGCTCCAGTTTCCACTGAGTAAATGCTGTAATTTCTTTTGAAGAGCCTAGTGATATGAAATAATGAACCGGTAAGGTTTGGACTAAATTGACTATCCATTTTTGTCTCACTAGTTAATGTTGCATTCTGTGATTATCTAGTCTCATCCTCTTATTTCAGCCAAAGCAGACTATTTTTAGCACAAAACACAGCATCTCTCTTCATCAAAGGTCAGAGAAATTTAATTGTGGCTGGTAAGTAGCAAGCCCTAAGTTTTGAGAAAGGGAGGACCAGCTCCGTGTGTGCTGCGTTGGTGTTCTGCTCCAACAAGTTAGCTGGAGTACTATTTTCACACTCATTGCATCCATAGAGAAAACACACTTCTTAATCCTGTCTTCTGGCCTGTTTAGTTGCTCTGCTCCCCTTAAGTTACTCAGTTTACACTAACTTGCAAGTGAGCGAGTGTAGGTGTTAGAGCCAATAAAGTCATTGCAGAAAGCAGAAAGCAATACCCTTCATCTCCTTGAAGTGAGCGAAACACTCGTGAGTGATGTTAGAGTGACAGCTCTGGAATTGCAATCCGTCTTTCTCCCACATGGCAGGCACACGGCTGAATGGGAGTGTAAAACTCTTCTGCAAAGCCACACTAATCTAACTCAGCTCTGAATTGCAAGGACCATGGTAGAGGTAAAAGGACAGCTTTCTTGGCCTTGCTCAACATTCAGAAGATCAAAAAGCTCGTTTCCTACCATTTATGATTGTGGTTACTTCAGCCCAGTTGTGTAACACACGTGCATTGGAAAAAAAGAACAGGATTTGTCTTCAACTTTCTAAGACTGGCGTTTATGTAGCCCTTTTTTTTTTCTCGTGTAAACAAAAGAATCTGGTACCATATCTAGACAAGGATTTTCAGGGACTCATATGAGTTAAGAACCTGGGTAGAAGAAAACCATTAATATATTTTAGACTAATAGCATGACACGGACTATGTAGCAACTTCCAAATCCTGGCCTGAGCAATGATTGTTAAATTTACAGACCACTTTTAACATAAATAACCAATTAATTAATAAGAATCCTGGCTATATTTTGAGGATAAACTTCAGTAACCTGACTAATTAATAGCAAACAGTTTGCTGTGATGGCACCCAAAGAACTGTAACCTGATTAGCCCTCTTAAATGCTTAGTATTTTATTGTATAGACATGCAATAACTTTATCTTTGCTTGAAAGAGCAGTCCAAAAGATGAGATGCATAAAGAAGAAGATGGAAAAAACAGGGTAGCAAATAAAAATAACAACAACCCAGATATACAGATCCTTCCACAGCAGTAGGAATGACCCCCCAAAGTAATCTCCAAGTAACAATTCTGAGATGACACTGCCTTTACAGAAGCTAAATCCCCATATTCCTTCCAACAGACACACTAAGGCTGTCCAGCGCTGCATGAGGAATCAAATTTGAAGGACAGGTCTACAAAGAGACACCTATTTTTATCCACATAGTAAAAACCAGGAGACTTGGCAGCCATCACCATGTTCTCAATGTGCTGCCTCAAACTTCATGACTCAACTCACAGAATAAGATTCAGCTCCTGAAGCAGGAGCTCAGACCCCTGTTTTCAGCTGGAAGCTGGCAGCATAGTTGTGATGACACATAGCTGAACTGTGTAATCCAAACTGGCAAGTTAAACAGAAAAAAAACCCTCACTGTGTGGGACCAAATTCAATACAGCAGGAAAGGAAAAACTAGGTCTTTATAACCAGCCTCCCCCTGCTCATATTACAAAACCAATGAAAAGGCATTTTCCCAATGTAACTTCAGCCCTAGGTCTTTTGCCTCTGATCAAGACACAGCATGCACTAGCTGTAAGCCTGACCTTGTGCTTGGTCCTGTGAAGTTTAAAGCAGGGCTGGAGCAGATTGCCGGGTGAGCTGCAGGCAGGTCTCTCCTGCTTGCGCCTCCACTCCTCTCTCCATCTCTTGCAGCCAGAGGGAGTGTGGTCTCCCTAGCAGTGACCCCAAAACAGCTTAGGTGAAAGGTTGGAGGACTGCCCTCTGCCATGTGATCACTTTTATCTACAGAAAAAACCCCGCTCTTACAGACATTCTTTCCTGTGAAGAGAAACCCCTTAGGGAGAAAGAGAAGTTTTTCACCTTCCAGAGCGACGGCAAGAAAACTCCAAGGTGAACTCAGCACTGTTGGCCAAATGCTAGATTAGGCAAATGTGCAGCTGGGGAGTGAATGTGAGTGAGCTGGCTCACCTGGGGCTCCTGTGAAGGGGCCATAAAAGTTAAAGAGACCAACCAGAAACATATGGTTTGGTTAAGGTTATGCAGGAGGTCAGTGGCTGAGCCAGAAACAGGACTTAAGGTTGCCTTTGTCCTATTGGATGCTAACGTTCTTTTGACTAAATCACACTGCCCATTCTGCAAATAAATCCTGCCTTTGCCTCTGCCTTGTATGTACTCCTGCCTGTTCCTATTTAAAAATCAAACCAGATGATCCAGACCATGAAGAAGAGAAGATAAATTAATGGCCCTCAAAGAACAAGTATGTGTGCGAAGCATTCATATGAGGGAGAGGAGAAAAGCAGTGTAGAATTTATAAGAGACATTTCTGACTTGAATATTTGTGAGTAATGTCTCTAAGAGCATGATGGTAGGCTCTATTATTGTTCCTTTCTCTTTTTTATTTTGCTCCCTCCTTTTCACTTCTTGTCTTCAACAACCTTTGACTTTTATCCAATAAAAATTCTTTTCTGTCTCTCTTGAATCAAGTGTTAAGGGAAATGAATACAAATCTGAAGCATTTTTCTGTGAGCAAGTTTAGTGTCTTTCCAATTAACAGACTTATTTGCAAAACTCCCCAGGTTCATATCCATCCTTGTTCTTTCCACCTTACCTGTGAAATCTTTCCCTTGCTCTCCCTTCAGGGCACACATGGGTTTCCAGGCTGTGGTTGTAGAGTTGAGTTGCACAACGATGTCCCGCTTCATGGCAGGATTTCTGAAGCAGAACTGCAATGCCTACAATCACGCCAGCGCTTTCACAGCACTTCTTTACCTAAAAATCCCAGTGGGGGCTGTCAGCTGCCAACGATCTTCCTGAAAGAAAGAGGAGCTGAGAGAAACCCGATTGACTCTTAATCGGATAGCATATGGTGCTGAGAAGAACAAAGAGGCCATATTGACTTTTACCAAATTAAATGGTTAAGTAGGCTGGAACGGGCCTGATGCTGCTGGCAGACCCACAGCGACAGCCCATTGGGCACTGCTGTTTGCAAAACATGTGCGGAAGTTTGGACACTCCTTGCGTCAGTGGTGCGAGGGAAAATGGAAGGATAGCAGATGGCAGATTGGCAGTTTGAAGGGAGATACAGCCTGGCTTGTCTTACTATTTCACCATACCTAGACCAATATTTTATTCCCTTGTTCCCAGGCTGAAAGTGCTCTGGCTTGTTCGTGTGTCATAAAAAAAGTTGCTGTACAGATTTCAGCTGTCGCCCTGCTAAGTGGCAGCAACGCGGCTCAGGGCAGCAGCAGGCAATGTCTTTGTTAGAATTCATTACTCAGGAAAGGAGTTGTCAACAGCTGTACCCAATTGCAAATCTTCTGTATCAGCACTTTCGAAAACCTTTGCAATTTCAACAGAAACACCAGCAGCAGGGAAGAAAAACAGTTTCTTTTTTTCATCAGTTTGACATTTTGGAAGACAAGAGAGCATGCAGCAACTGAGATGACTTACGCTGCTTGGTAGGACAGGCCAGCAACAGCTCGCTGGCAGAAGTTCCCTCGAGCTCTTCCATCCCACCCTCTCTTCCCTCATCCTGAGTCTTTCAACACCAATATTTGACTTGATTTTAAGGAAGCAGTGTCTTTGATCCAGCCATGCTCTGGGTCAACCCGCATGCTGCAAAGTAGCTCAGTGCCCCTTTTTGGGGCCCCTACATATTGACCTTGCCTCGCTGTCACACACATGGCTTACATTTTGTCTTTATCTTCCTCTGGCAGCTTCACTGGGCTCATCTTTCAAAGACTGCAGACCACCTGGAGGGCCAGCGACCTGTCTGAGTGCTGGGTGACCATTTCTCGAAATTCTCCTTTGGGTTCATTAAGGCTTTGCAGTCTGAAGTGTGGCTGAAGGCACTACGTCAAGGGGCAGCAGTGCTCTCAGAGAGGCTGTGGTGAATTCAGATGTTTGCTTCTCATTCCTCTGCTGGGGCCCAATGCACTCAAAGTCGCGAGTGAAATTACCCTGAAAATGTAAAGCCAGTCAGCAGCCGAAGGTAGATTACATCATGAAGCAAACCTAAGCTATGAAAATACCAATTTCCTGTGCATAGGAAAATATGAGAATCGGGACGTGCAAGATGTTTTCAGGCATAACAACAGTTATTAGAATAGCAGCTTCCATACTGTACAGATAAAACAAATTACTATAATAAAAGTCAAGAAAAACATATCCATGTGAATAATGGTTTTGCTGGCTTTGCTGCTAACCTGAAGAATCTCACATTAATTTTCATTTGGGTTGACCTAAAATAGAAATCATGACTACTTTCTACAACAACAACCGCCAACTTGGAAATATACTCTTGGGTTGAATAAAACATTCTGTTTGACTTGCAGCACTGTTTGTTTTGGGGCTGTAATTTGCTTTACTGTTGTTGATATTTTCTTTTTTTTGTTTTGAACAAATAGATCCATTACAAAACAAAAGCACATATTTATTTTTTTTTTTAAAAGAAAACTTTAAACTGTTTTATTCTCCACTTATGTTTTTAGCCAAAACTGTTCTCTAACAGATTCAAATGAGTTTTGGCCTCTACAAAATTGAATTTCCTGATAAATTTTGGATCAAACCCCAGTCAACTTTCTCCCAAATCTGATCAAAATCTCCAGCTAAGGCTTGCTCTCGGTAAAACGACAGTGAGACAGCAAAGATCTAAGAGTGACAGAGAAGAAACTTTTTTTTGATTTTGTATGATGTATCTTTAAATCAAAGAGAAGTTGCATGTCTGTGTTTTTTCCATTCACTCATTCGTTTTTTTGTGCTTGAGATTAATATTACCTTTGTTCGTTTTGAGGGGGAGAGGGAGAATTTCTGACTCAGGATTCAAGTTTGGAGCATTAGCTGTAAATTAAAACAGATGCTTTGCTGAAGATAACCCAATCAAATCAATATGGAGCCAAAGGAGGCCCTCACATGATGAAAGCTGGCTTTTAAAGTACTGTAAAGCTGTTTTACTGTTCAGTCCATCAATTTCCTTTTCCTGCTCAGCTCTGATACAGGACAAGCTGAGGCCGCTGACCCTCTTGCAGAGCCCAAAACGGAAAGTTCCCCACGAGACTAGTGATGCTGCTGATATTGCCAAAGAGGACAGATCAGTGGAAGGTTTGTGTGCTGTGTAGGACGAGATTGCAGTGGTTTTAGCTGTGTTTCGTATCGCTTTCTGTTGCAAACTATGGTCAGATTCTTATGTGCAGAGCTCGGTGCCAACACAAACACTGCCAAGGAGAAACATGTAGTCACATGCAGGCACCAGCTTCTTCAGAGGTCTCTGCACCAAGCTTTTCTGAGCATCCGAAAAAGCCATTTGCTGCTTCATTGCAAAGCCTTTCTTTTGCCATATTCTGCTGTGAAAAAAAAAAAACAGGCTGTGTGCTGTCCTCACTCTGCAGACCAGCAACTTCTAGGCAGTTCTGGGACTCCCTTGGGCCGCAGAATCACAGGGACGGCTGCCCTTGGAGGCGCAGGGTCACAAATGCCAACAGGGAGGAAGTTTCAGGCAGAAGCATCATTAATGCTGTCTCTTTAATTTCCATGAGTGCCAGCATTTGATATTTTTCTTAAATACCCAGCTCTTAGAGTCATGGGTTTACAGAGTAACTGCTAATACAACTTTTCTTCTTGAAGTAAATTTCAGACCTCATGTTTGCAGAGAAACTCTGCAAGATATCCCTCCTAAAAGCCCAGGAACAAGGTAACAATATAAAAAGAATTAGTTCTATACAGTTTTAAAGATCCTCAACTTACAACTTTTAAGACAATTCTGTAACTACAGGGATCAAAACAGTATCGAAATTATCAGAATGAAAATAGTTCCCTCTGTTTCAGTTTGCCTATCTATATTTATTTCTTCTTAGTTTGACTTAATTATTTTTGCTATCCCCCTTCCTCTAACTAGCTAAGAATTGAAATGTTTTCCCCTGAGTTTAGCTTGGCATTTACAAGCTGGCTAGCTTGGTAGTAGGCTGTGTAGGTTGTATATTCTTGACTTTTTAAGGGCATTTTCCAATGCCTTTGTGAGTGAGAAAATTTAAAAAACCACACCAAATGCTGTTGCTGCTGAATGAAACACCTTATTTTCCCGTATTCTGTGAAAGCCTGCCTTTTAGATTAAACCAATTCATTAGAGCTTGAGAGTTTACACTTGTAAGTAGACATCCTTCCACCTGCTAGAATTAATTGCCATTTTAATTGATTGCTATGATCGCAGAGACATGTTCTAGGATTGCTTTAAAAAATGGTAACTTTGAAAAATGTGTATTTCAATTTAAGTTTTTTTAAAAATAACTTTTATTTGGAAAAAAGTGTATAAAGCCACAGCGGGTTTTCTATGTTTTGGTTTTTGGTTTTTTTTTTCAGAAGAATTCAAGTTTTAAATTTAAGATTTTAATTTTCAGGACAACATTTCCAGAAACAAAAAGTAATGTTTCCTGCTTCTCACTTTATTTTTTTTTCCCTTCATGCTTCATTTAGTCAAAATTAGATCTAAGTCTAAACAGTATGCAACTTTCTTTATAGCTGCAGAGGCTCGTTAACTCAACCTCAGCTAGCTTTCATTGTGGTCTATTCTGGTCTATTGTGGTCATTGTGGTCTATTCTGAAAGCATAGTCCAAATATCAATCCATATTGACATCTGTCTCCCCACATTAGCTCTCCAGCTAGGCACCAAGTTGCATATCAATATATTACAACCTAAGTCACCAGAGAAAAGTATTTATGAAAGTCATATTCCACAATGCAAACATTAGATGACAGAGACAGCCCAGAGCTGTCACCTGCACAGAGCACATATAGCATTGTGCATTGTGTCTAGCTAGCTGAACTTTTAGAAGAACTTTTGTGTAAGAAAGGACAGGAATTAAAAAAATAAAATAAAATATGGATTCATATTAGGAAGAAGCATTGCCAAATGTGAATACAACTTATGAGAGAGCTTTCTGGACGCACACGTGTGGGAAAATTCTCCTCTACTTTAGTAAAGCTGACTTTTATAATTTCTCTGAATAATAGAAAATAAACTCAACACAATCTACAAAAACTTTACTTGGACTCTTGGCTGTTTTTTACTTGTTGAATCTTCGATTTTTGCTTTTTAAGTAAGAATAACTGATAAGTTTTGATATTTCAAACATGAATATTTCGTTGTTCCTAGAATACTTGAAACAGCAACAGAATTGAAAGGTGACTTTACAAAGCTCTGAAAGTCATGAGTAGATCATATGTTTTGCCTGATCTATTTCCACAACAAGAGAAAAGATGAGGTACTCTATCTGAAGGATGTACGATGAGTGTGGAAGGAAATGCAACAAAAGAGATTATGTTCAAGGTGATAATGGATGGTGGATGAAGGTGAATATCACGTCATCCAGAAAACATCCCGAACAGGACACAGTAGAATGAAGCAGGTTAGACCTATAAAGTACTTCAACAATAAGCATATGATACTTCATTTTGAGTTCACAGAGAACTAGGATCTGTTGCTGTGATCCTTACTTCTAATTCATACACATCTTCTTCCTTGTTTTAACATGGGGTACACACAGACTATCCTTCAGATGAGAAAAACAAGATCTCACTTGACCCCTTGTACAAAGAGTTATGTAGCCCTCACATCAGTGTGACTCATGAAAATAAACTTCCCTGGCTCCCCATCTGCCATACATTAGCCAGCAGCAACTTGTCCTTGAAATGAACTAAGTACAGGTTTCCATCTGGCCAGCGACCAATTAGTCAGCTTGCATGGTGACCTTTTGCCTTGCGATTGCTTTTAAATGAAGTCTCCAAAATCTGTATTGTTTTGAGTAGGAAACATCTGAAACCACTTTCCAAAGAGCGCTTGGCACCTCCCCACTATTATACCATTGTGCAATTTAAAATACATCATCTCACTTATTGTTCAATCTAACCATTTGATCTACAGCCCTGATTTCTCGATGCAGTCACTCCTTTGGAAACAAAGAGATCTTCTATTCCTTTTGAGATTGAATTAAAACTACCATCCCCAGGAGTATTTCTGCTAGATCCAAATATCCAGCAATCTACAATGTCCTCAGACTGTCACCACTACTAAAAGACAGGCAAGAGGAATCTGAGAAATAAACTTTATTTTCATAATTTTGGACACATGATAATAGAATCATCGAATCATAGAATGGTTAGAATTGGAAGGGACCTTAAAGATCATCGAGTTCCAACCCCCCTGCCCTGGGCAGGGACACCTCCACTAGAGCAGGTTGCTCAAAGCCCCATCCAGCCTGGCCTTGAACACTTCCAGGAATGGGGCATCCGCAACTTCTCTGGGCAACCTGTTCCAGTATCTCACCATGCTCACAGTAAAGAATGTCTTTCTGGTATCCAATCTAAATCTCCCCTCTTCCAATTCAAAACCGTTACGCCTTGTCCTGTCACTACACTTCCTGACAAAGAGTCCCTCTCTGGCTCTCCTGTAGGTTCCCTTCAGATATTGGAAGGCTGCCATGAGGTCTCCCCAGAGCCTTCTCTTCTGATGGTAGACCAAATTACATCAATAAGATTGAACTTGGAACCCAGTCCTAGAGGTCATAGGGATAGCTTATATATGGCTTGAAGATTGAAGCCAAAATTAGTTTTATTGACTGCTTTTATTTTTAATTTATAGTAAAGCACACACAAATTTTTGCAAGTGCTACTATTTCTTAAAAAGCATGTTTTTTCAGCCTTACCCCTGGATAAAACAAAAAATGGAATGAATAGTTTCTCTCAGTGACTGCATTTGAAGACATCAAAATGATTAAAGACTGACATGAAAAAGAGCAACGTTTTCTGAATGCAGTTTGCAGTGTAATATTTGCTCAGATGCAGTAAACTTAAAAACAATTGTAACCTGTTAAGCAGTTACCTTAGTTTTAGATAAGGGGTTTTTTTATATTATGATGCTGCCTTTTACTTTCCCCTTTTGTTTAAAATATTTATCTGAGATCCTTGTAAAATGACTTAATCATCCTAAACTAGCAACCACTATCAGAAAAATCAAACATATATCCTTTAAAATACCAAGTATCAAACCAATATTACAAATTCTAAACTTTTATAGACTAGAAGTGAAAAAAATAAAAGCCCCAACCCATATGATTGGTTACATGTAGTTCACATTCCTTTGTGGTGACAGAGTGGATTAAATGGCCTTTTGCTCCCTTCCAAACTTTTCTATGATGGTGCAGAAGTATAACCAAGTGATCTACCTAGAACACTTCTGGCATAGGTCAGAAATGTCTTTTAGCGTATGTAGCTGGGCAACGTGTGTAGCACCAGGTTAGTCTCCTAATTTGCCTGATGAACATGTTTTACTGTGAAGTAGTTAGATCTGAGTAAAGCTGGAGAGCTCACACCACTGAATGCATCTTTTAGTTTATAGGCAGTAACGTACTATAGAAGAAGTATTGTACTGGCAGCCCAAGTTGTCAGTGAGTCACCTTTAATGCTTGCAAAACCCTGTGCCTGAGGCTCACCTTCATGAAGTACAATCAATCTATGAATTGCCCTAAACAGTCCTTTAAATTCCTGTGGGTGTCCTGGCACCTTGAGTCATATAAAGATGTTTCTCTCCTCCACATGTAAGAGGGAGGGGAGTGGTAAAGCAGTTGTTCTGCTATTTTATGACAGAATAATTGCTTTGGCATGACAGGTTCTGTCATCTCTACATCTCTTGTGTGATACAACTGTGACTGAGCAGTCTGTCCGCCTTTACTCATAAAGAAAACTCACTGAGAGGGCGACCGAAGCTAAAACTACTTGAATTCCTGTGTTCAAAGCCTAATGAAGACCTGGCAATCATTATATGCTTTGTTTGGCACTCAGACAGATGCTCACTCCTCCTGTTCTCCCTCTGGCACCTCTTAACTGCTCTCTATATACTCTATATCTGACTGGTCTTCCAGCAAGTGCATGTATTTGGACTGAAGTTCAAACCAGGTACCGAAGGGTTCTTTGGGCTTCCGTCAGTTCTAAAAAGGTCGATACAGCAGTAGTGTCATGAGCAATGTTACTACCTCACATTAGCAGGGCAAAAAATGTGCTAAGAGATTGAGAGGAAAGGAACCATGAAAGAAAAAAAGTGGGAGAAACAGCAGCAATGGGGAAAACCATAGATGAAAAGAGAAAATATGGTGACATCCTATTATGAGGAAAAAAAGAAATGAAAATATTGATGGGAAGGAAATGAGAAGAGCTAGAGAAAAGCAATAGTAATTGAAGGCTTAACGAGGGAACAGAATGGGATGACAGGACCCAACAGAAAAGCCAAGAGTTACTGAAGCTAATGACAACCTGCATGAAAATCACAGGAGGTTTCCCCTCTGCTAAGCAACTGTATCCATCTCAGGCTGCCCTGGTTAGCTCAGACTGCCTCTGCCTTCCCAAAGGGCCTTGACCAGTCTTCTTATGAGGCTTGCTGCAATTTCTGCCTCCCCACATCTGCTGTTTCTGCCCCAGGGAATTCTGTCAAGCATTACAAGTCTCCATCTGACACCGTTCTCTTCTGCCAAAACACCGCTTAGCAAAACCAATATTTATGGCTGTGCACACAATATAGGTAAACATGCAAATCAGATCATTAAAGAAGCTGCAGAAAATGTCTGATAAGCAGCTGCACAAAGCTCAGCCGCCACATCACGGGGAAGAAGCAGTCTGCATCTTTCCCAAGGGCCGTGGAGAGACCACACTGTTCCCAAGCAGCCTTGGAAGGCATGTTTGTCCCCTTGCCTAAAGGCTCACACTGCTCCCTGCGCAACGTTAGGAGTAAATCCAAACCTTTTTCCTTTGCTGACAGCTGACACACAACAAAACCAGACACCCGTAGGAGACACCTTCAAGGGTTGCAAGTGACCAAGGGTCCCTGCATTAGCACATTTTAATTAGACTCCTTCTGGAGGAAGTGCTACGTTGTCAGGCACCCAGGTTTCAAAGTCTCAGCATCAAAGGAAAAGAACTCGCATTACCAGAACGACAAATAAATATCGCTGAAGCATTCCCTAACAATAATGGAAGGCTGATAGCTGAGAAAGATTGAGCCAAATTCACTTAGCTTGGAAGGCCTCAAGAAATTGGTGTAATTTCTTAGCTCATAGCTGCATGAGTGGAAAACTAAATGTAATACTTGATAGCAAGAGTTCCTGCTACACAGAAAACAATAGAAATCAAAAAAGAATTGCTGGAACCAGGAGATATGAGTAAAGATTGGAGTTTTAGCTATATCAGAGAGTATAGTCTGAAGGGAAGAAAAAGTAAATAAGGATGTAGAATATGTCCTGATATACCAAACAGTTTCTATTGAATTCCAAAAGAAATGGAAGTTGGCATAGTCCATTATCTAGAAATAAACCACATTTTTAGTTCAAATGCAGCCATTTTTCACAAGGTCAGAAAGACTCAGAACGATATATGAACAAAAAAGAGGCTAGCTAAAATTGCATTCTGAATTTATTTATCATTCATTTGATCACACATGGCATATAGTTCAGCAAGGATCTGATTATATGATAAATGGTTGGTTACTGGTGTAGCAGCAGAAGATAACACAGCACAAAGTGCACTTTCACCGTATTGTTACTGAAAACTGAGATTTTATCAATGTGCAAAGGGTAACTGGAGCAGGGCTAGTGTTAGAATCAGTAACGTGCAAGAAAAACTTGAAAAGTTGCAGGCCCTGGCAGAATTATTATCAGCAATTATTAGTGAATAATGCACTAATGATTTCATTACACCCTGAGAAGGATGGGACTGATGGCACTTTTCAGATGAGGTGTAAAACTTGCCTTATAAATGCATCTTGTCCTTAATTTTTCCATCATCCTATTGGATTGAATGGAGATCCCAAAATCTTGACCCAAATACCTCCTGGAACATATTGGACAACCCAATATTAACTTCAGCTTTATTCATGTTGCAATCTGCCCCTTAACAGGCAACGCTTGGCCGTCAGAGAGGAGTTGTGTTTCAGCACAGCATGAAGTCATTCTTAGAGAGCCAGGTGAAGTCCTACTAGTCACTTGGCAATGAGATATTTAAGAATGAAGGATGTCATATTATTTTGTTGGTAGAGAGGCAGAGACTTAGAGAGTTCAGTCCAAGCAGTGATCATCTGACCTGACCACCCTGTGCTCTGCTGCTGCTCCTTTTTTCAACACGTGTTCTGCTCATTGACCCCTATAACTAAGGGCGAGGGAAAACAAGAGTTGGGTATGTCCAAATCAATACGTTGAATTCCTCCTTGTAACAGAACTTATTATTTATCCAAGAGAAATGAAGAGAGGGAGAAATCAGGAGATAACTGGTTTAAACCCATCTATAGTGTTGACCTCACCTATATTTCTGATGTAGCTGTTGGTTTTAGACATATGCCACCAGGTGTGGACACAGGTTCAGTGTGCTTGGAGAGGAAAGTGAGGTTAACAGGACAGCAGGCCTCTCTTGTAATGCCCTTCTAGTCCCTTCATAAATCAACATCAGACATATGCAGCTGTTACTACAGCTACTTGTGAAAGTGAATTGTTTTGTGGCCTTGTCTAATCCTACACTAAAGATGCTATTGCTGATACCCTGAGTAACTATGGCAGCACAGAGCTCAGGACCAACCTGAAAAATGGGACAGGTATCTGGGCACTTGGGCTTCACATCAGCCCACACGTCCATGTCCACTGCTTAATGGACACGAAAGTTCAATGAGTCACATTAAAATTAGCCCTACACTGCAGAAGGAGCCTATGAAAGCAATAGTATAAGCACTGGAATTAATGGTGGGGTTAGCTCCAGGGCACTCAAAGTTATACATGTTGTAAGGGTGGCTTTGGCTCTGCATATTTATGCTATTTTGAGCTGTAGAGTATGATTTCTTTGGTGCAAATTACTACCCCAGCCCCAAATTATTTCTAGATATTTTCACAAGTTAGATTCATTGAAATACTCATCGCTAATGTCTTGTGCCATCTGAACCATATTCATGCAGTTACAAGATAAAAAAAAAAAAAAAAAAAAAAAAAAAATTGTGGTAAAAAATGTCCAAGAGAGTTGTCTCCTAAATTTAAACTAGCAACCAGATTGGTTCTTCCTGCTGAGAAAGTCATACAAATTGCTTGGGGGCTGTCTTGTGGTGGTGGGGATCAGTTACAAGAAAAAAAAAAAAAAAAAAAAAAAAGAGCAATTGTGGTTAAACAAATAGGAGACATAATCAGGGAATCACATCCGCTCTCTGCACCCTTCCACTCTTTCTGTACGACACTGCAGTGTCATGTTATTCCTGAGGCCCATGGAAGAAATTGGACATACTATTATCATGTTGCACTTCTGTCTGAAAGAAAAATTATAAAGGCTTCCACAACAGAAAGATGCAGTTAAATCTTTTGGGTTCCTTCCAGCAGCTCAGCCTCCTTGAATAAAGATGATAGATGTGATCACAGAGAATACAGGACAGACAGGGACAGCAGTGTATCATGTTCTGGCTGCTGCCCATTGCTTTGCTCCTGTGAGCGGGCTGGAAAGGGGAAAGATGAAGAGAGCTATCTTTGATTTTATGCTCTGTCATCAATGGATGAACCCCAGCTGGGAAGCTACAGGCACCACAAAACAAAGTAGACCAGAGAACCTGGTCCTTATGCAAATGATTAAAACTATGCATGCTGCTACCATATGAAACAATACCCTGAGGTTGGGAAGTAGAGGAAAGTGTTTTAAGGCATACTGTGAACACTAAATAAAAGTAGGCTTTCAGCCAGAAAAAAAAAAAAAAAAAGAGAAAGTCTAATGTTCTAGATTCTTGAGTAACCCTTAAAATATAGAATTGCACTTCTCACCGTCCTGCATTGCAAGCAGTATTTAGTTCTGTGGTACTCTTTTACAATAATGTAAAAGATTATTGTAAATTCGTACAGTGAAGAAACTTTAAATGCATGGTCTGAAAAGCAAATCAAAATACTTCAAAAAAGAAGAAGTCTGAGATCTACTTTGCTGTAGAGAAACATTTCTAGTAAATCACATCTCACTACTGATTAAAGTTCCGCCATCTGGAGTTCACCGAAGTGGCATCTGGCATTCCAACAATTTTAGGAAATATGCTGGAACTATAATAGTAAAAATGAACATCCTGGTTTTAAACAGGCAGTTTCTCCAGCTGATCTTTTTAAGAGATATGCTCCAGTTCAAGCAGAAGGCTTGGCACACAAGCAATGGTGACCAGTGAAATTCTATGGCTTATGTTTCGCTGGAGGTCCACTGGCTGAACACAGCTCTTCCTTCTGACTTTAAAACCATGGCTTAAATGCCTCACCTAACTGTCGTGCTTTAAGAATATAATCACCACAGGCATCCTCTATTGTCCATGGCCATAGGCACTTCCAGAGCAGGATTGAGCCCCATTAAGGCATAAGAGTGCCCACGTACCATTCTCTTTTGAATAGAAAGAATGCAGTCCTACATTATTTACGATTAAGCAGAATGCATTTGGGTCTATGACTGCTGTATCAAAGGCTTTATCTTAATTAAGCACTGTTTGACCTATTGCATTTTCCATACAATCTTGCCTGACAGCATTTTAGGGCATCCAAAGGTCTCCTTCCACACATCTCCAAGACTTCCTCAGCCTTGGCAACGCTAACTGACTGAGAAGATGCTTCTGGCCAATGTGGCAGAATAGAATACAAAAAGCAGATTTCTATCCACTTGATGAGGTTAGGGATGCCCTGAATATGACTAGTTGTAGTCATGGAAAACAAAAACACAGCCATCACTTACATTTTATAGCACAGTGATAAAAGGGGAGAAATATGAGTTGTTCTGCTCTTTCTTTTAAACAATAGATTAGAGCTACTCTGGGTGTCTGATTCCATTTTCTGAAGCCGGATGCAGCCAGGTAGGCTAGACTTAAATGAATTAAGTGCAAGTAGTCAATTTATATTCAGAGGATTTTGTTACTTGGATTTATTTCATTACAAGAGGAGATGTCTGGTTCTGACATTCCAATAACTGACAAATAACCATGCCAGTGATCCATGAATTAAATTGACAACAATCACAGCAGTACCGGTTTCTACTGGCCAAAACGTATCTGTTCTATTGATGATGCCAGTTATGAATGTACAATTAGCTATTTATAAGCAAACTTCCAGTGTTTCATAAATATGCACATTTCCTCCACAATAGTTTGAATAAATGTGTTCACAGCCCAGTATATTTACAAATACTTTGAGAAAATATCAGTGTCAGCTGTACTGAACTTCAGTGAGATCTTGTACATTCAAATGTCCCCTTATATAAGGATAGGTACTGGAAGTTCACAACAAACATCAAGCATTACTTGTATTTGAATAATTGCAAGCGAAGTTCTGCTTCTATATTTTAAGTGCAATGTATAGTAGTATATTAATAGCCTTGAAGTTAAATAGGAAACCTAAATTTTATGTGAGCCTTCAGTCAATTTTTTATATTTTCTTGTAATAATATCATCACAGACTATTTGTAGTAGCTTGGATGTGACATTGAATGAGTGCGATCAATTCTTCTTCCTTGCCATTTTTCTTTCAGTCAGTGTCTCTCTCTCTTCTATAACTTTAACCTTTCCTAATTCTCTTTTCTTTACTCTCCTTAATATATGCACCCTGCTCTTTTCATTGGGATGTAGCACACATTTATGTGACTCTGTTTACCCTGAAGAACATGAAAGTACTCTGCAAACTTCAACTGATCAGCACGTTGTAAGCGGCAGGAACACGGTCACCCTGATTTTACCACCCTTGGGTTAAAAATTACAGTATTGTTTAACAATACATGAATTTCAGGGGCTCTTTTTAAAGTTGAGGTCAGCAGCTTGTGTGTAGAATTCATCCTGTGCTCTGGATGATATCTCTAGCTGAGCTTATGCAGATGTAATTACCCAATACAGATGCAATTACCCAAACTGGAATTTTGCCAGGACACGAGGATCAACACGCTTGTGAAATGTGCCATGAAGCCGTTCGCAAAAAGTAGTTGGAAGCTCATTTTTAAAAAGTGTCACCCGAAAGGCAAAAGAAACAGAACTGCCGAAATCATGGCATCTCCTCAGAGATTTTCCAGCACCAACCATGCCACTTGTGAGGGGATCTCCCTCATGGCTGGGAGTGCAGAGGAATGTACTGTGCTTCCTTCTGTGAGCGATTTCCTCACACAAAGAGGAAACAATTTCAACTCTTCATATTTTTTTAATAAAATGTTTTCCTCTACCTCCTATTCCATTGCAAACTTCCGGAAATAAAAAGCACGTTTAAACTTCTCCAGTTCCATTTTTCTATGTTTTGTGTTTCTTTTCTTCTGATCTTTTTGCTTTCATCTGCTGACTTTATTATACCAATTTAGCTGCCACAGATGTTTTTTTTTTCCTTTTTCTTTTAATGGATATGGCAGTGAAAAGACTGCTTCTGGCCTCCTGCCCACAGTTGCTACTTTTTGGTGTCTCCTTTTCTCCTTACCATCTCTTTAAGTGACATTATGCAATGAATCTTACAAACACTGTGACATGCTGACAGCTCTTTATCAGCAAAATGAATTCCCGCTCAGCATTGAAAGCAGTATCCCAGGCCATCTCATCAGACAAGGCAAATTGTTGCATCTTCATTGATTTTCCTGAAATCAGCAAAGCTTCAACAATTTAATTCAGTTGGATAAATGGACTGCTGAATTCCCAAAGTACACCCAGAGACTAAGACTGGGGTTTTTTGATTATTCCAGCAACAGCAGCAACACCATAAGCTCATCCTGAGTTTTCTCCTCACCACCCTTTAGAAATTTCCCATGGAGATTTCTCCATATGGGACTCTGGTCAGCACCAGCCAGAGTCACTTTCTTTTCTTTCAGGCTTAGTGAATTAATGGCAGCTACCTTGCCTTGCTGAAGCATGTCAGTGGGACTCGGCAGCACGTCCCCTGCTACATTTCATACATTTCCCCTGCATGACAAGGGTTTGCGAGAGGTGTTTGTGATAAACATTTCCAGTGTCTTACAGCCACAGGCAGCTGTCAGCTGTGCAGTTTGAGTGGCACAGGACTAGAGCAAGGTATAACGCAGGACCTTGATGCAGACAACTGCCAGCTCCTGTATCTCAATTTCCCTCACGTTTGTAGCATGGTGGTGGACCCCTCTAATAGGGGATACTCGATTGCTGCAGCTGGTCAGCCCTTGCTCCTGTGTTTTCAGAGTCTGAAAGTGCCATAAGAGAGGACATGGGAAAAGCTCTGTGACACTACAACCTGCAAGGTTTAGACAGAGAAACGCAAGTATCAAAATTTCAAAATGTCTTTCCTGTTCCTCTAGAAACTGGAAGATGTTGAAAAGAGTCAAACTAAAGGGAAAAAGTAGAGAGAAAGAGAGAAGTTTGACAAATCTTTCCGTCATACACTGTTGTAGAATATCTTCTACTCAATTTGGCAGCTATTTCTTAGGGGAGCAGATAGTACTCTGTGCACCCTGTATAACTTAAACAGCAGGCCAAAATAACAGCCTTGTGACATCTCTATTACTTGTTAATTCAAAGGATTTGTTTTTCCTTTAGGTTCCCTCTAGCTCTAAATGTAGTCACAAGTTCAAACATAAAGCTTCCTGACCCTTACAATTCAAAGGGACTAAATTCTGTTGGTTTAGTTTAATCTTTAATCTCAGAAAGATCTGGGCCAATGAAATGAAGAATCACATATTGCCCATAGGTACAGCATAATAGAGATGTTATATATAGCACCTTTCCCTTGTGAATTTCCAGGTGTTTCTCAGATTTTACAGGTAGGAACACCGAAACTTCAGATGGTAAGTGTTTTGCCTGAGATCATGTCAGTGATTACAGAGATATTTCCTGACTCCGATTCTAATTGCTACATTAAAAAAATCATAGCTAAAAATCATAGCCGAAGCCCAGCTGCTTTTTTTTCAACCATTAAATTTTCTCTGTAATGCAAGATTTTGGTCTTGTTCCTTTTTTACACATGACCCTCAAGTCCTTCCAAAATAGTACACTTCTTGGCCAGTTCCAAACAGTTACTGTTGATTTTAAGAAGCACATTACTGCATACTTGGCTGACCACAAACTACAGTAGATTTAGTTTTATTCTGCTTTCATTAACTGCTTTCAGATCTACTATGTCTTCTTGCCATGTGGAAAGATAAAGTAGAGATGAGGTCTATAGCTGTGTTCTATTTCTTGGTTTGTAAGACCAGCATCAGAAGTTGTTTACAATCCTTTATGGTGCTATTCACCTGTGTTTTATTCTACTGCTCAAGCTTGCTATTGGCTTCAGCGCTTCCAACATCTACAGACGTATCCATGAAATGCTTGGAATGAATAACGTGAAAAGGGAAATTATAAGGTTTGTTTGTGAAAATGTTGTGAAGAATATGCTTGCTTCTAGGAAACTGCGACTGAGACAAGAGGATGTTGAACAAAAAGACCAACCCTATAAATCACCAACCCCCTTCTATTTAAAAAAATGGTGGTTCCATTTCTGCTTGCTTCATCAAAGGTGGAAAGTCACAGAGAAGAGGGAGATGAATCATTCCTGGTACCTGAAAATGACAATAAAAAGAAAGGGAAAGGTGCTCAAAAGAAAAAAAAGAAATGGCTAAGCCCTGAAGTTTTGGTGAAATAACATAAACCTCATGGTTGGACAGAAAGACAGGACAGATCTGGGTCATCACTCGGTACATTTATCCAGGAAAAATCCCATACAACAAATCAAACTGCAGGCAACTCCTTGGAAATCATTGCACAGTCAGTTTACCCTCATTTTCTTACTGGTTACATGTTGCTGGGATTGCCACCAGCCACTGGGATGAAGCATTTCTAGCACAGCGTACTTCATATGAAGCAGCCACAGTTCCTTCCTCATTATGGCACTTATGAGGCAGAATGTCCTTATTGATATTCTGTGTCTTGCGAGAAGTGGTAACACAGAAGCAGCAGGGTGCTTATTGCTCTTGTCTGCTGAAAAGCCTGATGTGGAATCAGAAAAGCATATTATGAACCCAACAAACTGTGTTGAAATTAGGATATATTGTTTGATCTGTTCTTTCATAAAGAAATACATTGAAGATAATTTTCGCTTTTACTTAAGTAACTGAAGCAAGTTATTAGTGGACTGTTATTTCCATTTTATTGTCTGAGACTGTTTTTCACTAATGAGATTTCCAACAGCACCTTAATTCACCTTTTTGCTAAGTATCCTTCAATTGCTTCAGCTTCTTCATTAAAGCCAACTATTTCTTGTTTGTTCTAAAGCTCTCTCAGTACAAACTATGGCATTCATTATTTTTAGATAATTTTTTTCAGACAATGACTGTAACCTAACATTTATATCTGCCTCCTTCCTCATCAAAGATGATAAATGTTCCTTGGTACTAAGTACTGGTGAAAGCTTAAAAGACTTACATTAAATCTTCAATCTATGCAATAATTTATGTGATAAAACAGAAATCTCACAGTACACCAAAGATTTCCTAGCAAGGGGCCCTAAATGTTCTAGGGTGAACACAGATGGTAACTGTACAGTTCCTGGGAGCTCAGCAGGAAAACCAGTGTGATACAAGGATCATTAAATTATTTTCAAGCTTCTCAAGTGCTTTGGGAATCCCTATATGTCACCAAACGTCTCCCACACACTGGTTTCTACTTTCTTTAAATGAGTTAAAGTTGCAAAACTTAAAGAGCTATCACCAATTTAGAGTGGCCTACACATATATCCCTATTAGAAAGCAACACAGAGGTCCGTTTGAAAGGGTCCTGTTGATACCTGCCCAATTTCATAAAATGTTATAAAAATCTGGCTGGAGAATTCACATGTGATTAATGTCTCAGCTGTGTGCCAGTAGCCTTCTGTTGATAGTAGTTAGTGAACATTTTCCATTTATTTCAGGTTTCAACAAATTCTACTTTTAGGGAACAGTACATTTGCTATTCAGTTCCAAGCAGTTGTATCATGGAACACCATGAATCCAATGACAATGCGAATTCATTAATTTCTTTGATGCAAATGTTTCCTTATTCTATCCTTACAGATAATATAAACATATTTTACCTTTTGTCTGTGGCACTGTTTCTAATCTATATACTGTATTCAAAGACATATCACTACAATTCTACAGTTAATGCAAACTACATTTCTATTAATGTTTTGGTGCTTCATTTCATTCTTAAAGAAATTAATGGTTTCTAAACCAACTTCTCTCCAACCATTTGTAATAGATTGCATGGGCTTCATGAAGTCCTGCTTATTTGAGTCTTCTAGGGGAACTTACAGCAAGGCAAAATAAAACAGGGAAAGAAATACTATAAGGAACAGCCCTATATGAATATGAACAAGTCAGAATAGGTAAACCTATTGGTCTTTTCCTTTGCAATTTACGTATGCCATCTCCTTCTCATTAGGCTCAGTGTCTTTGTTTTTCTTGTGCAGTGCAGCAGCCAACCTTTTGCTTTATTTCACATGTATCTGTGTACCTTAAATATCACCTAAAATTTCTGGGTTTGAATGAATCTGAGCTTTCAAAGAAAATCTTAAACAAAGTCATTGTATTCTGTGTGGTAATGAATAGTGTCCTTTAAACCCCCACAGTTTAATTTTAAGTATTCCTCTTCCAAGAAACTGTATGTTTATTGAAAATTCAGCTCAGTTTCTCTCAAAGTTCATCCTGTATGTTCGAGCCTTGAAATGGATTTACCAACAAATTTGTACGCCTGGTTTTCAGTGAAACTTCCAGTCCAATGAGTTTTCAGTTTTATTTGGTTCTGCACAACTCTAATGACTGTGCATGGGTACAGAAAGTATTTATTAAATCTCTAGCAAAACCAAAACACCATTAAAAAATATTTCCTTCAAAAGTACAAGAGCTTAATTCCACTCAGAGTCACTCCAGGTCTGCCGTTCTATCAGTAGCAGCCCTGGGTAATCACTCTGATAAATGGCACATAGAAAGGCAGAATTTAAGTCAATGAGTCCTTTGGTTATTAAGAGCAAGTGTTGTCCATGATTAGACAGTCCACCTTGTTTAATACCTACAGTTCTTGAACTTTTAAAAAATCTAGTGTCCAAGAGATGAGAAACAGAAAAAAGAAGAAATCTGTGGGAACCAATCTGTCACTGCAATGAAGCCTCTTTTCTTTTTGTTGCCAAGGAAGTATGATGGTGCCAGGTCATAAGCACGTAGGATTTGGAGGGGCTGTTTGTTTCCTTATACCTGCATACATGAGAAATGCAAATGATGCTGCTGAAACCACCACTCATGGTGGTTTTAGGAAAGGATGGAAAGCCAACAATTTTAAGAGGTCTTTCATCATCTTACTATCTGCAGAAACAGGAAGCACCTTCCAAATGGGGATTTTACCATTCAAATATTTTTGCATCAGGACAGTCAAATGACTAGGATGAAAAAATTGAAGAACTTTTTCCTTTTCTAAAGAAACCTCTACCACTTCCATGAGGGATTCAACTCAGCCTTCACTTCACATTGCATTTTCTAGCATATAATACAAGGATTTATTCTTAGCATCTCTATTATTAATATTTTTTTAAACAATAATCTGTGTTTCCCTTACAGTAACAGGAAAAAAATAATTCAATTGAAGTGAAAGAATAATGCAATCTGAGAACCACAAAAGAAAGTGCATCTAGATGAGCAGTGATAAAAATCAGACATGTACATATTAATATTTTGACAACAGAAAAAAAAACAGAGAATGAGATAAGACTTCTTAAAAAAGAAGTCCTTAAAAACAGAAGTTATCTAATTGCTTATTTTACCTAGAGGTAGAACAATCTATTTCTAGCTATCACATAGTAATGAGAAGTCATTATCTTGAACTCTTCTTTAATTAACATCAATCCTGATTAGTCAGAATATATTAGGCTTTTTGTCTGTTACCATAGTAGTAGAATCTCCAGTAAAGGAGGTATTCTATCAGACATTATAATTTGCACACCACTTCCATGTAAGTATTACTTAACCATGTTTAATGGATTTTCACCCCCCATTTTTGAAGGTTGAAATCTATTATTGGTCAACCCTTTCTTCCCCAGAGCAGATCCTGGCATGCCAAGTTTTTGCATGTTGTAGGTGAGTATAACAACCTAGAAAATGTTGATGCATTTAAATCAAAACAAGTTCCAAAAGTCCAGTGTTCAGAATACCTCTAGTTCTCTTGTACTATGTTGAACTTTTAGGTTCTCTAACTTTTTAATATTGAAATTTCAGACTACAGAAAGTACATAACACAAAGAAAGCCATTTAAAAAGTATAAGCTATTGACTGTTTAGAGAAATGAACAACTTGCTTCTACACTGACTCAAAACACCACGATACATTTAGATGCACCTGTGTTCAGAGGTGGAGTGGCAGGGTAAGGTATAAACGAGTTTGCTGTAGGAGTAATGTAGGAGAGAAAAAGACATATGAATCATTCTTCATTTTGCTTGCCTTTTTCCTGCTGACATATCTACCCATATTCTTTCATTTGTTGAGTTTTACCTTTGCAGTTATTAATGAGTGATGTAAGTTTTTGTAGAAAACAGTAACTTCCAAATAGCTTCCTGAAACTATCTGGTGAAATTTAACAGGGAATAATATCTTTACAAGAGAATTCTACAAGTGGGCCAAAAATCATTATGAATAAGAATATTTTTTTCTCTATTCTGTTAAGTTCCGCGGGTATTTAGAGCAATGTGTATTGAACCATATTACATTTCTCTGTAATGCAATTGATTTCATCCAGACTGAACAAAAATGAACCCCAGACCCAGTGTTATCAAGCTGCTAGTTCACCTACCGATGTGGTGCTATGTGGGAGCAGGACGACAGCTGAGCAATTCTGACACCTGATTTTTTTCCAAGGGAAATTCAGGTGCTCTGCTTGAGAGACACGGTGTCAGAGAGCCAAACCACACTGAGTAGCCACCTGGGCTGTAAATGCTGTGGGTCTTGGATGCTTTCCAGCTGATACAGGCTTGCACAAAACACGGCCCATCCAGTGGCATTCTGGCACTTTTGTTCAGGCTGCAAGTAGTTTATTTTCAACCTGCTCTTGTTTGAGACAGAATAGAGAGACAAAGCTGATCCTAAGATCCCAAGGCATCTTGCACCCTCCGTAATTAATGGCCAAGCAGGAGGACAACTTGGCTCTCCTATAAACGGGAGTTTTGTGTTGCTCTAGTCAGTTGGTATGGGCTGGCAATAACCCTGCAAATGTTGCTAGGCTTATTTTGGCTACATTTTTGTCTTTGGGGTATTATCACTCAGGAGGTCATGTAGGTAAAATACTGAAACTGGCTTTATGCTGCTCAGGGACTCCTCTTCCTCTGACCAGAAGGCAAGTGTCCATCCCTGCAGCCCTTGACAGCTGCACAGTCTATTGGTCAGTTTTGTAGCTAAATGAGCAGCTGTGGAAGAGAGTTACACTTCGGTGAAAACAACTAGTCCCTGCAAAAAAATCAATCATAGAATTGCCTAAATACTTCACTCCAAGTTACAGACACAGATTAAGGACACTTCAAAAAATACCCCCATTAGGTACATGCACACTACTTTTGCAGGAAAAAAGAGAAAAAAGCATATTCCCAGCTGCCATAGGACTGATGTTTCAGCTTTACTACATTTCTAAGCAGGGCATAAGAGATTCAGTCAAAGAGGAATTACAAAACTAAAACCTCTTGCAGCACTTTGAAAATTGAGACGGACACGAGTCTCTAGTGAGCTTAACGAAGTATCAGAGCAAAAAGTGATTTAGCTTCCTAAAAACAGTGCTTTTGTTTTCTATCTATAGTAGGAAATCAAAGGCATGCCTTTAAATATTTTATTCTGTGAGGCAGCCAAAAAAAGGGTTCACTTTCAAGCCTGAATAGTGAATACGGAGATAAAGTAGCACTTTTGAGAGCCTTTCATATGACTTTCTCCTTGGTTGAAACACTTGAAATATGGAAGTACAGTGTTGCCACACTCTTTCAAGAGGAAAAGAAAAGGCTATAAAGTGATTTCAGTGTTTTGTGATGTGATTCGGGAACACAGCACTAGACAAATTTTCAGTTTAACTGGACGATTAAAGAATAGGACACGGTCAGAATGAATATTTTACTTCCTTCATTTTCTATATGTAAATACGTGAGCAGTCCTGCTTCAGCAATTAAATAATACCCATCTGTTTTTTTGAACTTGGAGTGATAGCTTTTAGCAAGTCAATTACAAACGTTCCAACCAATATAACGGTAACACAGCCTGAAGTAGGAAAAACTAGAACTTGTCCTTATTCTGTATTAAAGACCCCAGCATTTAGATGGTTCTGGTTTCCAGCAAATCCAACAAGCCCCCTCTCTGAGCTCTCTGTTTACCTTCACCCTACTCTCAATTAACACCTCGTTAAAATGCACACATGCTGAGCCCTTATTTGTTGACCATCACTTTTAGTGCCTTAGTATACTTGCATTATTTCCTATGGTTTTATTTGAACTGCAAACACAGCCATGGAAAGTCCTGCTTGAGAAATCATCAGAAAGTGGAAATATTGACACAGTGAGTTTGCCATTTGCCTCCTCCTTATTTGTGTTTGGGTTTCCAGTGAGATGTGGATTTTAAATCAGAGGCAGAGCAGAACAACAAAAGGGATCCTAATCTGCCAGCCTACATGGCTGCTTTGAGACTCTTTCCACATATTAGTACCCACATTTACTGAAACAACTTTTTTCCTCTGAGGAACCACAACAACCACAAAAAAAATTAATAATTCCCCCAAAACCCAAGCCCCAAAACAAAAAAACAAGCAATGAAAAAAAGTATCTTCAGACTCAGTGCACAGTGAAACTAGATGCTCTAAATTCTCCATTGACTGCCGGTTCTCTCCAGCACAATTGAATATATATGCCACTGTGTCAATGAATGTTTGGTAAAACTTGCAGAGAATAGTGTCAGAGGTGACTGGATTGAACAAATCTAATGACTTCATTTGCAGCAGTCAGTTCTTCCCATCTCAGCTGTCCTCTGGAGAGCATCACGTAGCAAATCACTGCTTCCACTCAGACCTGCAGCTACTGAAGGCTGGCTTTTCTGATAGCACAAGGAACTAAATTTCTCATCTGCTACATGGTATAGCCCAACCCACCCTCTGTAGACAGACTTGCTCATTCTTTGTGTTTAACCTTTTTAAAAAAGAAACAAACAGGAGAGGAAGTCAAAGCCAGTAAATGCCTATTCCCCAGAAAACTCTTGCTTATTCACTGAGACTTTTGAGGTTTCTTTCTCAAAGACTACTCTGTACCCACCTTCAACTTTTCCAGTTTAAACCAGTCTGTATCACCAGCTGTGCTTTGCAACCTGGACTGTTCCCCACCATAGAACAGTTCCTCTTTTGCCTAGGTGTATTCACATGAAAAAGTAGGAGTTATTTGTCTGAAGTCAGATGCATTACTCTCATATAAAACCAGTGTGGTGCTAATCTCTTTATGTCATATATTTAATCTTTTGATTCTTTACAAAATCAGTCTTCAGCTAGCTGGGACAGGGCTAGCTTCTTGCGAGTCAGTAAGATTCTGGTGTTTGACTCCACACTCAAGACTTAGTCTTCAATATCTGTAAAAGTGCGCATGGATGCTATAGGTACTCTGCTATAGATAACGGACTTCATATGTCAAGAAATGGTAGGCTGCATTTGAGTGTTTTGGACCCTGGATTTGGGTGCAATGTAACACTGTTGACCTTGTCACCCACTAGCCCCACCAGGTCTATTGAAGGAGATAATAATGTGATGGACCCAGACCCCAGAAGTATGTGTCATTAGGATTCTACTGTTTTCATTTTAAATTTATTTTTAATAGCTACTTTCTGTAATTAACACCTGTACAATTTTACTATGTTTTGTTGTATACTGACCTTCTGTTGTGTCTCTCAAAATCAGCTGTCTTGTAACTCGATAGGAAAGGATTTTTTCTGCTTTTCACAGTTTCTCTCCTCATAAGCCTCCTGGGTTTTGGGATATCTGCCATAAAAAATTTCATATGTTCTTCACTTAGCTGGTCTTACTTTTTTCTCTGTGTGTTACTTAGTCATTTAAAAGTTACAGAAAATCATGATGCTTCTGTTTGATTTTGCAGAGATGAAATCCATTTGTTCAACCAAAAGTCATTCTCATACCTATATATTTCCTTTGTTCTTCTTGTATTTATTCAATTTTACCCTATTAAGCTGCAGAAAAATGGTAAGAGCTTCTTGCAGTGCATTTCTAAGGAAAGCAAACAAGCCTGCCACAAAGAAAACAGGATGCTTACCTGTCAGGGACTGATCTTTAGGAATCTCAGACTGCCCCTGTGAGCAATATCTGAGCAGAACCTGGCTGACAACGTAAGCTTTCTACATCGCTTGTCACGATTGCTTGTCACACCCTTGTTCAGGTGTTAAAACAGTATCTTACTTCACGAACAGATGCATTAAAAATCAATCAACGTCATTCCTGAGGGAGCAAGTCCCTTCCCAGCATGAACTATGGCTCAGCTGTTCCTAAGAATTTTGACTTTGATGACTGATTTGTTTTTCTCAATTAGAAAAAAATATCTGACAGCCTCTGTGCTTACTGACAGAGAAAGCAGTTCAAAGCATTTTAAAAAGAAGCATCCTTGGCAATTACACCTACTAAAAATAAGTAGTACTTTACAATGCCATTAATTACTATAATTGCTGTGCCTTGAGTGAGGCTTGCAGCAGCCAGGGATTGTTTCAGCACTATGCATTGTGGCGACGCACAGCTATGGGATGTTCAGTTTTTCATGGGGCATATTTTCTCCTAGATCCTCGAGCATAAATTTCATCAACGTTAATATGAATTCCAAACCCCACATCCAAGTGCAAAGGATCTCACGATGCTTTTATGCTCTTGGGATCTAAACTATAATTTCAACCATTAACAAGCACCATTTAGCATTAGATTTGCTAATGTTACATTATAGTTCTGACAATTCTATACAAGATGCATTACAAGCTCAGTGAAGAATAAATTGTGGTACTGAATAAACACTTTAAATAATGAAACAGAAATAAACAGTGAACATTAATTTAAGCATTTTACTTAAAATTTTCTTTTAAAGAACTAAAACAAGCACGGTTTGCAAAATTCTAACCATACCATATAAGTAAAGATCAGATAAACCTGTAGGACCACAATCTAGCTGCACAATGTACTTCCCATCATCTAAATTTTGCCTAGGTTCAGGTTTTCACCGGTATGGTTCCAACTGTCATCTCCTGTCTGTGGTATCATGTAGGCAATTTTGCCAATAGAAGAATAAGTAAGGTACCAACTGTATCAACATTGATGACATATTTCAAAACACACTATTCTCATGGTAAAAGCCTGTGAAGCAAATACACTTGGCAAGTCTTTGTATATGTAAACTAGCAGACTTTTCTGAACATTTTTCTTCACTTTGTATTACTCTGTTGTGTTACTGTGGGATGTTTCCGCTTTCACCTGTATTGCCACAGGCTGTTTTAATCTTGGGGTCCCCACCAACAACCAGCCCCAGACACTCTGTGTCTTGCACAGCCTGATATCAGCAAAAAAATTATGTGACAGCATTTGCTCCTCCAGCCATATGTATTCTATCAAAATGGTTGAGCCAACAGTCACTAAATGATATGTATTAGTGTTGCAAGCCCAATCTATACTTTGCCACGAAAACAGGTGCATCTGCAAATATTTTTCATTAGAAATGTAATTAATATGCATAAACTTGTTTGCCAAGCAATTTGCAAATGAATCAAGAATTAAATTAAATACAGAAGCCTCTTCCCTCTCCCCTCCCACCTTTCCCTGTCTGGATTAAGTAGAATTTAGAGAAGTTTTCAGGGTAACTTTTGAAAATAATCTGTTTGACTCAAACTTGTCATTGTTTCAAACTTTTCTTCATTACCACAGTAACTCTGAGATAGTAGAAAGATTTCTTTCTAAAACCAGTTTTTGCCTGCAGCTAGAGTCTCCTGATAATATGACAGATATACTGCCATGAAGAATGAAATCTGCTGTCTCAAGCACGCAATAGAGACAAAACAAGGACTGCTTCTCACAGAGCTCAATACCATTCCAAAGAGGCTGCCCCTATGGAGAGATCTCAAAGTAACTCAATTGCTTACTGCAGAGATGAGTCATTTTAAATAAGGTTCCTTTTATTGCTAATGAATTGTTAACAAGAACCTCATCTTGAAAGATATTCACAAACATTTGCTAAATAATGTTGATTAATCAGCATGCCTTTGATTGTTGGCAGTTGTGCATTTGGTCACTCAAATCACATGGAACAGCTCCTGATCCTTGGCTGGAGGACTGAATCCTTTTAAAAGCAGCGTGACAGAGGGCAACTAATGAATAACCAGGGCTGATTCAAGCTTTTGTGATCCTACTGGCAAGACAGGGTTTAGCAGCCCTACAGATGAAGGCCAAAACTATGGTGCTTTGTTCACAAAAAGGGCACAAAAAGAAGAAGGAAAAGTGCTGGGAGAGAAAGAGGGGAGCAAGGTCCCCAAAAAGACATACTTGCTGGGATGACTAAAGAAGGAGCTGGGTGGACTAGGACGAGCAACTGCTACATCTGGGAGAAACCCCTTCCTCGGCAGTAGTTGCCATCCCTCAAACCCTGATCTTGGTTTTCCAGTACTCTGCATGAGGTAAAGCAGGTGGTGCGTCTCTGACCCATTTGCTGCCCCAAGCAGCAGAGTGGCCCATACCTAGTGCCACTCTCTGAAAAGCATTCTTCCAGTAATACCATTTGAACAAATAATAATTTGTGCTAACTTCCCTGACGTTTTTGCAATTCAGACACTCTGACAGCAGTTGCCAGCAGTCATGAGTAATGGGAACCTACACATTAATTCAACCCAAATGTGGTTTGGGTTTCTTTAAAAAGACTTAGTAAGAGGTTCCTTGCCACTATTTTTATACTATCAGAACGACTCATCTCTTTTCCATGATCTATTCAAACTTTGGTTGTTCTGCACACACATTTGAAAAGAGTGAAAATCTATTTCCAGCAGAATTACCTCTGGACTGAGAACAAGAGTTCACCACTAACCACTTCGCATGGTTTCAGCTTGGTTAACCAGCACAGACTTGCCACAACTCTGGGAGACAAAAGATTGCACATTCCAGTGCTGGTCTCCCCAGTCTTTCAGTTTTTCCTTCAGAGTTCATATAAATATGTCCACCACAAGAAACACAGCTTGATAATAATATTTCATGCTTCCTGCTGCTACATCACGAATCAGAGAATAAATATTTTGAAAGGGAAGTTTAGAGACCATTCTTTTGCCACTGTATCACAGCATCAACGGATTTTTTTCCCCCCAGTTTATTTTACTTTCATCATGTGTATCTAACTTTAGTTATAAATCGGCAGTTTCTCTTGCTCCTCAGCAGAAAATGATGGTAGGTGATCAATGAAAGCAAAGATGGAAAAATACAAGCTAAACCATTATTATTAACCAATAAGTGAGATGTTTGCACAAAGCGTCACAATTTTGTGTCCAAATGGATTTTTTGCAGAGCATGAAATTGCACAAAAGTAGCTTCCAAAATTGTATGAAATTATTTCTTCAGCTCAAATGTCAAATCCATAGATTTTGATGATTTGGAAATAATTGTGTGGATCTTAATTTCTTCATTTCTGTGAAAATCAGTATATTGTGCTTCTGGCATCCCATTCAATGGAACTAATTTTAAATGAAGGATTGAAGCAGGAATTCAATTGAAAAAAGGTGCTTCATGCAGGAGAAACATAAACTGATTTTTTTTCTCTTTGTCATCATCAGTGACAGGAAAATTGGCCAGCACTTTAAATTAAAGTCCACCTCTGAACTACTCAGGTAGTGAACAAATCATATTATCTATCTATATCAGCCCACCAATAGATAGAAAAATTTATTATTTGATGCTCTGCCTTCTCCATTAATTAGTTAATGTTTGTAAAAATGCTTTGAAAATGAAAGGAGCTATATAAGCAACACTATTATCATTACACACTTCAGGGCAGATAAAGAGTAAGCTAATGAAAGTCTGCAGTAAAAAGAAAATGGATGAAATTTAAATGAGGTGTATTCTGCAGAGACTGGGAGGGTGACCAGGTGGCACAGAGAAGTTCAGATAGGACTTAAAAATTACACACTGATTCTGAGATTTGTTGAATGCCCAGCATAGAAATAAATGAGTGATCTTAATCCATATCCTAAAGAACAAGGCTCTCCTTCATACAAAATCATCACCTTTTAGAGTTTCTCTACAACTGCGGAAATAGCACCTCTGCAAAGTGTGCAGGGGACAGTATTGGAACATTGAAGTACCTTCTCCCCCTTCCTGACTCAATGCCACAAGAGGTCTTCTATTTCCAGGGCCACATGAGTAGCTCTTTCTAACGCCACAGGAAATTAAAAAAAAAATAAATCAGAATGTTTCCCTTTCCGAACATGAAATGAATATATTTCTATAAATTGAATGTGGGATGAACATTGTTAGACTATGGGGTACTCTATGGTGACAGAATAATCAGTGAGACTATAATACAAGCAAAAGAGGTGTAGAATTATGGAGTGCCCTATGTAGCTTGTGCATCTTCTATTATTGTCCTTATTAACACCTGCTTATTAAATCTTTAAAAACAGCTTGAATAGTTTATGTTATATTGAGTACATTCCCTGATAAGATCAAGTATGAAAGACTAAAACACAATGAGCAGGAAGAAAATTGGGCCTTAACAGAAAGGGGTTGGAATCTAGAGTTAAAAATGAAAGTGGGGAATCAAATGGGAGTGTGAATGAGAGACCATGTGAGAGGACTGGGTTTTGGAGCAACAAAGCTGAGGAAGTGTGAGCATTGTACTCATTTCTTTTTTATCCCTACCACACTTACTATCCTGGTTCATTAGGGTGTTTGGGTGGTTTTTTTTCCTGCACAACACCTGCTAGTGTCTGTAAGTTAAAACAACATTAAATTTTAAGCACCAGTGCATAGCTTCTTCTTTTTTTTTTTTTAATGTAATGCTCTGTGACTTTGGGTCTAAGGAAAACTGCAGTGGGTAGCACAGCCATTCTCAACTGTAATTAAGGTCTTGTGAAAAAAGCTAAGGTGGAAAACTCATCAAAATGTTTTAAGACATGAAGCTACACCTTAAATACTTAATTTGCCCCTCTATGCAGGTGAAGGGAAATGCATGCAGAGCCTGTTTCCTGCTCTCAAGTTGCAAATCTGGATTTGTCTCACCTAAGCACTTATCACAAGTATTTCATTCATGGCCCCATGCACCCTCATCTTCCTCTAGTCAATGGAAAAGGATGTGTACCTACAGAGACAGACTCCATTGCCCATCCAAATCTCTCCAGTAATGAGGTTTTCAGTACAGGTACTTCAGTTATGAAATGGCAGGAAAGTGGGATGAATCCAGGACACAACACAAGCATGGAGCAGCATTGCCTCAATGGAGAATTGCAGCTTCACCTCTTCCCTCTAGCTCTGGGAGAGAACAACTCAGCTGAGTTACTATGGGACACTCCTGCAGCCACCCGCACTCACCCAGGCACCCCTCTTTAAGGGGTCCACACCAGCAACCAGCCATGGCCACTCTCTCACACAGCCTGAAAAAGTGAGTGAGATGAGCACTGAAAAGCCACAAACTTCACACTGTAAGAGCAAGTCTACAGTCCCTCCTGGATGTTCAGGACTCTCCTTTGGGCTTAGTTGCTCTGGCAGGACCAGTTCCCCTCTTTTCAGTTGCTATCAGCCACACATTAGGCTGGATTCTTTCAAGATCATTACCCAAGACTGATCAGGTGAAGTTTAAGCTCAAGGACATAAGTAGCAATGAAATTTAAGAGAATAATACGGTTTTTAGATTGCTAGCTATTTTCCTTTAAAATAAGGCATTCTCCAGATTTCCTGGTTTCAGAAGCAGAGACAGAGGTTTTGATAGTTTGTTGTAGCTCTTTGTGAGTTGGTTCCACGAAGGAAGAGTTAAAGACAGGGTGTTAATAAGATATTTTAGGAAGCAGACATGCTGCCAGTCGTTTGTTTATAATTAGTGGTTTGTGGCTGAATCCAGCTTTACTATTTTCCTTCCAGCCCTCATGAGACTGAGTTCATCACTTGGAAATTTACTTTTTAAAAGCCTTTAATTGTCATTTAATATCTAAAACTCTATTTACACACAACTGCTGAGCTGCTGCTAACCACCATCTCTTTTTGATTAACATAGTTCAGCCTGTAAGGTCGGTAATTCTGCATTTACCAAGAGGAACAATAACAAAGAAATGCTCAAATCCGGAACTACAACCCCTTCATTTTATTACCTCATTTTCAGTTCTGCTTTTATGTCATTTTGCCTCTAGACTTTTGTTTCCTTCTGTAGTTACTTTAGTGCCTTATTGCTATAGGTCTTGTAGACAGAATATCTGGAACTCTCCATGTTTTCACATTTTCCTTCCATAAATACCACTACTTCTCCCTTCCTGAAAAAAAATTTCAAGAGGGAAATAAATATTAATGATGAAATCCCAAGGGTAATGCTCGCATTGATTCTAGTAGATCTAGTGTTGTCTTTACAGTTGGATCATATAAACTTTCTTTCTTCCCGAGACTTTTTTCGAAAAACCTTTTACAGAAACTCTGCTGGATCTTCTACTCTCAATATACACACATGCTCTGCTGAAAGAATATTGCTCATTATTCATGAGTTTTGGAGACATGAGTTTAAAAGCCAGTTGAAAACTTCTTTCTTTAATTTAATCTTTTCAAGGATTTACATCCTTCTGATACTTTGCTCTGTATTCTGTGTTCCTCAATACATTAGTTGGCAAAAAGCAAAGGATTATGAGCAATATTAAGCAAAACTATTTTTGCTAAATTTTCTCATGGAGAGTGTGAAATATGGCTCTTTGAAAAAATATACCTCAGTCTTTTATAGAGGAAAAGTACATCAGTTTAGGGTGTCAAAGTTAATGGTAAGATCTGAGGGGTGTTGGAAGATCTGAGGGGTGTACAGTCCACATTTATAGACTCCTAAGCATTCAGCAACAGTTCTGCCCCACTTTGACCTGAAGATGGAATAACAAATATTTTCTAATCTTTCAAAACTTAGGAAGAACAAGCTTACAAAGAGCCTGATTGGCCAAACTTTGAACATATTTAATTAATATGACTCTTCAATGATTATATTTAGGCATATAGTTTTTCAATACCATATGCACAGTATTTTTAAAAAAATTCTGCAGTACCAGTAGTCAGGAGATGTAGCAATTAGACAATGACCTATCTGTACTGCTAAAAGTTAAATGCTTTCCATCCTGTAGTTACAGAAAGCATGTTTCAGTCTGAAGTCAGAGCAGGGACAGATTCTTTAAATAACCACAACTTCCATGGCCAGTGAACGTTTGATAATTTAATCTGATCTTTTATCTGATTTCCAGGAGGTGTCTTTGGAAAGGCTTGCCAGGGTTCCTGGCACAAAACACACAAAAAATCATGTTTAGATTCCATACCATTTGCATTATCAAGGGAAGATGACAGAGGAAACGCTCCATTCTTAAAAAGAAACAAAATGATGACTAAACTCATGGAAGAGACAGACATGAGTGATAAGAGAAGGGAAAAAGACTTTCCAGAGATAACCTAATATTTTGAAAAACAAATGAAGTCAATTAATTTTGCTCTTTCCCCGAAGATCTCATATACAGATGTCAGCCAAAACTGGGACAAAAACCATCAGCAGCAGTTGTGTAGGCACGGTATTGTAGTGAGAAGAAACAGTTTTTAATGTAAAGATAGATATATTAAGACATAGATTCATTAGAAGGAAAGCAGGAGAACTGCAGAAATAAAATCAAGGTTCCTTTTAAAAACACTGGGCAGTTTTATTTCTCTGCAATTTGTGTTCTGTAGATCCAGGTCAAATCTATGCTTTTGCAGGAACTCACTGTGAAATTACATAGTATCACCAACATGAAGTACTATACAACCATGTCAAGGTTGAAAGTCAAATGCTCAGCAGCCAGAAAAAAAGGCAAAATAAGTGTTACAAGGGCAGCCTCAGTTGGATTCCTTTATATGTGTATGCTTATTTTGAAAAGGAGCTGCCATAAGACTTTAGAATGGCACTGAACAAATTTCCTCCCCTAATCTTATTCTTGGAAGTGGCTAAACTGTTGTTGCTGAAAATTTCAACTCAATAACTCCATCTGAGGTATATGCTTAATATGAAAAGTGTCAATCCACAAGATTACATTTGAGCAAAGTTATAGGCAATTAGGGAAATAAATGCTATTATTATAATAAAAAGAAGTACTGAGAAATCTCAGCTACAATCTTAGTTACTAGTCCTGCATATGATACAGTCCATTTCTTTAATGCATACTTCTTACTGCTGTTGCAAGGATTAAGAACACTTTATGTGAACCAAAGTGTAACCAGCTGTCACCAGAACATGTTTTCTTCATTCCCTGCCTTTGGCAATAACTGAGTTCAATGGATGCACATTTTAAAGGAAGAAAGAAAAATAAAAATCAAAATGTGGTTGAAAGAAGACTCAGATGTAATCATTTTCATAGGCTGCTCTTGTTTCTGTCTTTAAGATATAGAAAACTATTTGACTATTGTCAAATGACAGACTGTAGTACAATATGCTCAACTTTTCTAGAGCATGCTGATATAAGAAGAGGTATAAGAGAACGATAAGAGAAAGAGAGAACAAAAATGGCAGTTCTGGTTCACCATCCTGCCTCCCTACTCCTCCTTTCACCTCACTAATTTGCTTTGACTGTCATCTGGATGGTAAGAGTGCTGCTCAGTCTCCACCTCTGCTGAAGTCTTGGCTTCCTTGAGGCAAAGTATCTTTGCTTTGCAAAAAGCACTTAACTGTTAACAAAAAATCTGACACTAGCTTCAGTTTTCCATGCTGGACCCTTAAACAAATATGTTTCTTAGATAAGCAGGAGACCAGGAAAATTCATGTGTTTTATCTTCAGCAGACAGATCTGTTCTAGCTATATAAGTACATCTTACTTATCCCCTGTTTTCCTTTCCCATGTGGCTTCCTGATGAAGGCCAACATTAGTTGCTGTCAATGTTTGCCCTGTACCTTATTTTTAATGCTTTCTCCATATTATACTTTTACATGGTCTTTTCTAAGCTAGTTTAAAGACAATTTCAAACTGGGGGGGCAAGGGGGAACAAAGAAAAAGGATCCTGATGTTCATTTTTACACAATATCAAGATTCACATTCTACCGTGTCACCTTTATTCCTTATCTTTCTACTCTTCCCTTTTTAATTGCTTCCTCCTACTCCAGTCTGAATCAACCGTTGTGCTGGGAACACTAAAAACAGTCCTCATGCATTTCACCTGTGCCACATGGAAAGCCTATGGAATAGAGAGAGAAAGATACCAGCAGGCAGACAGAAGGTCCTCCCCGAGGCACATCCCTTCCTCACTACTGTGCAGCTATGTATTGAATCATAACTACTACAGTCCCCTTTCTGCAGTACAGAATGAGGCTGTGCATAAAAACATGAGGTTCTTCTTCAGGTATCAGCATTTATTCTGCCCTAAAAAGTGGATTGATATCAGCTACAAACCCCTACAAAAGGACCAAGGGTTCACCGAACCCGCCTGGCCTGGTAATAAAGGCTCCGGAGACTAAAGGAGTCCAACATTCCCACCTGTGAAACTCCAGGCTCTTATGCGTTATGACTTTTCAACATTTGTAGCACCTTACTAGTCAATGGTGACATCACACAGGTGTCACTGCAAAGAAATCAGTATGTCTTCTTGTTAATGACGCACAAGAAAAATTAAAAGCTCAGCTTAATCTTTCTCACCTATGCTCTCCTTTTTTTGCAGCACTCCTCCAATAGTAACAATTTATTTTAATTATACACACGGAGAGTACTGCCAGTTTTACCTAACGCCTCGTTTCAGAATCTTCTGATTTTTGTGCAATTTAGCTATAATTTTAATTTTACTGCAGTGTGTGTTAGTGAAGGGGAAAATGTTGCATTAAAATTACAGGTTAGATAGCTGAGGAGTAGTGTGCAATTCAAATTGTGGCCTTAGAATCCATTATCTGATTAGTTCATTGCCAGCACACATACACACAAGAACAATCGGCAGTTTAATGAAATAATCATATCCATGCAATCTGTTTAAAATACAATAACTTAATAATACCATCCACATAAAGTTTTAGACTGTAAGTGCATTACTTCTAGAAGATTCTGCATAAGAAATTAAATTGTAATCAAGTAATTATTTAATGAGGTGTTACACAATACATTTTTGCCAGCAGTAAAGTGAGAAACAGAACTAAAACAGACAAAAAATTTCTCCAAAGTGATAAAAAGTTTCAACTCCAGAACATGAGAATTATGGCAACACCTAATCACTGTTTTATTCTCAAACATTTTACGTAAGAGCCATAACGTACTTGTCCCACAGTTTGTACATATACATTTGCATATGAAATTTCATCTGAACTTCTCTGAATGTGATATGAATGTTTAGTCAGCCTCAAGATACCTGTCTGAAAACACCATTAACATATTAGGGTACAAAAAAGGTAAACTGAGGCACAAAGAAGTTGCCTGAATTCCTTAATTTCTGAACATCGTCTATTGCTTTCACTAGTACATGGAGAAAATCAATATTCTGATTTTATGTTCAGATTTCACAAAAAACCTGGTACTCTCACACAGCCACATTTTCAGAAGAGCTGAGATCTTACTTAGTATTTTGAAACATAAAAAATGGCTAATGTCTCTTGCGTAAGGTCATTTGGTTCAGGCCAGAGTGTTAAGGGTTTTTGAGCACCTAATGAGACTTTCACTCATTTATATGCTTCTGCAAATCCTGCTAGCCATATATTTGCATCTTCATGTATCTACACAGTTCTGTGCATTTGGCCCTCAGACCCAATTTTTAAAAATACTCATATGTATGAACATCATTTTATGATGTGTGTGACTGTGATGGCAGGACTGGAGACTCAGTGAGAGCAGCAGACATGGGCCACAGACTGGAACCAGTACCACATAACATTACTGGTACCCTGCCCCCATGTGAGTGGGTCTGAACAACACACACACATGCATCCAGCTATAAGGAAATGAGCTACTTTATATACATGTACTTTTACTGGTACTTTTGATACATCCAGTACTTTTTACTGGGTGAGACTTGTGATTGCATCTATTCAGAATCCATTCTTAAATGCTTTAAATAGCCACACAGTGCAGAATGCTCAGCTCAGTGGAATCTGGCTTGAAGTGATAACAACTACTTGCTGGCCCAAACTATTAACAGGATTTTCTTCCTCAAGTTGTCTAATGATCTGCTGCAATTCATGTCTATCTGTAAACAATATACTCAGTAGCAGCTGTGTTTAGAAACAGTTATGTATCCTCAGCTAACACCTGCACATAATGTCTTGGAACATCATGACCAACCCGAGCATGAAGAAAAGAAGAATAAAGCTGTAAAGTCAAGATAATCCAAAGTAACAAAAGAGAAACTGGTCAAATTTTGTCAGTGATCTGGAGATTAACTGCTCTGATTTCTGTAAAGGAATCTAATCTTTGAACAAATCTCTTCATCAGACCTTTAAGATGAACATTTCAAGAGAGACCAATAGAGAATAAATCCCAAGTCCATATAGAATATTTCACCCATGAAGGGTGAGTATTATGTATCTCTCATGAGTGTAAAAGCTCCATAAGTCATGACTGCACAGGCATGAATGAATTATGAAGGTCTTTTGCTGTAGTAAAAGGAGCAGGATCAGCATTTGTAGGCAAGACATTGTATTTATTCTACCTATTTCTTGATCTGTTTTAATTTAAAAGTGTTTAAAACTGCCAGTTCTACTAGTAAAGAAATGATTGGAGAGGAAAATAGATCAAATTCATTGGAAACACATAATATGGGTTTCTACAGGTAATCATAAATAATGTTGATTTCTGCAAATCGTTCTCAATTCCATTTTTCAGTGAATGGCAGGCATTCACAAGACTATCTTGTTTCATTCACTGCTGCACTTCTGCAGCAAATGAGACAGGAGACCACAGAAAATAAATAAACGTGAGACTGTGTCATTTAAGACCATCAGAATTGGACTTTGCAGAAAAACAGAGCTTTTACCTTCAGAAAGTCTATCACATAGAAAGTTTCACTGTTAGTTCTTATTCTGAATCAGACAGAAAGCACAGATAACAATGCCTTTGAGAGAATGAAATGTTATGTCAACTGGAAGAAAAATATGCTGAAGTTACATTTAGGGCTGCGTCCCCAATTCATGACAGTGCTGGCTCCCATGGGAGCTGTAGTTCAAACTTTCTCACATCCTTCCCCTCCCCACTCTTTTTCAGATTCCCTTTGTGGTCTGACTGGGACTGAGGCAGAGCCCAGCACATATTGGTTTTCCCTGCACTTCATTGCTTTGCCATCTGGAGAGATGGGATTTTATGGAACTACTTCCTTCCATTCTTCTAACTGAAAATCCTGAAGTTCATCCTTTCCCACAGAAAACTTTCTAGCAGGCATATTTTTCATCTACAAACTTTCTACCAGAGAGAGAATGACTTAAGAAGGAAGATACATCAATGTTATGAGGCAGGAGGAGGAAAGAAGAGAAGGGGAAGTGAAGACCGTGCAGTTAAAAGGCTAATAAAGAAGTGCCTGAAAAGTTTTAAAAAAAGAAAAATGGTTTTGCTGCATCTATGCTTCAATGCTTCATCAAACATTACCAAATAAATTTCATTGAGACACTAGAGAGAGCACTTTTGCCGCCAACATTTTTGAAAATTTCATCCTAGCTCTGACTGACGTATCTCTTCCAGAACAATTTTAAATTGTTGGTTTTTGATATTATGTTGAAATGTGGTCATGGCAAGCCCTTGTCTTCTTTTCTTACTCTCCAGATGACCTGAGCTCAGGACCACCCACTGCTTTTGATAGGTCCGTCTTACAGATGTTTCCAGCCACTCATCTAACCTTTCACTGCTAGTGAACAAATGGATGTATTTGTTTAACAGGAGGATGAAGTATCTTCACAGTCCCTGTAGAAAAGGACAGTCATAATCCACTTCCAACTAAGCATATCCTTTGTGAGAAGAAAGTATTGTTCTCTTTCCAAATGTTCAGATTATAGATACTAGTTCTTGAAGTAAGATGGCCCCAAAAAAATATTCACTGATCTTTTTGCAAAGAACTTCCACAGGTGATGCTCTAGAAACCTCATGCTGCCAAGATAACACCAAAACACAGACATTATTACCTTATTATTTGATTTTCCTAATCCTCAGAATCTTCCCATCCAACCTTAAACTCTACTAAATAGTTCACAAAGTCCAAAACTGGCATCAGGCTGGTTTATCAACTTCATATAAATGTGAATGCTTTTTTATATGAGACAAGCCTTAATCGGAACTCACTTGAGTACATTTAACCATCTGATACTGTTTGGTTTTGTTGTTTTTTTTCCCATTCATCAAAACAAGTGATACTTTTACTGCCTGGTATCTCTGTATTCATATTCAGCCAAAGGGATCCAAAGTACTCTATTACACATTGCTATAGCACAAGTATTTCTTGTGCAGAATTGACTCTTTCACCTTGTCATACAGAGACAGATCACTGAAAAACAATGATCATATAACAAGTTTGATGGTTTTGTCTCCTTCCCCTTTCTCAGAAGTGGTTCCAGATCACAGTGGTTTTGATTAAAAGGAGGTAGTTTTTTTTTGTTAGTTGGTTTCTTCTCTCAGGCCTTCAAGGAAGCAAAAAAGAACCAGTGAAAATGTTTTCTAAAAGCTCAGAACTTTTTTGGTTCTATGAGTGTCACCACTAACTGCAAAAAAAATCCCCTCCTGAACCTAATCCTCCAGCCTGTCAATCAGTTTTAAAGTATGGAAAAGTACTAATCCATGAAAAAAAAAATCCACCAGGCAATCCCAATTTCAGAAGGAGAGTGTTGTGTATATTGTCAGGAGAATAAGAATGGACAGTCTTTTAAACTACCTTTTAAGCTCAATCAGACACAACCAGCCCCCAGGATAACAGCTCTAGTCCACCCACAACTCATTTAGCACACATCCTGAAGCACATGAAAATATCACTGCAGATGGCAGGCAGATAATATGATTAAATTTGGTCTCAAAATAAGAGGAGAGCCTCCAGGTAGCCAAAGGAAAGATTAGAGACATGCAGGAGAAGCGTCAATTAGAAACTGAAACCAGAGAATTAAAGACTAATCCTGAAACAAAACAGGTACAGTTCAGATTAAAAAAAAAAAAAAAGATCCCCAAAGGCTCACCTAGAAGAAGGATTATGAAACGGGTGGAAAATATTTCAAAAACTCTAGTTTGGGAGTACATTACTATGAAAAACCCCTAAGACATTCCTGCCATGTACCATGTTACAGCACAAAGAATTGCTCTAAACAAAGGTTATCATCTGTCCTAAGTCTGCTGGTGTATGTCAAAGACTTACAGCCCAAAGAAGCTCTGATCTAACCAATGCTATATGTTCCTCATAGTGCCTGTGGGCTCTGGGAAGCTGGGAGTCACTGAAGCAGAGTAGATTCAGCTGATGCCTCTCCTTTTTCAAAGGTAGTCTCTATTCAAAGTAATAAGAGGACTAGTCTGGCAGCTTGGTGCCACTTGGCAGTGTTTCCTGTGGGTTCCTGACAGACAGTAGGCTTCGGATATCAATGATAACATAATGAATTCACTCCTTGTCACATGGCATTTTTCAGATAGCTCTAAACTCTGTTTCAAGGGTCCAAGCCATATGAGAAAAAACATTAAAGGTAAGATGGGCTGAAGCTCATACAACTACAAGAGGAATGCTAAATATTTGCAAAGAAAACCTTACTCTTAGGCTCACTATTAAACAAGAGGCATCATACAAAACTTTACAAATCTGAGACTCCAAAATCCCTGGGGATTTTAAAATAACTTCCAAGATTCATCCACGGTCCTCCTCCTTGCTAGATTCCTGTCAAGAAGGACCATTGAAGGCAGGGAGAGCTCCTGTTCTCTGAGCCAGTTTACTCCAGTTGACTGATGAGGGTCTTGGATTTGTTTGTTGTTTTTGAGAATTCCCACTATACTCTTTCCAAGATCCTAGCAGACTGGAAACTTTTACACTGAACACAGCTGGGCAGGTTGTATCATTAGCAGAAAATTAATTAATTAATATGATTTATGTAAATTTAGGAACTGTTTAGAAGGCTTCATTCTCAATGCAATATTCAATATTTGCTTAATATCTTGTCAGACATTAATTATATCCCCGGATAGGAAATTATACTCAACTGTAGCAAAATGGTTCTTACCATTAATTCTGTCAGAAATAGGGAGAGATTAACTATACTCTGTCTGGCATGGATTATTTAGCAGTGCACAGGCTATTAGTATGAAAATGCATGCATCTTCTGAAAAATGTATGGAGTAAAATGGATTGTAATTCCATTAAGCATAACAAGATGAAACTAGTTTAAGAAGGGAAAAAAGAAGGAAACAAGGTCTTTAACTAAAGACAAAATAAAAATTAAAATCATAAATAGAATTTAAGGATTTTTAGAGACAGTCTAATCCTTTTTAAAAAAAGTAATTTTGACTACTACTCAGATGCTGTAGAATATCTTTGATCTGGTCCATAACTATTCCAGTGCATCCTTCAACATGTGTAACCAGCCTTTATTATAGTAACTTGTACCAAATCAGATACATATTCTATGCCAGGAATAACCCACACTTATATCCAGTTTACTACGACCAGCTCAAACTCCTCTGAACATTTTCCATCCAGGACAGTGCCACTCAGAATCTCCTGGAGTCAAAGTTCACTTCAGTTCTGCAATTGACTCATGGTTCCTATGGAATTGTCTGTTGTGGAAACATCAAAATCCTGCCTGCCATACACTTCTTACATGCTTAATATGAACTTTTTTCTAAGTAGAAGTAGAAATGAAAAACGCATGTACAAAAATCCAAAATTGTTTATCTGGTCTTCTACAGATACAAACCAATCAAAGCAAATAATTTAAAGGCTATTTAAGATTACCTTTTGCCAATTCAAAACACTGGCTTCTTTCTTCCTTTCTTTTTTCTTTTTTCAAAAGCACATCAAAACTATTATGACTTACCGATATAGGCTTTGTGGAGCTGCACAGCTCACATGCAATGATATACATAACCCAGCATCTCTTCCCGCCTCACTAGCATGAGAGTTAACTCCATTATAAACTTCTCCTGGACACCATAAAAACAATACAGCTGGCTTCTAAACTGTCATTTCAATTAATGTTTACAACTGCCAAAAAATGAACTGTGGATTTAGTCCACACGGTAAAATGTAATAAGCACAGACCTGGGAAGTTGGATATCCCAGTGTATTCCTGACACTCCTGTTACAAATTTTGCACATCTACTAATGTTTTTTACTCATTCATGCCTATAATAATTAAAGAGCTTGTTGAGTTTATCTTATTCCAGTGCTTACAGCTCCCCAGTGCCATTCCTCTGTAACATCAGGCAAATGCATTCTGTCCTTGCCTGTGTAATCCATCATTTTGTTTTGACTCATTATTCTCTGCCTTTTCTTTGAAAGTCAATGTCCTTTTAATCACACTGTCATGCAACGTGCTTCCCAGTAAGAAGTTCCTAAAACTTCAAAAAGGTTGGTAAATACTGCTTCCCCGTAAGTACCTCTCAGCTTCAATGACCTGATTTTGGCTTCCATGAATTTCGTGGCAATACTTAAATACTTAATGTTTTCTGTGGAAAAAAGACCTTTTTTTTTTTTTGGTGCTTTTAGGGTGTATCCAATGACGTGATGGATTAGATATCAATACCCACAGCTATCTCCATAAGAGCCAACGTATCTATGAAGTGCAATGTGGCACTGTGCTAAAATAAACACCATCTTACCCCAGCATCACTGCCTCACAACAGAAGGGGGAGTTGATTCAGATGCAGCATCAAATGGAGGCATGCACCCATCAAGTGAGGTTTGCTCCCAGTTTTGGAGCCAGCTTTTTGGGTACTATCTCAGGGGCCTCTGCAGTGTGTCCCATTTGCTGTGCTTATATATACACCTTAAGGTAAACGATGCCAGAAATCAAACTGTTTTCCAACCTTGGAAATTTAACAGTGATTCTGATGCTTGTGAGAGATGAAGGAGACTTGGTGAATGATTTGCTTCACCACTTCATTTTTCAAAGTACATGTACTTTCTCCTGCAAAAATTAGCATCAACATTAAAATACAAAATGTTTGAAAAAAAATTACATAAAAATTATTGTTACACTGTAAAACTATCCTCCTTGAATATCACCTTGATCAGATAGTTGTTAGAAAGACTAAGAATGAATGAATCATATCTTGTTCTTAGCTCTGCATTAGTAATTTGATGCCTCTGTACAGCACCTCACCTGCATATTAAAGACATAAAGTGGCTTCAAGTTTCTGCAGCCTGCCTTGGGAGAGAGAAGTGGTGCAGAGGTAGCACCTGAAGAAACAGAGGAATTTACCTGAACAAAAGAAGGGGTTTGCCACCTCTAAGCAGGACTTGGAGAGGGTAGGACCTAATATTTTGATTTGTATGGGCACAAACTGGAGCACAGAAAATTCCATCTCAACATAAGGGAAAAACTTCTTTAGTTCGAGAGTGACAGAGCAGTGGAACAGGCTGCCCAGAGAAGTAGTGGAGTCTCCTGCTCTGGAGATATTCAAGACCCACCTTGGTGTGTTACTGTCCAGCCTGCTCTGGGAGACCCTGCTTTGGCAGGGGGGTTGGACTAGATGATCTCTGAAGGTCCCTTCCAACCTCTGCCATTCTGTGATAAGCTAAAATCAAACGGAGAAGGAGTATTGGCAGACACTGCTTCGGTTCATAAGGGCTCTTAATATACTAATTCCCTTTCAGATTTTCTTCTACCTCCACTCCCCGTTATTTATTTGGAAGAGAGAGTGTCTCCATTGCAAAGTCACTCAGAGCCTGTCATTTCTTCATCATGGGAAGGGCATGGACCTGTTAGAACGGGTCCAGTGGAGGGCAACAAAGATGATCAGGGGGCTGGAGCACCTCTCCTATGAAGACAGGCTGAGAGAGTTGGGATTGTTCAGCCTGGAGAAGAGAAGGCCCTGCGGAGACCATATAGCAACCTTCCAGAACCTAAAGGGGACTTATAGGAGAGATGGGGAGGGACTCTTTATGAATGAGTGTAGCGATAGGATGAGGGGTAATGATTTTAAACTTAAAGAGGGGAAATTTAGATTAGATATCAGGAAGAAGTTTTTTGCTACGAGGGTGGGTGCGGCACTGGAACATGTTGTGGATGTGGATGCCCCTTCCCTGGAAGTGTTCAAGGCCAGGTTGGATGGGGCTTTGAGCAACCTTGTCTAGTGGAAGGTGCCCCACCATGGCAGTGGGTTTGGAACTAGATGATCTTTAAGGTCTGTTCCAGCCCAGACCGTTCTATGAGTCTATAATTTCCATGTCTAGCGTGGGAAGACACGTCACAAATATTCTTGCTGATTTTGATTTAAAACAAGATCCTACACACAGCAATGCCAGTTCCTTTGGTATTCATTATCAAGGCACAACCCTAACAATGATTGGGCTTGTAGGACACATGGAAGAGTACCAACGTAAAATCTTTTCCTACAACAATTGCAAAACAAATGTATGACATGTTGCCCTGATGGAAAATCCAGAACAGTTTTGCTGAGTTGAGCAAACATAAGGCATGTGAATATGAGATTAAATTGGCTCTGGGAGGTATGGCACATAGAGCAGATATAGAGAGATTAGGGTGTTTGAAGTCAGAATGCTATCTACTTGCAGAAGTGGTCCCATGGATGAGGAGCTCCATAACAACTCTCCAGTGGGTGGGATGAAGTAAAAGTGAGATTGCTATCTAAAAATGCAGAACTGATAGATCCAGGACAAAAGTGACGAAAAGATCTGAAATGTCACAGTAATACCCATTGATTGTGTAAATACCACTGATTCTTTCCTGCCTCAGTGCCTTTGTGGTGAAATACTAATTTTTCTTCTGAACACACTGAAGAGCTTTATATAGATTAAAACATGCAGAATGTTTCAAGTGTAAAGTTAAATTTGAATTTTGGTTTTAAAACACTGTTATTGAAAGCCAAAAGAAACATTTCATGCTTCCATTTTAATGAGCTATGGACAATTTCTTCCACCTCATTTAGGTTTTAGCACTTCTATTTTACAAGTAGTTATTCTAGCTCATGGGGAGCAAGGAAGACTCTTGTTCATCCATATATTCCAGGTGGAAATGCCTCTTTCATGCTTTAGATCCGTTCAGAATCTTAAAGAGAAACTTTCACAAAAACAAATTAAGTATCTGCCTCCTTCTCCACCTACATTTACAAAATAGAAATACACACATAAAAAGTTGTAACACTTGAAGATACTTTGTAATAATAGTTTACAGCAGACTTGCAGCTCCTTATTTTAGGATAAGAGACTCTATAAAATAATTCATGTTTCTGTGCAACAAGTCAGAAACACCACTTCTGCTACCCCAAACGTTGCCCAATAACAACTTATAGCGCATGAGGACTGACACATGTTTCTGAGAAGAATCTTCCCCTTTTCAGGATTTAATTTTTTTGTTAGGTGAAAAAATGAGTGAATATTATTCTGGAGGGATTACATTATGGTTTACTAAATTTATAGAGACAGAATAACCTATATAGATTGCTTTAGATGTGTATAGGTCTAAGCTATACAACATTTTAATATACTACTGAAAAATTGCATGAGTAGCTTCATTGAATTTAGTGGGATTATCCATTTGAGTAAGCATTCAGCTAGCACAGTAGGAGGTTACAAACCTAGATCATAATTTGTAAGGCTATAGATTGGAATATGACACAGTTAATATACTATAGCCTAAAGTTCTGGTGATTAAAAGACACACATTTAAGCAGAAATTATCAGGAAAAGAATTCTTAATTAGAAATTTACATAACTATCAGCAAATAGCTTTGAGATCCTCTGTCAATGAGAAGTGCTATATAAATGTAATTTGCTTTAATGGTATTAATATTATTTATCTATGTAATTGAAAAAAAAAACTAGGATCTTTACTGTATTTTGGTTGGTCAAATACTAAATATGAAAGGCCAAATACATCTTTTCTGTAAGCTTTTGAAACTAATAAAGTTACAGGACAAATGAATCTGACTACAGTATCTGGAGGATACTAGGTTTGCTCAGTGTAGAGAAGAGGAGACTGAGCCGTGACGTCCTTGCTATCTACGACTTCCTCATGAGAGGGAGCAAAGAGAGAGCTGCTCATCCCTTCTCTCTGGTGTTCATTGATAAGATGCAAGAGAATGGCTTAAAGCTGTCAGGAGAAGTTCATATAGGATATTAGGAAGAAATTCTTCACTGAGAGAGTGGTCAAGCACTGGAACAAGCTACCCAGGGAAGCAGTCAAGGCCCCAAGCCTGCTGGTGTTCAAGAAGTGTTTGGACAATGCTCTTGGGTATAAGGTTTAATTTTTAGGTTGCCCATTATGGAGTCAGGAGTTGGGCTTGATGATCCTCATGAGTCCCTTCCAAGTCAGGATATTCTGTGACCCCAGATGTCTATTATGTACTATTGAAAACAGAAAGCAATACAATTTAAGCATAAGAAATATCATTTTCATACTTAATCCAACCTCTATGCCTTCATCACCCTTTCACATCTCTTGTCCTTTTGTATTCCTGATTTATTTACAAATGCAGTTCTGGTAATTTAAACTTTAGAAAGTTTTTTAAAAACTGTGGCCTGTTCACTCACATTAATTGACTCGATTCCATAAAATACTGTCACCAACTTGTTTTCTATATGAAAATGCTTTCTTATAAAACCTTTTCAGGTTGCAAGGCACAGATGTTTTCCCAGAATGGGGGAAAACACCTAAGCTAAATATTTTAAACAAAAAAACAGAGTTTAGGCCTTTTTTTGCCTATTTCAAAAAACCGAGTGGTTGGAATAAAAATCTTAGATTCAGAGGGAGCAGTGAGTGTTCCTTGAAACCATAGCAAGATATGGAAGTGTATCCATACAATGTGTTCTATTCTGTAGAAATATTTAACAGAAGGGTCAAAAAAGTGATCATTACTAATACCTTTCTGCATTTATTCTACAAAGTTAGTAACTTGTGTTATTGGTCTCCCACCTTAATTATAAAGAGTTTCAGCCATATGAAGCAAGACCAGCTGGCCAGTGCAAGGAGGGCAAGTGAACGTTCATGGGAGGCCTGAGCAGGTTAACAAGGAAGTGGGGCACCCTTCCCACCCGCTTTCTCTGTTTACCAGCTCCTGCAGAGCTTCGTAACGAGAGTGTCTGACGAGTTTCACACTATGAAATGTGAAACATCTATGCAATGATAGAGCAACTGATAGACGAACTTGTGCCATACTTTCAGAAGGACTCTCCAGGGTGGTATCACAGAATGTAGAAATCTGTCACTAAGCACATATGGGGGGAAAAAATTATAAAACTGGATCACTAAACAGCAGCTAGAGATCACTAAGGGAGGTTACAGAGCTGGAGGGACATGGCGCTGGCTGTACCCTGCAGTGTTGATTACAGTAGCAAGCTCCTCTTTCTCACTGAACATAAGGGAATTCAAAAGCCTGTTTTTCAGGAAACAGTTACTGCATTTGTGCTCTCAAAGGAAAAGATATCCCCACCTATCCTGAAAGGTAAAAGCAGAAATAATAGTCCAGACACAGGTCAAGGTGTAAGCATTGCTGCAAGACATCAGGTACTGGGTAATTCTTTCACAAGTGGTACTCTCCCTAAAATGCGGAATGTTCCATCCCATTCTTCACATACTTTCCCTACGTAAGGATTATTAAGAGCTCTTCAAAATCAAAATCAAAGATTTGAATAAGTGGAGGCCAGTGCTTTGTTGCAGAGGATAGAGGGATTGGTTACATTCAAGAACACATTAAAGAAAGCACGAAGTTCATAGAGTTATGAACTTCATTTTGCTTTATGTTCATAAAGTACCAGAAGTACAGTTGAATGGAGGAGAGGAGCAACTTTGAAACATACCCTGCGCGTTTGCTATCACAGTGTACTGAAAAACACCTTCACACCAGATACTACCCTAAAGCCTGCTATCGCATCCCACGGCATTATGTAGCTGCTCTAAAGCAGAGCACCAGTTGATACCAGTCTCCTGAACACATAGACACACCATCAGTTCTAGCAATACTAGTTAGACTATCCAAAATCAGAACCAGAAATCTCCCTGTGGCAATGCACACATACACACACTCTGACATAAATATCCACACGCTAGTTTTGAAACCCAAACAAAAAAGGTATATTCCTTGAATATGTATTACAAATGTAGTAAGTTACTATTTAAAAAGAAAAAACAATGATAGCAAATGCACAAGTAAAGGTGGTATGAAGCTTTTATGGTTACATTGATGCATTGAGGAAGAAAGACACTAATAAATGTTCTTGTGGAGATGCTTATTACCTTTTATATCAAAGCAAACTACCACTTAAGTGCTAATAATTGCATTTGTGCCAGTGAAGATTGTCTTGAAGGAACAGAATGATAATCCCAAGGGATGTTCAGAGATGACTGACAATAAATTACTACTGAATCTTTGAAAAGAATGACCAAAGCATTTAAGGATGAGTCTGCTGAATTCAATAAACAATTTCCAGGTGATTTCATTGGATAATGAGAACTTATTACATACTAAGTTATCAGAAGGTCCTAGAAAAAGGACAAATAGTGACAAATACTAACAATACAATACACTGGCAGCATTCATTTCCAATCCTAAAACCAGATACAGGACACTTACTGCTTAGGAAACACTGCATTGCATTACATTATGAAGTCTGATCTTGATTTTGCAGGTTAGACATCTTAGAAAAATATTTTCTGATTTCAATTCCTTTGAATTACTTTCTTTGCTACACATTTCTAATTCAGTAATCATTTGTAACTGCTTTAAAATCCCCAATAGTGTTTTGAATGATCATCTTCTACCTGCTTTACTAAATTGCCTGGCTTAAAGCTGAGTCTGAGGTGGCTCCTTCCCAAAGTCCCATTAAAGGCACCAATTCTGCATCAGGGAAGCCACAAATCCAGGTAGCTGCTAACATTTTCAGCATGCACTATATTTAGGAACATAAAACCAACTAAAACAGGTCAGACTAAAGATCCATCTGGACCAGTACTACTCCTCCAACAGTGTACAACAGTAGACACTTAAGCAAGTAGATCCTTTGGGAACAGCATAAACGTACTATGACACTTCAGTATTATTTCTTCAGCTTCTGGAAAACTTTTGGCTCAAGAACTTCTTGCTTTAGAGATCACCGAATTTGTTTTTAAAAAAATCCACAACCCATGGATTTTTCTTCCATAAATTAGTCTCATTTCTTTTTGAACCAACAAAAGCTTTCAGCATTCCTGACATCCCATAAGTATGAGCTTGATAGTTAAATCACACATTGTGAGAAGGACTTTCTCTGTTTGCCTTAGGCTGCCTCAGGTCAGGTCAGTTTGCTGTTGTCAAGTGAGAAGTCACTCTCTCCTCCTCCTTACCCAGGCACCCACAGCATTATAAACCTTTTCCATCACTCCTGCTCAGTTTTCTGGTTCTTGGGCAGTGACTTCATTTATTTATTACATAGAAGCCATTCCATACTGTACTACCATCCATCATTTTTTAGAAAACATATCTGTAATCAGCAAAGTTCTCACCAAACTCGCTAATTGTTGAATATCTGCACGTAGGTGCATAACAGAAGCACACAGAGTATTCTCCATGGCAACAACATTATACTGCATTATGCTATACATTTTGGGTGATTTTATTTTCCCACCTACTTCTAAAATCAACTCAACAATACTGGTTGGGTATAAAATCTTCTTACATACATAAGAATTTCCCCCTGTGTTAGGAAAGACGCACATCTCTGTATCTTTTTCCAACTGCTATAAAAATAACAAGGAGAAATGTAACACTGCTACAGATCTGCCACTATACTAATATGGATACCTGGTCTTGCCCACAGAAGGTATTACAGGAAAGAGGAAAATCCTAGGGGCTTCTTTCCCTAGGCAATATTTCTGTCCTACATGTAGTCTGAAATAATCTGCAAAATCTAGGTCCTCAGTAGCGAAAAAGGAAGTTCACTGTTGAATAAATGACCGTGTGAGGTTCCTGTGCTTCTAGAGTTGAGTAGCAGATAAAACATGCAGAGACTGAGATTAATAGTATAAACAAAAAAGTAACAGACACATCTAAAGCTGAAAGAAATTAGAAATAATTATCTGAATAGAAAATAAGTAAAGAAATTGGAAAACTAGAAAGCTTTAAGTTGTTACCTGGTTGTCAATGTTTGGATTTTCTAAGCAGTTTTGTCTCTAAGACTAAAGCAATTAAAAGTTTTTAAAAGCTCTTTGGAAAATGGATGATACAGAGCATCTGTACCAGCAAGGTAAGAGAATTCCTGTGCATAAATCTAGAAATAAGGATATACAGGCAGCAACATCTGCCCATTATCTGGAATAGGATAAGACTCAAAACAAAAAAACAACAAAAGCAGCAGGAGATGTTAGCTATAAAAGCAATACAATCCTGACTTTTTCCTGACTAAGGGAAAGACATCATTTAACTTCGTTGGGTCTTGGATCTAGCACTAAGACCTATTATACAGGCCAGATGTAAGGAATTTATTCCCCTTAGGAGAAAGCAAGAGAAGCAGATGGCTGTTTCTAGCAAACACATTGCAAGGCATAGGAAGAGTCTGTCTGTATTTCCCGTGAAAACTAAAATTTCACTAGAAATAAGAACATCTCGAAAACCAATGTATTCCTTTAATGGCGCAGAAAACAATAACTTACTTATTATCCCATCATGCCTAAAGGTATTAAACATCGCACGCTGGATTTTTTCCTTTGCTTCTCAATTCTTTCTGTAATTCAGACTGTGGATGGTCTCAACTTTGGTACTGCTGTACCCTAATCTATTTTTAATATCTCAGTGTTATAGTGTTCAGCCTGCAGGGCACGTTTAGTTTTAAGTGGGTGAGTACGTCCCATTTAATTCGATGGCCAATTGTGTGCTCGAATAACTTGCTGAATCTAAGTCATTTGCATCCACCAATAAAAAGTAGCAAGAAGTTAGCCTTCTCTCATTTGGGACCTGAATGTTAATGTGTAACTCAGCAAAAGGACTGTTACTGGGAAATACGATGCTTGTGCTACTGCATTACCCTTTGCTAAACAGAAGTTGAAAGTTCATAACTAACAGAATGGTGTGGTTTGAATTTTGGCTGCATTTTTTTTTCTTCTCATCTCACTAATGGTTTGCAAATATTGTTTGCATTAAGGCAGCATCTTAAAGCATTCTTCAGTATCAAAACTGTGTTGGAAAAAACTTTATACTCTTCTGTTCTATATTTGTTGTATAAAGACCACTTGAATACCAATCAACAGAATGTATGTTGACAGCAGAGCACGGCTGAGAACAACCACTTGCAACGCTGTGTTTCCTGGTGTAATTCAGAGGCCTGTGCTTTCAAGCTGGGTTGTGATCAGACTGCAAGAAGAATATGAGGCCCTCTTGGGGAGGAAATATTTTATTCAAAGATGTACTGTTGCTAAAATAATAGCAGAGGGGATACTGGGAATTGCTAGCCACGCAAATTGCCATTTGTTATAAAAAAGTCCATGGAATGTATTGCTTTTTGAAATTGTGCTGCTATAAAATATCCTCTTGAAGCTTGCTAAAGTGAGATCTAATTTAAGGCATGTCACTGCATCCTTGCTTTACATTGTTCTCTGTAGGTATTACAGCAAGAGTTACAAAAGATCACAAGTTGCCATCGTATTTTTCTTATGACTAACAATATAGCTTAAAGAAAGGAAACCTTAGCTCTGGTATTCTTTTTCCCTGAGGTTTAAAAAAAAACCCCAAACCCTGTAAATGTTATTTTCACTACCTTGTGTTTTATGTCCTTTATACCTAAAACAAAAGGAAAATGTTACATTGGGCAAATAGGATTTCAGTAGCAGCATTAGGAAATTCTCCTGTTAAACATGGATCAATGGCAGAGAAGACAGCTCAAGATCCATCTGCTATGCCTGTGTTTACTTAGACATAGCTCTATGTGTCCCTCCTTTCCTGCGGTACCTGATGCGAGGGACAAAACAGGCTTGGTAGCTTTCAGGGTGACAGTTTTCTCAGGGTTGTCAGAACAGAATTACTTAATACTTAAGTGGATAAGGATGATTGATCATCTTACCATGGTTAGGTCACAGTGCAAAACTAGTCTGTAAAACCAACTACATTACAGTGAAGTCCATTCACTTAGCATAATTTCAGAATCTAAATTTTCACACAGCGCTATTGAATTTTCTTGACTGGTGGTCATCTTGGCTATGGCTTTGCTTCATCTGTAAGACCACTTGTTCAGTAGCACACGCTAATGGATTCGGCAAGAAAATTACTTGTGCCAGCAATAAAGATTTGCAGAGTCTGACTCCTGCTCAGCACAACAAAACTCACGGAATCACCTCATCGAAGAGCCCAGATGCATGGCTGCTCCTAATGAAGTCAATGGGGGGCCTGACACTGACATTAAACAAGAACGGACCTGAAACTTCTCAGAAGTCAGCAACAACACAGAGAACAACCCAAGGCCAAAGGTAACATGTTACAGTTTGTTTCATCCTTCATAAACAGAGCTATAGCTCAAAGACGACTCAGGAAGACATGAATTTGCTTTGTTCAGTAGATAAGGTTATTTCAAGGCTTCTTTCTGCTTTTCATTTTCTTTTACCATTCTGAAAATCAACACTACTTCCAGATGAATTCTCAATACTTGATCTCAGTGCTAGAATGATTTTTTTCAGTGAAACAGGCTAAAATCTACTCACCTATTTTGAGATATAGGAGACTAAAATAGTTCCCAATCGCTTAAAAAGTGATACCTTTTTTTTTTGCTTGAAGATTACTCAGATACAACTACAACTGCAAAATAATCCCTTCTGTACAACTGCTGTGCACTGAGGAGAAATCTCCAAGCTAATGAAGGGCAGGGCAGGGCAAGGAATGGATAAAGTTATATGAATCTGCAGTTGTAACACTGATCAATGGAAAGCGTCCATTATTTTATACTTAATTTTTTAGGACTGGAAAATACTGTAGGCATGTAAGAATGGCACAGCACTGGCACTGGTTTCTGTTATGGACTGGTTTAAACCTCATTGAAATTGGTGTATTTATTTAGGAGAAGAGAGAAGTTTGGTATGTTTTTCCACTCAAAGCTGAATGCAAGGCTGCTGGGAAAAATGAAGGACTGACATTAAGGAGAGCAATTCAGAGTGTTATTTTGTGTGAAGGAAAGTGTGATGAAAATTGAGCAACAGTGAAAAAGATAGGAGACTGAGACAAAAGCCTACCACCATCTAGACTCTAACGTAATCAGTCTGGCATTCAGAAAAAGCAGAAAAAGTAAGCCAAGTTGCTGACTGAGAGGGTTGGTGCTGTGGCCAGGATAAAGGTATTTAGGACTTTTGGATTCCTCCTGTGTTAAAGACATGCATTTGAGGCCTTTACAAAGAAACAAAAAAAGAGACCATCTACCCCAAATAACAGAAACTTGACTATGAAGACAATTAACTCGTTCCCCAGTTTCTTATCTGGCTGTAATAATTCAACAGAAGACCAGGAACTCTAGTGTATAAATTTTGACCATGCGGTTCTGGAAGGACAGTGAGAAAGACAGAAACTAAACACAGTATCATTCTTATGCTGTGTCCTGATCACAATTTGAATGGTTACAAATGCAGGAAATTAAAATGTAGATGTTTCATAGTGGTCATAACTGCACCAATCTATGCAAAAGTATTATTATTCATATTGTTAAATATCCTTTTTGACGATAAATGCCAATCTCAGACAATGCTGCTGTGAGAGAAGTAAAAACTAAATTGGAACTCGTCTTCAGTCGGTGGACATCTTAATATTCCTGGAGTAGTTAAACTCCAGTATTTCTGCACTTTCAGTGCAAGAAAAGCAAAGACCTCTGTGAATGATATTTATCTAGTGATGGATTCAATGGATTCCAATAAATTTCACAGAAAGTAACTTTTTTTCATTACCTTATAGCTCTAAAGAGAAAGACACATGAATACAACCTTGATTAGGAGTATTGCAAATAACCATCTTTTTTTTATTACTTTCACTCACTGTAGGAAACCTAAATTAATGTTCCCAGATAAGAGACTCGACTAGACAAGGAGGGAGGGAGGGAGTGCTGTGAATGACCTTCAAGGTAAGACAGATTGTGCAGTGAGGAATAGGAAAAGGTAGAGTAGCAAGCAAAATGGGAAGAGAGTCAAAAAAAAAAGAAAAGAAAAAGAAAAAGGAGTTGCATGCTTACAGCAATAGGCAAAAGAGAAGAACTCAGCAGCTGCATTTTAAATGGATAAGAGGTCAAAGCCCAGTTAGCGTCGTAAGAAAAAAGCAATTTAGTAGGAAGAAAGGATGATTGGAGCTAGGATTTTCTCCTCTATTTGCTCAGGGTAGCAGGGACAGAGAACTGTAGATTACTGTTGAAGAAAGTCATCCACAGACAGGTTTCCTGACATGCAGACAAATCCTACTTTTTATATCCTGAAAGGTACAGGAAAGGGAATGCAAAAGAAAACTAATAATAGTACAGGTGTTTCCCTTCTCCCTGCTGTGGTGGGAATCACAGGACTAGGGATTTCCAGTGCCTCACACATATTGATGGAGGAATTTTGATTTGAGGAAGAACAAATACATTTGGTTTCTTTCCAAAGCAGGATTATCTTTTCACTCTAGTAGAATCCAAGAACCTCAGCAAAAATGAGTCAAAAATTGAGCTGTACTTCCAAAGGGCCACATACACAAGATGCCCTCCATCCTCCTTACCCACTATCCTTTTGTTAATGTTACCTTCTTTTTTTTATTTTTAATTCTGTATTTTAAATCCTGATTTTGAAAAATATTAAAATGTGAATTTTACCTCTCCTTACACAAGAGAAGAAGCAGCACTTGTTTGTGACATCTGTTGATTAAATTAAATTCTCTTACATCCAGGAAACATACACACACCACCTCTTCTCCATAAGGAAACTTCCTCAATACAAGACACCTTACTTCTGTGTCATGTATAACTATATGCCTCATCATACTCAGCTACATATATATAGAATGTACATTTACATGTATACATGTAAACATATATATGTTTGTTAACATCAGCTGAGCAGCAAAATATCTTGCTAGGCAATTCACTTTATTTTTATTAAGTCCTATTCTTCTAATAAAGCAGATTTCCTGACTTTTTATCAGCAATTATTAGAGTACACTGCATTAAGACATAGGGCCTTGGCTTTGCTTAGAAATTGTGGGGTTGCCAGCCTTCATGATTTAATCACAGCTCTTGGCATTTTTACTGCATGATGTTGGGTCTTATGACTAAAATCACATGAGAATATTCATTTTATTTTATTTTAAAATAACATTTCTACCCTCCATAGTTGACAAGAAAAGCTTAAACCTACAAAATTAGTGGGTTCTAAATGTTCTAAAACTAGAAGGCCAAGTAAATACCTCCTATGTCCCCACTACTTATTGCTCCTATATGTGGTCAATGTATGTATGAGTGCATGCACACATGTATTTTAATTCAATACCATTTTTGAGCTTGATTTATGATTATGAATCCTTGAGATTCACAACACCCTCACTGAATCCTGCAGCAGAAGTTCAGTAGTTCAAATTTCATGTTGAAATGTAGAAAGGACATCTCAAGGAATACAGTGCCATCTATTTTATCATGGTTTTTAGCTACTAAAATTGTTCTTGTCAGTTTTGTTATAGAAAATGAAAGGTGAGAACTTTTTGTCTTATAATCACTGCAAAACTTTTTGTGCAATTTTTCCTTTGTTGGCTTTATAAGGAGACTGAAAATGCATCCACTGAATATAATGCTTCAGATGTAGATCTGCTGCTGTCTTGTCGTATCTTAAAGTGATTTTGAACAAGCTCGTCTTTCAGATGTAGATCAGAGAAACAAGCAAGTAGGTGGCTGGGAGGAAAAAAAACCAAAGACAGACATCTTTTAAGTTTGTCTTCTTTGTTAGTGGTGAGGACTCAGCACCGATGAAAGTTTTCTACTGTTTAAACCATGCAACTTCCTGGTTGAACTGTTTCAACTGTTCAAGCACCAAGGATTCTGTGCTTGCTATGGCAGGGAGGGTTTTCCTCCCACTGGACATAAGGTGCTGAGATCCAAATGTTGATTACATCTTTCTTATTAAGAAAGGAACACATACTGCCTTTCTTAAAAGGCCCTCTGCATAGAGAGGGAAATTGTTCTACATAGAACAGTAGCCATATTGCACTAAATGGAAGTCAAAATTGAACCACAGCCTATGATATATTTCAAAATTAAGTTTAATTACTTTATTATTATTATTATGGTTTATTGTCACTACATTTCCAATTTCTTGAGAAGAAAAAGCCAAATTATCATCAAAAGAAGGTGTCTTAAATTGTTTCCTTCTAGAAGGAAATCAGTTCCTTGTGAAAGACCTTTTGTCTTTTTGTCCTTGCAAAACTGCCACACTAATTTTGAAAGCTCCAATAAGCTTCCAAAAAATGTGCAAGATGAGCTCAGCTTCAGCAGCCTTTGAAGTTTATCCATTGCTAGTAGTGATCTATTCTATTCTATACTATTTCAAAAGCAACAGGAGAGAAATTCTCAGGGGAGAATTCAATCAAATACAGAAAACTAGATTCATTCCTGATTACCAGTTCCGAAAAATACCATCAAGCTTAGATATTCACGTGTCAGGAACCACGTACTGAATCACATCTCACACTCAAGTTTACGCACTTCACTGATGTCTAGATCTTGTTTTTTCTTTTAATATCTCTTGACAAGAATTCTGAAATTAATGTGATTGACATCAAATTAACTCTTGTTTTTGCCAGCTGCAATTCTACCTCAGCTATCTGACTGGGAATTCACTGTTCAGGCATGTAAGAGATCTCAGAATATCATGGGCTTGATTCATTGCAACATTCATGCCCCTGGGTACTCCCACTGAACTCTGGCTGCTGCTACAGAAAGGTGTGGGTATCCTGTAGGCTGTGGGTTTTGTTTAAACTAAACTTGCTAGTCTTGTCCAGGTGTCTTGGATACCCTGTGATGTCTCAGACAGCACAAGATGGCTGTCCTCAGGTAACTGAATTGAGGCCTATGTATCAGACAATATTTTTTTCTTCTTCCTAGCCTAACAAACAAGAGTACTGTAGCCTCACTTGCTCCAATGGCACACAGGGCTGTTCCCATGGAGTTGCCATCTTCCATGATACCAGCTTAATCTCATTTGATGATCATCAAAGTCTTAACAAATATGAGAGATTAAAGGTTTACTCTTGCCTAGAAAGTAGTGACTATTCCTGAAGATCTCTCTTAAAAGCAAAATTCACCCTTACAACTGCACCAACATGTTAAAGAAAACAGAGGGAGAAGTTGCTTTCCCTCCATTAACTGTCCTTTACAACCTCATTGCTCAGTTTTAATAGGAGTGGATCCCATGCAGAGAATGAATCCAGAAGAAGTAGATGGAGGAGAACCACTTTTATGAGCCATAACTCCATCATGCACTTATTTGTAGTGAATTACTCTACACCTCTTAAAAAAAAAAGTCAATATCTAAACATTATAGCCTGTCCCTTATATGTTCTCCTTCCTAAGTTATTGTCATCTATTTCACTTCTGTTTAATACTGTTGACTTAGTGAAGTTCACCCCATTACATATCAGTGTGACTAATGGTGGAAGTAGGGCCAGGTTATTTCCTTAAACTTGTATTTTTTTTAACATAAATTTTATATGATGCATAAAATACATGAGAGATGGCAAACAGTTCCTCATATTTCAACAACTAAACATTCAGCCTTGGTAACTGGGAATAAAATCCAAAGGTTTGAAAAGCACAGCAGGAGCAAACAAAGTTTGTCATGACAGCAATGACAAAGTTGGAGCAGTCAGGGACCAAGAGGCTGTGACACAGCAGTTCAGGACACACAGTATCCCAAATGTTTTAATATTGTCCATTAGAAAGAGTAAAGCAATTAGTCTCTACTGAGAACATCTGTCCACTGCAGTCATAAAAAATGACCAAACCTCCAAACCCCCACTACTCCTGACTTTTCATTTAAAACCTGAAATAATGTTATTTCTATTTTAGAAGGAAGCCTTATTTTGAAGCAGAAGGATTATTTCTCTGTGTGCTTTAAAAAGAGAAGAATGTGGGCTCAGAAGATTTCATTGCTTTGTGCTTTACTACTTGGCCATGGAAAGCCCAGCTGCCTCTCATATTGGCAAATCAGCTAATCACTGTGAAATAGCAATTGTTTTGAATGGATAATTGACTACAGGTGCAATGAATTACATATCCATTTCTGGAGCCAAAGATATAAAAAGAAGTTGGGTTTTGGGTGGGTTTGTGTTTTGGTTTTTTGTTTGGGGGTGTGGGTGTTTTGCCTTTTTTTTTTTTTTTAATTCCAATTTGAAACCGTTTCCTTTTGAAGGCAGCAATCCTTTGGAAGCTGCAATTGCTGGAACAACCTTAAGCATTGCCTTAGGAAACTCACAGTCCCTGTGCAATGCTACAAGGAACCGCAAATTCAAAGCATCTGTTTCTTTTATGTTATTCTAAAGAAAAAGGAGGGACAAAGTTTTGAGAGAGAAAAACGAATATACAAGTATATAATATAAGATTCACAGTGAACCGATGCTATTTAATTGACCACATAACAACAAAAAAACCCCAAGCATACAGAAACACATTCTCATGTCCTATGCTGCACGGGATTTCTAAATGAAATAACATGTAGCCCTGTCTCAAGGATTCATGCACTATGCTTTAAAGTAACATAGAAGTTAACTAAATCAAATAAGTTAAGTGTGAACAATGCACAGCATGCAAAAATGTCCAAATACGAACTAGAGTAGTGTATGCTAGTTGCTATACAAACACAGATCAAGAGAGAGGAGCTCTGAAGAGCTGAAACATTTGTCACAAGAGGATTCTAAATTGCTCTGCAAATTATACATTTAAGAATCAACATCTCCCGTGTTGCAACATATGGTATATTTTGGATGCCACACAGCATCTGTTCATCTTTACACAGCAACCTCACACCACAGTTCAGCAACGGAGGTAAAAGAGTAGATCCACTCCCCAGAAAGAACCATGTCAGGAAAAGCCTCACCTATGTAGCTGGAGCCAGTAGGGAAGCCTTCTCTTGTTTTTACAAAAAAAGTATCATGGAAATCCTAGCATTGATACACTTAATCAGAGACCTTGAGGAAAATTTAGCTTTGCTCAATGTAGTCCAGTGGATCTATAAGTGGCATATTCCAGCTGTGCTTACTGCTTAGGGAATTACTGGCAACATACTGGACAAGACATGGTATTTGAGCTCTGAGACAAGCTCTCCATCAGAGGAAGACCACTACTCTCCAAAAATCTTTGATTTTCTTTGGGGATGCCTTCTTCAGAAGCAGTTTGCAGGGCTGAGTCTGACTGACATAGCAGAAGCACGCATACCCATTAACAGCTGGTTTCACAGTTGTTTTCACTATGTTGGCCCCTGTTCTGCTGCCCATCCTCACCTTTGAAATTCCTCAGGGAATCTGTTTATCTCTTCCCTGCTTTCATAGGGTTAATCTGGTGCTGTGTCTCTCTCCTTCAGATTTCAGAAAAAACAGGGAAAGTTTGGGGTGGGGGGGAGCACCCCTCTGTGTGATAAACCTTCCCCTAGGCACAAGGTGTAGCAACAATCAAGCAGTTCTTTGCCTTCCTCATCAGTATTGCAGCCCTAAAGATTTAATCTACTGAACTTCTCAAGTGCAGGGCCAGCACATGGTTAGATAAAGACATGGACCAATACTGGAATGCCCAGCACCATGTAAAACCAGGCAGACTGCTTCAGATCAGTATCCTGTGTCCAACAGTGGCTAAAGTAAATAGCCAAAGGAGAGAAAGAAGAGAGCAATCATTTTAATACTTCTCCCAAGTATTCTTCCAGCTGCCAGCCATGTTCAGTTCAGGAATTTCCTGTTCCTGATGTTGTTTATCTAGTGAACCCCAATGGGTTGCTCTAACAGGAACTTGTCCATTGTCCCCTTGAAACCCTGTATCAGCCTTCTTGCAACAATAGCCTCCTTTGGGAAGAATTGCACTACTCTATTAGGTGTTGCATTAAGAACCAAGCTCAACAGAGTATTTCCTTAGTTTTCTTCTATCTTGAAAGAGTATAACACTACTGAGTTGAAAAGAGCAAGGTTGTTTCTCAGATCAGTGGAGATTCTTAAGCTGTCCATCTAGTAATGAAAAAGTAGCAGTGGAACGGGAAAAAACCAGAAGGGAAGAATAAATGGTTGGGAAAAAAAGAGAGGGAAACAGTTTTCTGAGCTGAAGATTTTAGTGTGACAGATAAAGAACGTAACAAACTTCTGGGCTGTCTCTTGGGTTTAACATACTAGAGTGAACTAGAAATTTTCGTTAGTCTTCAAAGAAAGGTTATTCCCTATCTGTGTGGAAGGCATTTACATGCACGTCTCCTATTAACTCTAATGGGAACTAGACACGCAAATCTTCCCAGAAAACTCCCACTGAGTTTTGTGCATAAATCCTGCAAGAAAAGATAGGTTAATAGGCCCATGGGTATAAAACAATTGCATGCTTATTAACCTCTGGGATTTTTCTTGAAAATAACTCTAATGACTACTGCTTTTTTTTTTTAATAGAATCAAGGGGATATAACTATGTTAAATTACCCCTGTGCTGTTATGTGGAAGGTGGCGCTTAGAACTGGCAAACCATACAGCAGAGGGTTTAGCTTAAACTGGTCGTCATCATCTAATTTATATCTGACTTTGGCTAACGAATTTCACTCAACTTGTTCAGTAATTTATTTGATGCATTTGTTACTTTTTCCACAAAATCAATTGCCTCACAAATACATACACAGCTATTCATATATATTTAAGAAAAATATATAATTGCTTGTTTCTGCTATGTCTAAGCCTTATTCAGTATTTGTAAATAAACACTGAGACTGGACACATGTCACTTAAGTGTGCTCTTTCAAATGATTAATCTTAACATGTGGAAAGTAACGGTCTATATCCTCCTCTGGTGTGAAGCCAAAGATCGCCAGGTTATCTGTGCCACTCCCTGACTCTCTCAGCAACTACCTATTAGTACCAGAACACTCCTCAATGGTTCCTCTCTCTCTGGAGGCTACTGAGTGCATTCCTTAAGGTGCAGATGATTACATTTTAAATTGCAAGAGTGCTTCACAGTCCTATGCCACCTTCAGCTTGAGAAGATGAATCAAAGGACTATCTGGTAATTATATAGTCTCAGACACTTTCCTGAAGTATGAAACTGCTTTTACGGTCCATTTAGAGAAAAAAATTCTCAGGGGTTAATTAACTTGTGCAGTGCTGCTCAGAATGTTTCGTCATGGAGCCTTGGAGACACTACATGAATCTTGATCTAACCGTCTCTCTACCCATATTCATGGCTTTATTTTTATCTTCTGGGTGATATTCAATTATTGCTTTTGCTGCTGGCAGGTATTTTGCCTGTCACAAGTGACCAACTTACCAAAGACTCATGCATTCTCTTGGTCACCTGACAGAACTGATGCTGCTTGGGCCACTTTTGAAGGTAGTACCACAGAGAAATGTCACTGTTTCACCTGAAGAAAGAAGGCCCAGGAATTAAGTGACTGTGACTAAATCTGGAAAGGCAAGCTTAAAGCTACAGAGAATCTGATTAGCTGGATTCTGCCTTGATTTATATTCCTGTGCATTTTATGAGTATGAATATATTTTGTATGATCAAGTTTAATTAAATGGTGTTTCTCTCACTATAATTTCCACAAAGGTGGAAACAGAAGAGAAAGCAATTAAGAGAATTCAGGACACTTAGGCTGAATCACTTCAATTTGCTAACAGCTCTGTTAGATCTTTTGCAGAGAGGATTGCTCTCCTATTTAGGACAATTCTGCAGAAATTAAAACAGGAAAGTAAAAGAACAAGGGCATACGGGCCTTCTTTTGTTGGATGGGAACCACACTGGCTGTTCACTGTAGCATCTAGCTGCTTGCTAGTCTATACTGCTTCTGTGGTCAATAGATTGCTGCTGAATTCGATAATCATAGAATCATATGGGGTTGGAAGGGACCTCTGGAGATCATCTAGTCCAACCCCCCTGCCAAAGCAGGTCCCTAGAGCAGGTTGCACAGGAACTTGTCCAGGCGGGTTTTGAATGTCTCCAGAGAAGGAGATTCCACCACCCCTCTGGGGAGCCTGTTCCAGTGCTCTACCACTCTCACAGTAAAGAAATTCCTCCTCACATTTAGGTGGAATATATATTCAAGTTTGTGCCCATTTCCTCTTGTCCTGTCACTGGGCACCACTGAAAAGAAAACAGCCCCGTCCTCCTGACACCCTCCCTTTAAGTATTTATAAGCATTGATTAGATCCCCTCTAATTCTTCTCTTCTCCAGACTAAAAAGACCCAAGTCCCTCAGCCTCTGTCCCAAGAGACCCAAGTCCCTCTCAGTAGGAGAGATGCTCCAGGCCCTTAGTCATCTTTGTGGCCCTTTGCTGTATCTTCTCCAGCAGTTCCCTGTCCTTCTTGAACTGGGGAGCCCAGAACTGGACACAGCACTCCAGATGAGGTCTCACCAGGGCAGAGTAGAGGGGCAGAATAACCTCCCTTGACCTGCTGGCCACGCTCTTCTTGATGCACCCCAGGATGCCATTGGCCTTCTTGGCCACAAGGGCACATTGCTGGTTCATGGTCATCCTGTTGTCCACCAGGACTCCTATGTCTTTTTCCTTAGAGCTGCTCTCCAGCAGGTCAGTCCCCAACCTGTACTGGTGCAGGGGGTTATTTCTCCCCAGGTACAGCACCCTACACTTGCTCTTGTTGAATTTCATTACGTTTCTCTCTGCTCAACTCTTCAGCCTGTCCAGGTCTCTCTGTATGGTGGCACAGCCTTCTGGGGTGTCAGCCACCCCTCCTAGTTTTGTATCATCTGCAAACTTGCAGAGAGTACATTCCATCCCTTCGTCCAGGTCATTGATGAAGATATTGAAGAGGACTGGACCCAGTACTGACCCCTGAGGAACACCACTTGTTACAGATAATGGAACATCACAACTGATAGGAAACATAAATCTGTTGACTTCTCTCTCTAAGAGCTGAGCCAGGCAAGATCTCCATACTACAGCAACTGGCTTGGAACAGAAGTTGACAAACTACACAATATCCCCAGGAAATCAGGCTGAAATCTGCTAGGTGTGTGCTGTCACAGTGCATGTATCTTTTTTCTAGCTTTGGGACACACTCTCCTTGGGGAAGAGCCCTCTCATCCCTGAGACTGCATGCCTATCAAGAGCTCTGCTCGAAGCTTAGCAGGAATCAAGTGCCAATCTGAAAACATTGCTGCCTTTATTTGCAATCAGCTTTAATGCAAAAAACCATCATTTTGATTCATTATTCCTGAAGCTGTTGAGGCTTCTGTGCCACCTAGTATGCTTGCAGTTAACAGCACCACAATTTACAGCTTTTCCTTGAGTACCTCCACGCTCCCATACACTGTCAGAACGTGCTTAATGAAAGTCATTTCTGCAGCAGATAAGAACCACTTTTTCTTTACAGGGGCTTTAAATTGTAATGGTATATTAAACCACAACTATGGATTAGAGAGGAAAAAAAACCACAACAACATGATTAGGCATTGAAACACTCAGTAAAACTGTTACTTATAATGAGTAAGAAGATGAAGATGTACAAATAAAAGCACAGCATGTTTTCTTTGAGCATCCTTATTAATGAGAGGGACTGTGGGGCTTCAGTATTAAACAGCCGATGAACAGCAGCCATTTACATCCGAACAAATTGATCCTAGCAAGATTAGCAGAGCTGGGGGACAGATTTCAAGCCTCTCGTTAACGTTATATGGAGACAGATCTTCGATAGGACTGTGTCCTCACCTTCAGTAGAGTTACCCTTGAATAGGGTCTTTGAGACAATTTCTGTGTAGGCTAGGGTTTTCAAGGAGGCCAAAGGACTTAGGTGCTCAAGGAAAATAGGCATTTTGTTCCCACTGATCTGCAATGGACCTGAAGCATCCATCTCTTTTCAATTTTTAAAATAAACCCAGGTTTTTCTTTTTATGGAAGGAACTAGTATAAATCCATTAGTTGCTTGTCATACCACTGGGACATGTACTGAGTTTCTATAAATTGTTGGAAATACTTCACCAGGATATTTAAATTATATTTTGAGGTTTTCTCTTTACAAAATTATTATGCAGCAGAATCAGAGTTTTGCAGCAGCAGAAGCACGAATGGCTGTTCATGGAAAGCTGCCAATCTTCTGACTTGTCTATAGAAAAAGATGAGTGAAGCCAAAAAAAAAAATGAAGAGAGGTTTTTGGTTTTTTTTAAGGCATAAGTAGAATGAAAATTGTGGAAACAACACTGAAATAAAAGACAATGGCAGGTAAGGTTCCAGCTCCAAAATCTTGAGGCTTATATAGTCACCCCACACACCTGCTTTTGAGCTAAGAACCATAATATTCATCTATACAGGGGATTCACATGGTGGTTTGTGGGAAGCTGAATGGGCTTTCACTGCAAGAAATTATTCCTCTTTTTGGGTCTGTGTAGGAGGACCCAGTTATTCTTTTCTATTTAATCAGCGTATTCACTTAGAATGTGCCGACTGTTCTTGGTTCATAACTAATAGGCAATATACCAGTTTCATCAAATCCAAAATGAAATGTGCAATTTAGAAAGCTAAATAGAGCAATGAAATACGTGATTATTTAATAGAAAATAGTGATTTAAGATCCTCAATCCTGTTCAGCTATCACTGAATTTTGTTTGTAGCACACAGTCTAAAGTCATAATTTTCTAAATACACTGTACATGTAGCAAACCATTTAATATATGCGGTTTTTTCCATACCATTTCTGTAACTGTAGTGCATAATAATATATGCAAGTCCAGACAACAGGAGGTCTGGAACACCTCAGACCCTGGAACGTCTGCTCAGGAATGACTGCATTGCCCTGTAGGAAACTGCAAGGCTGTTATGATTGGCCAGAAGAACCAATAAGAGATCAGGCAAGAGAACCTCATAGGAAAGTTTTCCGTGATTCAGAGAGAGTCTTTCTTTCACTATGGTTTACACCTGTAATTGTAATATACAGAAAAAGTCAGAAGTTGGCACTCTGTTCTTAGTAGTAAATATAACTGAGCATTTGCATTTTAAGGTCAGCTTCCATACAGAAATGTCAAAGTTTAGTTTTCTCCTTTCCTCTTTTACATCATCCATTCGAACTATTGGTACCAACTATAACCTATATCTCTGGTTGCGATAATAAATTTACCAACTGGCTCACATTTCAGGAGGATCTTCCTAGGGTTACCATCTTTCTGAAGCCCTCTCCTTACAGCCTCTGTCTGCAAAAGAAACAGGACTAATTTTCCACCACTCACCCTTCCATATGAGCCAATACACAGACATACTCTGGGGGTGTTGTGATCTAGGGCCTATTTTTAAACAGAATTTTAACAATGAGCTAAAGCTATCCTACCACCTCAATTCTTAAGAGAGAGAGCTCATAGGCCATTAGCCATACAGGGGGAGAAAGCAGAAACAAATAAAAGATGAAGAGATGAGACAAAGTTAATACTAGTTAAGTTTAAAGCAAAGAAGGTAAAGCATGAGAGATTCAGGAAAAAAACCCTACAGACATGGCAAGGTAAAAAAAAATATCTAATGGAAGTAGCAAAGGAGGAAATGGGAGCTCTGCAAGATCAAGGGTCAGACCATTGCAAGGAGCGACGAAGACTGACATTTCCCCACATGACAGCTGAGACTCAGCGCATGACTGCCCTGGGGGTGGCAAATATATTAATGCTCAGTCTATTAATACTCAGCATGTTTGTCTTAGCTCATTACTGGGAGCATGTACTCATTATGCGCTCATAAGCATGTCATCCTGCTTTAAAATCTCAAAGCCTTGCCAAAGTTGCCCAAATAAGTCACCTATAGACATGGGTATTACAGTGGGACAGAAGGAAGTACTGTCTCCTTAAATATTTAGCCAACTGCATTGCATCCTCTCTCTCCATGGTCTAGCATGGAAACAGAGGCAATGGGATAACTTAGAAACATTTGAAAGGTAAGGTATCTCATTTGAAAGATTTGTTACCCTATTTCTTCTCCCAAAGAGAGATTTGGGAATCTTCTTATAAAGAGGTGGAGAAATTGGCTCATTAAAAAGGGAAATTATCAGCATGGGTTCACTAAAAAGGAGTACTGTCAGAAGAATATGACAGAGTGCATTGATGAGGACATCAGGACAGAAGCCAGTCTGATGTAATATAACCTAGAATCCAGAAAGCCTTTTGACAGCATTTTTTATGGGAAGTTAAGCAAAGCAGGCCTAGTTTCTGGACTAAAAGTCAGAACGTAGAAAGCTGACTGCTGAATTGAGAACAGAAAGTCATTTGTAAACAGTGGTAAATCTCATTTTTAATGGGAAGAAGTGATCTCTAGCAAAATGGAGTCATAGACCTGGGTTTACTTAGCAGTTATAATATATTCACTGTCTGAAAAGAAGAGGTTGATATGCTGATTCTACACAAAAGAACATCATAAATCTTATTTAATTATATAAATATTAATTCTTTCCTGTAATTGTATCATAAACCACAAAAGTTATCTGATAAAGGTTAAAAGCATTAGACAGATTGGCAAGATTCTCTTTTTTTTTTTTTCACATCTAAGGCTTGTGCAATGATTTTTACGCTTTCAAAGATATTCACTCTGTTGGTTATCTAGCACCTTCAGGATTCGTGCTGCTGAACTCCTGAAACTTGTGGACAACCTGAGGAATGACCACCTGAACTCCTGAAACAGCTAAGGATCAGCTGATGAATAGGCACCTAGTTTAAATATTTTAAAATGAAAGTTAATCATTGAAGGTTGCTTTGGCTTCCAGGTTCATATAAATATGTTCATATATATACAGGTGTTTGCTCTTTGATAATTGTTAGACAGACGACAATTGTTGCAGCTAGATCTTCCAGGTTATAAAGGAGATTAAGGAGAGCCAGCCAATGCAGTGTTGCAATACTGATGCTTCGAGAAAGGCTATGACACAGATGTCTCTGTGAGTTTGTTCTTTGCTCCCAGAAATTCTTCTGAATAGATTCATAGGTCATTTGTCACTCACATGAACCTCTCCTCTATTCATGCAAAGTCTATATCCTCTCTGTGACTGGACGTGGACCACCCTTCCCATGACCTCAAGATGCTGTGTCTGAGCAAACTTGCTGATTTCCATGGTGCTGTGTTTCTTTCTATGGAGAGAAGATCCATGGAGGTCACACAACAGGGAATAGCCTTAAAAAGGGAAAGAAACATAGAAACTGTCTACACTTCCCTCTTCTCCCCTTTCTGCAGTCACTACTACACTGCCTCGGCACAACCATATGCATTTGTTCAACCCTGATGGGATGGGAAGAGGTGAGGCGAGGAGAAGAGGTCAGAGGAACCACCTATGTAGGCAGCCGTGCACGGCAACAACAAAAGAAAAACCAAAAAATGTTATGCTCAGGCAGTTTTGAGATAGGCACAGGCTGCTCACAATTCCAAATGGATGCAGAGAAATTAGGATACTACTTGATTAAATTCATTACTTGTTCTGAATCCACAACTTCCAAAGGGTACAAGATAATCAGAATTTCTTTTAGATGATTTAGAAGATTCTGGCAACTCCTGCTAGTGCTAAAGCAACAATAAAGAGAATAACAATAACCCTATGAATGCATATAGTGAACATTTTATTGTACCATTTTTTTGCAGCTTTACATACTATACCATTGACAGCCTAGAAGATCTCTGGTCTCCAAAGCTGACTGAAATAGTGTGCAAGTCAACAGTAGCCAAAATTGAGGTGGTTCGCTTTGACATAAACTCAATCAAGTTTCTAGTCTCAATCAAGACATGCTCATGGTCCAGAAAACCAGTCCCCAGAGAAGTACTGGACATGGCATGAGGGCACCTAAGGCCTGTCTGGAGATGAAGACTCCAGTTCTCTCTGATGAAATATCTAAATCATTCAAGTTTTTAAAACAGGGATAATTGGATCCTCTGTGAAAATGAAAAATATAATTGGGGAGGAATGATGGAATGATGCAGGGCAATTGTTGTCTAGCTAATCAGGGACATCATTCTGCCAGCTGAGCCACTGAAAGCAAAGTGACAACACAATCTCACTAATTTAAAGTCTGATTTCATTGTGGAGCAATTAATTTCTCAGTTCACAAACAAAAGGTTGACACTTGGATCCCAGCAGAGAAGGGAGCATGTTTTAATCTTGCCTTGCAAAATTCTTCTCACCCATTCAACTAAGGGATTTTGTTTCTTGGCAGACATGCAATTATCATTAGTTTTTAATTATGAGTATAAATGGCAAACAATCATAGATGGCACTTGGGCTAACCCTTTTCCCTGACAGATTTTCAGGGCTGCTTTAATCTGATCTATTATTGCATATTGGTGCACAACGTTGAGTGCACAGGGGGATTTCCAAAGTATGGATCCTGAGGATATAGAATACAAGGACACTGGGGCAGTATTGAGCACGGGCCTTACCCAGCATGGAACAGCAGCCTGCGAAAGGGGAGTGATGGGAAGACGTGATGTAAAAGACAAAACCATCACCCTTATAAATAGGTAGCTGAAGTTGAGAAGACAAGACAAACTGGGGAGAATAATAAGGCAGACTGTTGAGCCATCTATTCCCAGATGTTAGGAATGTGGTTAATAAAACAAGAAGAATTTGAAGTCTTAGTACGTGGGTTAAGCTGCCAGCACTTACAGGAACATGATGGGGCAATCTGTAGGACTGGTATGTTAGTATCAAGCATGACCAGGGAGGGCAGGCAAAGAAAAAAGGGAGAAAGGTCTGGAAAACATAGGACAAAATGGTATGTGCTTACTCCAAGTTCAGATATGAGAAAAGAGGCAGAGTTGCAAGAAGTCCTGAAGGAGGTGGAGGGGAAAGGGAGATTTCCCAGGAGCAGCATGTTACAGATTCTTAGCCAGAAGCAGAGAATGAATGCAGCTGTACTTGGGAATTGATTAAAATGTACGAATCACAGAATTGATAAGAACAGGAAACTGAAAGTAACCATATGATATTTTCAAGGATGGTATTGTAGGACAAGGGCAATCCATAACTTCTTTGGGATGCATGTTTGTACATGTATACATATATCTCCAATTAGATCATTTTTTTCTGCCAACCAAAGGAGCACTTAGTGGCTCTCACCTCTGCAAAAGTCAACTGTAGTTCATCAAACAGCTGCTGCATTTGATGATCCCCTAGCTCCCAAATCACCTAACATCAGAATGCACAGCAGTACTTCACACACGGGAGGAGCAGCAACTGGTAGGGATACTGTACACTAACTGGGTAGAAGCTTTTCTGAACCTCTTTCTCTGTTGCAAGATTAAATACCTATACAATTCCTAAAAAGAGCTCTTACGCCAAATTATCTTAACTGTAAGGCCAAGATGGGAGTTTTCACTTTCAGCTAGTCAGGATTTCAGCCAAAGGCATCAATGTTGCTCTCACTTGTGTTAACTTAGTAAATCAGAATTTTGTGTAGAATAGGAGGAAGACTGAGCCCACAATATTCTGGTTCTTGGTTTTGGGAAAGCAATATCTGCTCTGAGCCAGGGGACAGTCCAGGTGAGCACAAGCACAGAAAAAAAAAATTTAGATGCCCTTGAGAAAGGGACACTGCAACCTTCAACAAGTCTCAGGAAGTGCTTTGTCAGAAATGAAGCACTTCTTTTCACTAGTACCCACCTATTGACTTAGCTTGCTGCCTAGAAACATTCTTAATCTAGCCAAGAAAAAATGATTCTGATCATCCTTTTCCCAGATTGAAACTGGGGCCATTTCAAGGTGCTGGCTCTCAGCACCTTTCATTTTCACAGACCTCAGTGGTTCCAGATCTTGATAGAAATGCCAAAGTGTGATGGGAGAATGTATTATCATTTGGATTTCATCTTGCCGAAGGATGTTTTCCATTGTTGTTGTTATTATCATATAAATTACAGCTTCGACTAAAAACGGTGATGCCATGCAGGATTAATAGTGCCATAAAAAAAAATTTATTCTAGAACTCTTTAAAAATATTGATTTAAAAGAACAATAAAACCTGATTTTTGCCTGCTGCTTCAAAGTATCATTTGGTTCATTCTAAATACCAAGCGGTAGAAAGTTAAAAACCCTCAAATAATGAATGAAGCAAAATAGACAAAGAAATCATCACTAAAACTTTGCATCAAGGAGAGCAATAGTCACTATCCACTCCTGGTAGAAGAATAGTATAATGATTTATTGATCAGTAAATTTCATCAATTTTTAAGATGAAAAGCATCTAGTTTTACAACTGAATTTATGAGATGATAATGGAAACAATGCATTTAATGAAAGGTATTATGCTTATATAAAGCCGTAACTTAATCAGGTAGTACTTAGAGATTTAGGGCATCCTGTACCACCAGAGACGTTGAGGCCCCCTGGGTATAACTCAGATCTGGAAAAAACTCAATCTGCCTATTCAAGTTTCTTTAAGAAACCACTATGATGGGTTAATTTTGCACCAACAAGCTTTATGACAGATCAAATATCACCTGCTGTCCTCACCTGCTTAACTTTATTCAGATTAGTCATCATCTGTGCTTCCACAGCCAGCATAAGGCTTAAAACTCACATAAAGTCTCACTAATTTGACAGAAATATGATAGAAATTCAACACTGGTCCTGGATCAAATATTGTACTTTTGAGCAATCCATTCATGCGCACACCTGGTATTAATGATCACAGAGACACGTGGCTTAAGAGGAAGGCTAGCAGTGTGTAAACTATGTACAGCCAAAAGGAAAAGGCCTATAAGTAGTTTTGTACTCAAAAGGTGGCAGCACTGGGGAATGGGTTGAGATGACAGTTATGGGACCATGCAAGAGCTGACAGGAAGAGGTGTATGGTAAGCGCTGTCAATCAGCAACCTCATATAGGGATGTCTCCATGTGTAGAGCACTCAAGAAACAAACTGCAGTTTGGATACAGAAAACAGAAAGTGTTGCTACCCACCTGAGAATCTCCCTACAGGACTGAATATAGTTTAGCAAACAATTCCACCAAACTCTCAGCTCTCCACGGCCACCAGTGGAGATCGAAGATAAGGAAAAGTGTACATGGAAGTTTTCTTTTGAAAAGAAATAGGCTGTCCTTGGGCAGGACAGTCAGCAAAGTAATGGATACTGCAGCAACTCATCTCCTGCTTTCAGTAGCACTGGGACAAAAAAGGTCATTGCTGTGCACATTCTGCAAACCCTGAGAGCTTAACTGACTTGACCACATTACACAGTGTTGTTCTTGGCTACACGGGACTTATCAAAGCCCTGATAAAATGAGTACATGAAGGTAGATAAAGATGTACCCTTCTTTACTGTAGGATCTGAGCACTGATATCTAACATTTATCCTCACAACACTCCCGAGATATAGCATCTGAGGCACAGGTGGCTAGAAGCTTTACTTTCAAAGTACTTCAGCAACTACCTAGCTCTTCAGATGAGTAGTTTTTGAAGCTCCAGAGCTTCAATTTAGATGCTACAGACAGTATCAAAACTTCCCTCCGGCTACTACTGTAAGAACTGTGATACTTTAAAAGAGGCCCAAGTTTCTCAAAGTTGACACATACAAAACTGCCAGGATACTGATGCCACAACGTAACTAATCATGAGCTGTTTTAGCTGTACAAAGCTCTAGTTCAGAACCTAGAAGCTATGAAGGAAGATTTCCAAATAATGCTTTTCTCTATCTCAGGGATTTCTAAGGTAGGTGTGATCCTTAGTGTAGAATGGGACTTCTGAGATGCTGGAAACTGAGGCTGAAGGGGCTCATGGTCAAGTTTTTTCCATCTTAGCTACAAATCTGTATCACTAGACCAAGAATTGTAGAATGGTTTGGGTTCGAAGGGACCTTTACAGATCATCTAGTTCCAGTCGGTTCAGACCTGAGATTTCCAGGTTTTTACTTGAAGACCTCTGAATAGAAGAAGTAAAAGGCAGCAACATGGTGATAGAGGAACTCTCAGCTTGAGCTCGGAGTTAAAATCCCTGTGCTAAATCAAGCACAGCTGAATTCTGAACACGCCTCACTTAAATTCCAGGTAAGTGCTGAGCAGCAGGTAAATTAGCCTGCATTGAGCCTTGTGCTGCAATGACCAGATAGTTTTCTTTTCTAAAGACAGCTCACTATACCTTTCTGAAGAACCTTATTAGAGGTAACAGCATTAGCATCAGACGCGTTGGCATGTCTATGAGCTAAAAGTGTGGTGCTGCTCAGAAATGCTAGTTCAAGTTCCCAAAGCCACAGAGCCCCACTAAGACAGCCTTACATTCAGGATACCAAGCCCTGCTTCACTGCAGGATTGTGCAATTGCACATTTGATCTGAGGGCACTAATAATAATTGTTCTTTGTGTTCAGTAGCATGCACACACTCTTTGCAGTGTAAATATGCCATCGTGGGCAAGATAAATTGCACAGGGCAGTCAGTGTCTGAGAAAGGGCACAAAGCTTCCCTAGTCCCAAGCTTCACCACTCTTTGCCATGCTCTTCCTCAGCATGGGCGGGGGAATGGCTGGATTTGAAATACAAACATTCATGCACCTTCTGGCAGCCATGTGGGGAGAAGTTAAGAATGCAGGCTGAGGCCTCTCACGGTTGCAAGGGCAAGAGAGAAGCCACATCAGGATGGATTCCTTGCAGTGGCCTCATTCTTCCCCTGCTGCTGCATGTGAATCCCAGCAGTAACTAAAGCCAGAACACAGCAGCGTAAAAGAAAAATGCCTCTACAGAGGAGACACTACAGTGAAGCAACAGCCTGACAGCTCATCAGCCTAATGTTCATGTATTTGACTGAATTTCAGTAATTCGTGCAGGCAGGGACTGTTATACCTTGACACTAGTTCATATGCAAAGCTCTCAACAAGCAAATACTTCTGCTCCTCCTGATTTACTGTGCACACAAGACCTTCTCTCTAAACTCAACAGTAAATATTCTGTTTGTTTATTTTTTTGAATAAAAGGAAAGGGCCAAGCTCAAGGCTGCAAAGTCAGTATAAGAGAGTCAAATTTATTCAGAGAACGTGTGCAAGGCTGTAGTAGGAAAAAACCAACAAATCAGGGTGAGGGCATATAAAACAGAGTGAAGAGGAAAGGTTTTTAGTCACCATTTTATACGTAGTCAATTTTCCTACTACAGTTTAGCTTTCCATGCAGTCACTTTCTCGGTCTTGCTCAGATGCTATTCACATATGCAGTCACTGTTAATCCCAACTCTAAATGTCTCCATGAAAACACAGACAGGCGCTGAAACATTTGCCAACCTGGTAGCCTACTGGCAAAATAAGCAGGGAAGTGTGTAATAAAATGCCTTACGGATTTTCAGGAGCCGTTACTGTAATTTCTTAAGACTTTAGCAAACAGGACGATACAGAAGCAACAGTATCCTCTCCCATTTGGGGCAGAAAAATTAAGTCAGGTTGTGTCTGTCTGGAAGGCAACAGAGCTTGTGTCGAAACGTTCTTTCTCTCCACGAGCAGGCAGCACTAGGTGGCACTGGTGGTATTCACACATATTTTCAGAAAAGGCATCCGCCGATACCTTTCGACTTTCAGCAAGCAAGAATGCAGTGGAAAACAACCCAAGTATTTCTTTCAGTGGTTTATGAGCCAAAGATTAAAACCATACCTTTTTGCCATATTACTAGGGGCTGAAGGAGGACTGACTGACCCTCCCTTTTTCTCTCAGCGCTGTCTGACTGGGTCTTCAGCTTGTTAACCTCACTTTCATGGTATTTAATAATTACAAGCCAACTGCTAGAAATACTATGTTGCACATAATGGTGTCTTTATAACCATTAATTACGCTGTTATATTACATGCGAGAGTTGCCAAAGGCCTGGATTCTGTGATACTGGGCTGTCAGTATTGATTGATGGCATTAATATCCTTATTCTAAAGTGTAATTAGACATATTTGAAAGTGTTAACGCTACACAGGGGTTAGCAGCATCACAAATTATCCTCCTCTAAACTGACTTCAGAAACTCCCTAAAGGTTGCTTGTCAGTATGTTTACTTGCTCACAAATTCAAGAAAACAGAGCAGAATAAAGTAGCAATAAAAGGAAAAGGAAATGGCTTTTCTTGGAGCTCATGCATTAAACCAAATAGAGGCACAGATTAAAAACTATACGAGAAAAGTCATTTGAGTGTGACCAAGAGAATCAAAGCACCAACAAGGAACAGGAACTACCACCAAGTTAGCAAGATCTGTAATGAAGGTCACCACTCAACCACCCTGGTTTTAGATTAACTTTTTACTCTGAGTTTTGGGAAAAAAAACCCACAAACAAAACAGGGTAATTAAGAGATGGAAGACGGTTTACTTAAATCTAAAGAACATAAATTATTGAGCCTTTTTCATAATAAATGCGCTAGAAGTTGCTCTTTCCAGTCAAAGCACTTGCACAGCGGTACTCGTTTCAGCAATGAGAAACCTGTCTTAGCAACAGCAATTTGAGCACAGACCACCTCTGTTTGTCATGCAGCAACTCATCCATGTGGTGTTTTGTTTTGCTTCTGCCTCGTGGAGACGACACAGCCCCAGCACAGTCCCTACTCCTGCTGCTGAGAGCTTGGTGTTAGCAATTCCTAACCTCGTTCTTTAGAGATGAGGTGTACAGGTAGAAAAGGTGCAGGGCAGCCAAAGAGCTTCAGGCACCTTTTGTAAATCCCTAGTGGAATATTTAATTTCCTTTAATGTGAAAGCTGAATGAAAGTGACTGTCAACTCCTGGTCTGATCAAGCTGGAACTTTCCCTGAGATGTGGCTCTCTAAGCACACAGGTGGGCAATTTTACTTGATATCCAACTTTTCAGTTGTCTTTTCTTCTTTTGCACGTTTCTGCAAAATCCCAAACCATCCGGTGTTTGGTGAGTTCAGGCAGTCTATATTTCATTTAGAGATGATATCAAAAAATCACAACTCTGAGATTCTAGAGTTCATCTTCCAAAAATATGTTTTGAGTCAAAAGAAACAGAACCTACACAAAACACTGATTTATAGTTCCCTAGCACATCCACATCTACAAATCAAGATCTTTCATGTGAAAGGTCATCTTCTTTCCAAATATTTTCAAGCTCTGTCTGTCTGCCAACACTCAGTAACTCTGAAAATGCAGCTGGCTAGTTTGAAAATTTTACTCTGTGATTTCTAGGATCACTATCACTTCTTTTCTTTTCTTCTCTGCTACCTGTCTTCCAGTTTTGTGTCTCCAACTATCTACTTAACAGAGGAGTATACCGGAGCTAGAGCTAGATTTTTATTGGAGGTAATTAGTGGAAAGAACTGACCTTGGGATATGTGAAATTCTAATTTTTCACCATAAGGTAGGTCAAATGCTGGGGCAGGTGCCTAGAAAAGTTTGGGAATCTCCAAATTTGGAAATATTCAGAACTCATTTGGTCAAGGTATTGAACCAAGGTCCTCTTCTAGATGGACTAAGTTTGAGTTGGGGGCTGAATCAATGACATCTAGAAGTCCTTAGCAGTCCAATATTTTCTATGATTCTAAGTTTCTGTGTCACACTTGTTCGTATGAATTAGATGTTGCAGAAAAAATAATTTAAATTTCTGATGCTTTTGTATCTACATATAGCCACTATTTGTCTACAATATTCTGTTGTGTTTAAATGAGGATTATTTATAAGATCAGTAAAAATTTGGCTGACTTGATCTATTCTCTTCCAACTTCTTTCAGTAATGGCTAAAAGAAATTATGTCCACGCTACCTAGGGGAGCTCAGCTGTTCTGCTCAGCTACAGTACCAGAATCAATCAATACTTGAACTGCAAACTGCTGGGAAACTGCCTCAGGGTTAGATGCAGCATTTATGCTTTTTCTTCAGCAACAAGCCATGCAGTGCAAGAGGCCAGTTGTTGATACCGGAGAAAGGGGCATCAAAAATATTGCATGCCTGTTTTATCACCAGAGAGCACTTCAAAACTTCTTTAAGTGAAAATGATTTAATACTGGTGCCCTGGCCAAAGCTAAACATGTGTGTTACCGGATGGCCTTCCCACTCTACCATCCCTTTGTTGGGTTTCAGCTAGCAAGAGCATTCTTCCCTAGCGTAGAAAGCCTTTGATTTTTTTCCCTGCCTCTGTATGTGAGGGGAGAAGAATCCCTTTCCATATTTGTTTCACAGGTGATATTCCTATGTAAATCCTCTGACAGAGGCAAGGATCTGCAGGAGGGTGAACTCCTGACTACACCTCTGTTGTGACCCACTCCCACCTCACTTTCTCCTGTCCCTTGTTTCTTTGGCTGTTGGGGAGGCACTGCATGCACTGCAGTGTATGTCTTGTAGCTGGGTGTCATGCATCAAAGTTCACCCAAGTGAACTATGATGGTCCTAAAGCTGTTTTATGGCACTTTAGAAGGCCTGAGAATAATGATGCCTCAATCATTTAATAAAAAGCACGTAAACTGTTATAAAAGCTAAACGTGCTGCAGCACAGCTGAGCAGCTCTGTTCTTCAGAAACGTACTGCAAAAGATTTTTCTCCCTTTAGCTCTGCTCTTTCAAACACTTCTCTGTCCAGCATTGTGATTCATTTTTGCTTCATCTTACATAACATGACAGAAGTGGAGATGACAGCCCAGCCCCAGAAACTGAGATTAGTTTTCTGAAAAAGCATGCCTCAACTGACTTATTATGATTATAGATCATGGAAATTCACTGATTACTGCAAATGAGGAAGATACAGTAAGCTTACACCAAAGGGATACAGTAGCTATAAACAGGCTGGCACGAGCAAATAAATGCACCCTGAGATTAGCATTTTGAAAGCAATGGAGCAAGGAAGATATGAGAGGGACTAATCATTCACAGAAAACAAACTATTTTATTTGGTCTGTAATGAGGCATTTGAGGGTGTTTTAAAGTTTCAGATCGTCACTGAGTGAACTATTCTCCTATTAATCTGTTAGAGGATTGGTAAACAGCCACAAAAGGAGAAGCACATGCCTACGGCATTACAGGAAATATTGCCTACAGATTACAGTAACAACTATTTTCCAAAGGCTGGAAGAACACCTGAGAATACAACCTCTGCTGATAACTATCTCTGCAAAGAAGCAAATGTTCAACAACTATCTACACCACCAAGAATGGCTACATTTTTCTGAGTGTCTCTATAAAAACAGCCAGGGACCAGGTTTATGAGATACAGAAAAGACAGGTAGAGAATTACCAAAACAAAAAAAACCAAAGTATTAAGTTTGCCTGAGAAACTGTAGGGGAAGGGAAAGAAATGGAGGCTTTCTTCATTTTATGCAGGACTTCTTTCTTTACTTTTTTTTTTTATTTTAACCTCAGCCCTCCTACATACTTTTCTTCATGTTCAGACACTTGTAAGGGTGTGCTGCTTCAGGGAGGACGTGGGTTTTCCCCTGTTATGCAGGTCAGCATTAAAGAAAAACACTTTAAAAACATCGTCTCTGTCTTTCCAAAGCCTTCACTGAGCCATGAAAGCTAGTGAAGAATATGAAAATTTTTTAAAATTAATCAATACTACCTTCATAAGAAGCAGAAAGGGTGTTTTGTTTGGGTTTTTTGTTTTGTTTAGGTTTTGATTAAGGTTGGGAATTCAGACAAACTGGATCATGCTATGCACTGGTGTAAACTGGCATGGCATCATCAGCAGGTCTTATGTCTTTGGCCATGAAAAGGCTCAAAGAAAATTTGCATGTCTGTGAGGGGCTGTGCGTGCATATTGGTGTGTACGTGCCATTGGCAATACCTCCCTTATTACTAAGGTGGTTTTAGCCTTGGTTCTTCCTGCTCTGGTGAGGACATACACTTCAGAGGGTGCTGGCACTGGGACAGCAGGCAGCCTGTGTCTGCCAGACAAACTGCAGAGTAACTGCACCTTCCTGGCATTAGCCACTAGAGCACCACCATCTGATGGTGGAATATGAGATACAGCTATTGGGCACCTCCAGCCTACCTCCTCTCCATTTCAGGCAGGTTTATCATTGGTGTCCCTTTTTCCTCCTAACAGTATATAAGAGGAAATGAAGTAGAAGAGTTACCCTATACGACATATGATATATCATTTATTTTTTTCAAGTATCTTTACTGCTTCTACAATACAGTGAGAGTTGCACTTGGTACTTTAAATGAAAGATCTGTTTTTTTCACTGTGCTTCGCTGTTACAACAGTTCAGACTGTCTACTCCAAGGGAACCCTAAAAGTAAAGAGTCTAGATAAGCAGAGACCAGAACCATCATAACTGTGTCCTACACACCAACACTCACACAAGTATTGCAAGTACACTGGGTAGGGGCTGCTAAGGGTCCAAGTAGTGAAACTAGATTATTGAAAGGGAACACTTTCTGGACATGTTATCCTTGGAAGAGAGGAAATGGCAGATACTTTTCCACAAAAGTTATAATTGATGTCTGTGGACTTTTAACAGCCATTACTAAGACTCTGTTTAACCAAAATACCTTTTGGCTCACACCTTGTGCTAGAAGTATTTCAAAACAAGAGAGAATAAATTTTTGATGATAGAAAAAACATTACAGTTCATATAGATTATATTCTAAGATTGGAACAAACAATTGAAGAACATAGAGAGATTGTGAAAATCTGGCGTGCAGTTTAAAGCTCCCTGGATAGAAACATAAATTTAAAGGAATAACCCACTCTGAAGAAAAGTGACAGAAGAAAGAATGCAGATAGATCCTCAAAACTTACAGGTCAGTATATCTCTATCTGCAGAGGAAGGAAGTATACAAAGATTTATGGGAACTGTAAACTGGGCAGGTAGAAGAGTCTATATCCATACTGGCTGCTGAAACTGCTAATGCAGAAAAAATGAATGGTTATGTGAAGGGCTAGGAAAATATCAAACAATGGATAAAGGGTATAACCAAAAGTGCTAGTCAGAACTTTCAAGAAATGCCTTTAGGTGAGCTATCAGGTCTTACTTTTACTTTAAGGTATATTGTTTGTGGCAGATAAGTCAAATGTACCCAGGCCCATATCTAGAATTGATAAGTACGAGTAGAAAAAGGGCTTCCAGCTGCATCTGGAGGTATGAAAATTATTAAATGCTTTGATATATGAAAGAAGTATAGACAACACAGATCACAAAGTTTTAGTGACATTTGCATAAAAGAATAGTAAACACACCTTTCTAATTTTTATGAACTATTTTTTAAGATGCTGCTCAGTGGTTTAGTACTAGAAAACACACTTGGAAACATGTGATGATAACAAATACTTTGTCGAGACCTTTCAACAGAACCAAGATTCAACAAAAACAATATTCTGATGCTGTGCAAGCAAATATCTGAAGAGACATCCAAAGTTTGTGTAGATTCATTTCCTTTATTCAAAAAGCCAAAACAAACCACAAAACCACATCCATTTGATTCTGGATGATAGCATATCCTTCCTGGCACAAAGAAGGGCAGCTAAAATGATCGAGGGGATGGAGAAGCTGCTTTACGAGAAAAAACTATCTTCAGCCTGAATAAAGAAGACCAGAGGGAATATGATTAAGGTTGATTAAATCATATAGGCAGTGGATAAACTGAATGCAGAATTGTTGTTCATGAGATCCTGCAATATTGTAGTAGGGAGTACTCAGGCAAGACTTCAATATTGGTTTAAAATATATAAAGAAGTACTTCCTTACATGGCAGGGAGTGAACTTCTAGAACCTGCTGTCATAGCAGGTTGCAGGAGCAGGTTCAGGGAAGGCTTAAATAAACCATAAACCAGAGGTCCATAAACAGATAAAAAAAGACTAGGCAGGGATGTACACTCCAACACACAGAACAGTCCTGGATTTTGGGGTAATACGAAGGCAAGGGACTGACTGCAGGGACCAACCAGTCTCTTGACCTTCCCCAAAATAACCACTCTATTGCCACTGTCAGAGAAAAACCCCTGGAGCAGGATGGACCACTGGTCTCGCTGAGTGGGGCATCTCCTATGGTACTAAATGTAACAGTCCTATGTGACAGATGTATTCTACTAGAATTGGTTCTTCTAATAATTGGTAAATGCAATTAGGGAAACAACCAAACAAGGCCTTTGTGTTTCTAGCTTTTTTTGTCTTTCTTGGCACCTCTTATTCTTTTCTCTGCTGTTTGTTAAGGTATCAGTTGTTATATTAAAGGCTCATTGTAGTTATAATTACTAGCACTGACTTCTTACTATGATTACCAAATAATATTCTCTGGAGTTGTGAATACCTCTCAGATGCACCTCTTCTTCTTGCCCCCGTTCTCCTCAGAGTACATCTCATCATTCAAAAACACACTCTCACATGACAAAAGAAGCAGCAAGAAGAGACACTAAACCAGGAGAGCTTTCCATTTAATCTTTTTTCTCTTTTCCAGAGATCCTCATTTCCAGAGTGGCATTAAAGTGCAACTTCTCTCAGACCTGAAATACAGCCAGCTCAGAGGCAGACTGCTGCAAGTGTTTAATAGTTCCCAGTATAACTAATCAGCAGGTAAGAACAGGAGGCTAAGAAGGATGTTATGTCAGAATAAAATGAACACCCCCATTTCAAAGGTGTTATATTTCTTCAAGGTAGTCAGGGAGAAGACAAAAAGAGAGATAGACAGACATACAATGCAAGCACAGGAGAAGGCAATCAGAAAGGGCATTGAAAGCATGATGGAATTAGAGGGGTGAAGGATGATCAAATGTTTGGCAACTAACTCCTGCTGAAAGCAGGGCAACTTCAGGGTCTGAAGGCCTTTAACCTAAGCCACATGTGTCAACAGCTTGGTTTAAAGAAGATTTTATTCATAATTTAACAATTAATGCTTGATGAGACCCTGGCAAGGCAGATGGCTTTTTAAGCGGTGGTATAGAAAAAATTGTTCTGTGCTAAGACCAACAATCCATGAAGCTATTACACATTTCCCAACCCACCTTATGTTATTTTTTAGCAAGACTGCTTTTCTGTATAATTCTGGCTTTTATCTTCTGATTCTGTACCTTGTTTTTTTTTCCAGCAAAACAATTTTTTCACTAAGACAAAATGAACCAGAATAAGAGATTCAAAACACTTCAGTTCTCAAGGCAAGGAAGTAGAGAATGTGTGGTCCTGGAAAAATCAGAAAAAAAAAAAAAGTAAAATTAAGTGAATTGTGGATTTCGTGGAAGAAAAAGCAACACAAACTACTGTTTAAAAGACAAGAATTCTTATTTCCTTGGCAGGAAATAAGCCATGAATTCAGATCACTAAAATGGCAGGCTCTGGTCTGGCCCAACCTAGATGTGCAAACATGCATGCACTCCTGCAGGAAGTTCCCTATTTCTTATCTTTCTACTTTAGCTATTACAGCCACGTGCACAACTTACTTGTCAATAAGAACTGCAGCCAGCACACAGCTTCCTGCTTTGAAGATGTCATTAAAGCTATCCAGGGAGACTTCAATTAAAAAATAATTGAAAAAATTAATAATATTTGAATACCACAAGTCAAAAATGCAAAGCTTTTTTTTATCTCATTGGAAGGGCTGTTATCTACTAATTGCAGTGTTTATCATTAGTTTGGCTCTCTGGGAGAAATTCCACAGGCCTGGACCTATGTAAGAGTTCATGTCAGGGCACTAAACTTTGCCCACAACACCACTGTCATGAAGTCCAGTAGCTGTTAATACAGATCATCCTTGTATTTGCTTTCTTTGTTTGGGATGTAGAAATAATTATTTGTGCCCAACAGGCAGAACAATTATATGTGGAGCCAGTTGCCGTTACATTAGGCATGGTGGAGATCAGGATTTCTGAAGCTTGGCAAGTTCGAGTCACTGCTTGTTCTCCGAACAGCTATTTACACAGGGCAGTGTTTGGATGCGTGGCTGCATTTGCCTCACGGAAGTTGTGCCTTCTGCATTTGATGTCTCTCACTGACAGTAGCTGGGCCAGGTCCCTGTTACTCCTGCCAATGTGCAAAGCATCGCCAGCATCAGCCCAGGTACCCACAGGGAACCGAATCCATGTGGGGTTTGCTTACTTTTACTGCTCTCCTCTGACAGGACAAATGCTTAGGAGCTGTTAGGCATAGCTGGTCTCAATGCATATGGCAGAACGGCTGCATTTTCATTCTGCATGCTAATTGCTGCCCCGTGACTCTTTAGGTACGTCCATAAGGTCAGGAGCAAAGCAAATTCCACACAGCACCTCCTGTGCCAGACAGATAAGATACTGGGCTCTGTGCCTTGCATGTACTCATCTTGAACCATACCTTCCTCTAATGGGTCTGAGAAGATACCAAGTCATTAGGATCAATTTTGAGAGCATGATGGTCTAGCGTCTGCTCTGCAGTAGTTAATATATACTGTATAAAGAGCCTAGTTATTGGGTTGCTTAATATAAGAATATGCTGTGTCTATCTAACAGACATTTAAATAAGAGTAAGGAGGGTAGAAGAAATAGTTACACATTTAATAATTGTATTTCCTCCTAGTCCCAGTCTACAGTTGAAGACTTCTACAACACAATGTAAATAGCAACCCTTCTCCTGCCATGTAAAGCCAAAAAAAGTTCTGAAACTATGGAGGTAAACAACTATGAGGTAATTTTTCCCTCTCCAGGAAAGTTGGATCACATTGATCCATGTTGATGTGGGCAACCTGATCATGCTAAGATAAAGGACTTTGAGGAGCATGAAGTTGCTCCTGGCTTGCTCCTCATTAGCTGGCATGAGAAACATGAGTAATGGGGGAAACTGGAACACTTGCAGTCTTCATCTTCTTACATCCCAGTTTAAGTCTCACTTGTATTGGAGGATCCACAACTTTTTAGGATGAGCTGTCACATACACTTTCTTTCATGGTGCTCTGCTAGGTGGAAGTGGTGCAGCAGACTTATTACCAGGTTTTGTACAATATTTTTGGGGAAGGACTAGTTTCCTCCTACTTCGTCTTCTATTTCTTTTAAAATCCGAGATCATTTTAATTAAAGAGTTTCTAGGGTAGCCCTACAAACACTTGTGTTAGCAAAGACACAAGGTGGAGCTGAGGATAATCATCAAGGGAAGAAAATGCTTGTCTAAATGCATCGCTACAAAAACAAATATTTAAGGAACACACAGAAAAATGAAAGCAGTATAAACATAAGAGTTAATATTGGAAAACTATTACTGTTTTAATTAAGTACCAGCAGTCATGACTTCCTTATATGTTCAAATATAATACAGCCATATTATGCATTTTAGAAGAAATAAAAATATACTGTCCTCTGATCATCGATCGAGGAGAATTTCTAATGATTGAGTGGGCATGGTGAGCTATTGCCGAATTCATACCAAGCAAACTAACTCCCAAAACAGAAAAAATGCAGCAAGCTCTGCTGAGGAGTTGGGCTAATCCACTTGGCATGCTTTTGTGCTCCGTCAGCTGTGCTACTTCTGCATCCAGCCAGCAACCTCCACCCTTGCTTTATGCTGCACAAAGATACCAGCTTGCTCAGAGAGCTCAGGATCCCTTGATCATACTCCATTATACAGCCGGAAAGATGCCTCCCATCTCTCCCGTGTGATAACAGGAAGTTATATTCTGCCACTGGGTTTTTCAGAAGCTGAAAAGAAAGCCAGACTCTTCAGTGTCTCCAGGCACCTCAGGAGGCCTGCTAACCAGTCCACTGGGAGCCTCAACAACCTTGACAGTCTGTGGATCAGTATGGATTAATTGCTAGTGAACAGGTATCTCCTGTCTATATCTCTGAAAGACTAAGGAGCATTGTAAGGAGCATTTGCCCCCTGCCTTTCTCTAAGGGTTACAAGGAAGTCAGATGAGTTGCATACAAATGCACATGTCACTCAGGTGTGATTGATTTTTGTATTAGAGAGACAGAAGTCAGATAATAAGTGACACAGACTCCAGCACTGACAGCTGGTCACCTCCCAGCTTTCCTGGGCAACATAAGAATAATAAAACATTGTGTGAAAAGCTGCCTCCATTAGAAAAAATAATAATGTAATACATTGATTTATTTCCAAACTGGTACAATGCCTAGGATCCAGCAGAAGAGTAGTCCACCTAGATCATACAATTTTCTTGGTTGGAAGGGACCTTTCAGATCATCTAGTCCAACCGTCAACCTAACACTTACAAAAACCACCACTAAACCATATCTCTAAGCACTATGTCTACCCATCTTTTAAATACTGCCAGGGATGGTGGCTCAACCACTTTCCTAGGCAGCCTGTTCCAATACTTAATAACCCTTTCAATGTAAAAAACATTTCCTAATACCTAATCTAGAACTCCCCTGTGCAGCTTGAAGCCATTTCCTGCTGTCCTAACACCTGCTACTTCTGCCTTTCCTTTCCCCTTTATGCATTTCAGTTTCTGCTTGGCCCTGCTCTGAATGCATGAGCACAGGCAACACACAAGGTGGTGCAGCCCAGGGCCACAGCAGAACAGAGACAACCAGACCTGCACTTCTGTCACAGCAAGGTATGAGACCTGCAGAGGGACTCCGTCAGACTTTGAAAGGATAAGGCATCACTGCAATCACAACAGAAATACTTTGTTTCAAAAAAAAAAAAAAACCAAAACCCAAAAACCAACCAAACCAAAAAGCATGAAAAATATTTTAGGCCTTCATTTAAAAAAATTTAAGAAGGTAACATTAAAGGCTGGGTGCTGCTCAGTAACTGTATTTCCCTGGACTTCTAATTTCTGATCTCCAGCTTGATTTGCTGAATCTTCAGATTCGCCATTTAGATTACAGGAATGCTGAGTCAGAACTGCAATATAAACAGAAGATTCAGGGGTTTTATAGCATTATTATACAATACACTTAGAGAAGTTTGGAAGACTGGCTGAGGTTTCTCGTATAATATCACTATCTGTTCGATAGCAAGTAAGAATATAACTATTTTAATCGCAACCTCTTACTTGCAATTCTAAACAAAAACCAAACTTCAGAAATGTGAGATTACTTAGTTTCCTTAGCATAATTAGAAAACATGATTCCCATAAGTAATATAATTCATAAATATGAATGGAAATTTGGTTTTAGTATTTCTCAGCTGCTATATCTGTTTGGCCCTTGCTAAAACAATCTCTGGTCCTGGTCATCCATTTTCATCTCTGGGAGGCAGGAATTTTCATAGCTTTGGGATTTGGAGGTCATGTTTGCCCTATGGTTTTGGACATTTCATACAGTTTCTGTGAGTGACTACGGAAATTACTTGTTAGAGTAATTTTTCTGTGGAGTAACAATTTTATAATCTCTTAAAAATGCTCCTTGCTTCTGATGCTTTTATATTCTTTTGGGCTGACAGACTATTAAAGAAGAAGAGTTACTGATCTCAGAAGAAATTTTTTCTTTTTAACTGTGCTCTTCATTTTACCTTTGCCTCTCCAGCAGTGAGTACACTCCTGAACGGTAGTTTGTCACCTTTATGCGGTTCATATGTGAATTGTTCTTTTGGGAGAACGCGAAGCAAGAGGAAATATAAAGAGCTAATCTCAGATCAATCATACTCATTTCTAAAGGATTTGACATATGAGCCACAAACATTTCTGTGTTGATGAGCTCCGTGCTGATCCGGTTCCTTGTGGCAGAGGAGACTGCAGGGTTGCCGGGCTAGCCACAGCCCAGGATTCCAAGAGCAACCATGGGAGGGCTGCACAGGTTTGCCACAAATACCTTTCCTGTGCCAGAGGGAGGCACATGAGATTTCTGCAGATACCTTAATGCTGCACCCAGGGAAACTAAGAACAGCATATCAAAGGAAAAAACGCTGAATTTCTCTGTTACACTATTTTTTTCCTCTCAATGGAAGATATTTATGAAGGGATTATTATTCTCATCCTTGTCTCTCCTCTGCATATTGTATGTCTGTGCTACACAGCTTTAGTCGAGGGCTCGCTTTATTTTTTGAGCAGACTTTTGCTTAGAGACTTCTGCAGTTCTTTTCAGAACTATTCTATTCTAAAAGACCAATTGAAATAAAAATTAAAAAAAAAAATCTCAGTATCCCAGGATGATGTTTGTTAGGCTGTGGAATAGTCTCCTGGGGATGTGGTAGAAATGACTTTGCTTGCAACATATAGGACTGCTTAAACAAAATACTAGACATTATAAAAAGCAAATGTGATTTTTTTTTTTCCAGGGACTAAGCTGAGATTTAGCCGACACGAGAGGTCAAAGCAGAAAGTTTTGATATTTTTTTCCCCACCTCTAACTCTGTGTAAACAAGAAAGGAACAAGTTTGATTAAAAAAAAAAACACACAAATGAATAGACAACAAAACCCCTAAACCTACCACCACACAAAAACCCCAGAAAATCACTTCTTTAAGGGAATACATCCTTATCTGGTTTAATTGAAACTACAGTTCATTACATTTCTGCAATGTGTTCAGAGTCACCATATACTACCTTTGTTATGGTTTAAGCCACATTTGCTTCAAGTAAGTATCCTCTTTGAAGTGGATACTCTCTAGATTTTAAGAAACTTATATCAGATTTTCTAACATCTACACCTTGTTTCACATTTCTGTAATTTCCCAAAGTTATGTGAATGCACATATTCTTTTTCTGAGTTGACAAGAGTCAGATCCTTGTCTGACCTGAGTAATAGCTTCTCACTGTTCCTCCATCCACAGACTACACTAGATTGAAGTTTCCACCAGTAAAACCCATATTGCAAGGTGAAGCAATCCCACGGAACATGCTATAGCATCTGTCCATCAAATTCAACTGTGAGGATGCTATTTCCTTCCAGTTCTTTGTATAAATCACAATGAAACAAGACCTATGAAATATTCCTGTCCTGTGTACTCAAACGAAGTCACTTTTACACTATATTAAGTGTGGAAGCCCTGTTAGTTGTCCATGGTATGCCAGGAAAGGGCAGGCTTCAAGTGTTTCTCTCACTTGCCTGGGTAAAGTGTCATAAATCATATATTCATAACTTGAAGGTAAAGCCAGAGTAAAATTTTATTTAAATGCAAGTGGATACTTATGGAAGTTAAGGTATTCCTCTGCTCTCACCTGCATTGGTTGACAAGAGAGCAAAATAAAAATGTGTCTTCAGGTGATGCAGGGTCAAGCTCTTCCTTGCCATTTTTTGTTACATCACAAGTACACTACAGTCCACTGAGCACTGTGGAACTGACATGGTCGGACTGACTAGCATCTAGCCCTGCAAAAAAGGAGGCACTAGGTGAACAGGAACGTAGATTCAAGCCTATACAGAACTTGTGGCTTTAACACGGTTAACTAAGCCAAGATTTTTTTCAAACAGAGATGACAATGACTAGATGCATATAAAAATTTACATCTGATTTTATAGCCGATTTCAGATTGTGCTTGCCTTTACCCTTGGGTGGAAGGCTATCAGGGCCTCTGGGGAAATAAAATAAAAAAATTAAAATAAAATAAGGGAGAGTAAATATTTAGGTGCTTAGCTCTGAGCATGTAAATATCATCAGAACAAAACAGCTGGGATACTCAGATTTATTCTTTTAATAGCTGGCTGAAAGGGAGAGCTCTTTGCTTTTCCCTGTTGTTTCAATTTCAAGAGCATATCATTGCATGAATTTATTTCTGGGTTAATCGGTGACTGTCATGAATATCTGTAATGAACTTACAGATCCTTTGGATGAATTCAAGGAGCCTTGGATCAGTCCCAAAAGTGCAACATGTCTTTTAATAACTGATCCCCCGTACATCTGGAACTGACAAATCTGTACAAGTGGTAGGTCACAAATTCCCCATCCTCTAGCTATGGATAATTTTAAGGATTTGGATCACTCTTTTTAAGCTTGAACTCTATATAGAGTTTGCTTTCAAGCTCCCTACCGTATCTGGTTTTCCTATGGGCTTTTGTTTTTTGTTTCATTTGATTTCAACAGATGTTATTTACTTCTATTTCCCTCTGCTTTGGAGAGGATTTATCATTGAGATATTTTCATTTTAGTGCACAAATACATTAAATCCAGGCATGACGCCTGACCAAAACAGCTGGAAAGTGACACTGAAATTAAGGCTATAGAGCTGCCTCTCTAATCTGCTGAGCAGTTTATATAAATGCAGTTTAAATAAAATGAGTCTGCGAAGAGAAAAGCTTAAAGGATATTAAATCCTGGCTTTATAAATGATGGCCAAGCTAGCAGGAACCACCCCATAGTGTGCAATCTTTTTCTTTCATGTAACAAGGTTATCTGGCCTCACAAGCTTCTTAGGGTAAACTTAATTAAAGCCAATAAAGAGAAAATGCAAAAGGGTAGCTGTTTTGATTTCAGAAATGCAGTATTTTCCAATATATATTTCTGTGGGCTAGAGGTAAGTCTCCCTTAGTGGAAGACTTAGAAGGAGAAAGCTTAATTTATTTCCTTTTCCTATGATATTTATACACCCTGCTCACTATGAGAGAGTGTGTGTGTGTGGAGGAGGTGGGAGTGAGTGGGCATTTCCCTTTTCCTGGGAGATAAGAGCTCACTGAATAATATATGTTTCCCCAAGGACGGAATATGCTACACGTGTCGGCAAGGAGTTTGTCAGTGTTCCTAACATTTCTATACATTTCTATACAGAAATCTATTAATTGATTTAATAAAATATTGATATCTGTTTCCACAGTTCTATCATGCGGCAAAAATCTTTATGTGATCTAAATTAAACACTTCTGCAATGGGCTGGAGACTGCAAGTTGTTTCTTGCCCTGGTGGAAGAGCTCTCTGCCGCCGCCCCACATGCCAAACCTCAGAAATATCACTGAACGGGAGAGGTGTTGTAAAGAACTGCTTGCTATTTTATTTGAGTTTCTGTTTAGCCTGGTAAAACATCCCTCTTACCAGTTTGTATCACTGAACTGTTGCTGAGCTACAGGCCCAAGTCTAATCTCAGATTGATGAAATGCATCCAACATGACATTTGACTCAATCTGTTCATAAATAATAATAATACTACTTTACATTTATATAACCCTTTTCAGCAAGAGCTCTCCCAAAAGGCCTTTTTGACCTCCAATTTATCTATTGTGACTCTCACTGAATTAGTGGCAAGCGTAATGTTCTCTACTCCACTACCACATACGGCATGGCAATAGCTGCGAGACAAATTACATTTATGATGAGATTGCAGTCATCTTAGCTATGTGATGCTCAATAATCCATCCCAGCAGAGATCACCTGTAACATTATTAGCGTCTCAGTCACTCAGACAGCTGTCAACCCTATAAAAACCTACCTGCCCAGTAGTACCCCCTTTCTTCCAAATCTGTAATTTCTAACCCTCAGATAATTACACAGACCTTAACTTGACAATATTTACTCCAGACAAATGACACTTTTAAGCACAGGATTTTGCAATTCACTGTTGACTAAAACCAAAAGCTTAATGAAGTTGAAAAAAAAAGAGGTACCTGGACTTAGTCTGGATTTAAGATGTTTGTGCCTCAACCCTAACCAAGGCTGGGTTAGCCTCACTTTGGCTTGTAAGGCTAAGTTTTCAAAGGCATCAAAATATACAGATAGGGATTTTCAGATTCATGTGCTATGCCTGTTGCTGTTGTTGAAGCCTAATTATCACAAATAAAATTGTCTTTGATAAATCATGAAGGCTGGCTCTAACAATCTGCCAACACACAGAACTTATCTACATATCTACCCAAGAAACTCACCGTAAGACATTTTTCTCCCTGTTCCTGCTGAAACTGTATCATTGTAAAATTCCTACTGTCTTCAGGAGGAACGAAATTTAGCCAATGTGACATTTCTACTTTTGTGCAAAACTTTCTCATTTGCTTAATAAAGAGAGTATAGTGTAATGTTTTTTAAACAACCTTCAATTACTTAGGTTACTTTAAAACACCTTTATGGCTCACAGACAGCTGACAAACTGTACAATAATATGTGGAATACACAGACATAGAAAGAGGATGCACCAACTCTGACACTTATAATTCTCAGCTTGTATATGAGAGATCTAACCATAAATTCCTGTTCTGAGTCAGGAAGAACAAAGACATGAACATTGCAGCGACAGCTCAGGGATTTTAGCTATTCTGGTGTGATTTTTTTATGATCTGTTTTTTATTGTAACATTTTAAAGAACCTTCTTGTTAATCCAGTTTAGCTCTATCCCCAAGATCATGCCATAAAGCCATTACATCGCACCTTGTTCTTGCAAAGAGGCCAACATGATCAGCAATTACCAAAAGTAAACAGGATGCTGATGCTATCATACATTATAGATTGAATCAATATGTAACAAAAAAGTCTAATGAACCAGTGATTTTTCCTCTACAAATCCTGTTCTGTTCTTTTTTTTTTCCTCACCTGCTGATACCCTTGTTCCCACATATAAACCTGCAACTTTTTCCATTTCTGTTTAGTGTCTGCATATCACTGCTTGAAAAGTCAGATATGTATGTTTCTATACAGAGACAGAAGTTTTCAAATCTGTGTTTAGTCTAAGGCCCCAGGTTGGGTTAAAAAATAGAATCTCACAGCTCTCTCAGTGTTTCAGTTCTAACAGCAGACATCCCATAAACTCTTACAGTTAAGTTAAATATATACTATATGCCAGCTTCACAGTTTGGCATCTTACAGCAAACTGAAACCAAAAGGTTAAGTCAATCATTCTGATCTTGTAACCTAAGTCAGAGCGACTCATTCCTATCTTCCTTCAGATGAAGTAATCACATAAAAATAAAGCACTTTCTAATGAAAACAGTAAGTGGTCAGACCTCTATTCTAGACAGAAGGAATTTTGATAGTTCTGACTTTATGGACTGTAGACTAGGGTAGCAAAAGTATGTTGATTTTCTTACAGAGGATAGAAATAAAGTGAAATGAAAGCAGATGGATCTGCCCTAGCAGTGAACCATTGGATACAATACTTTGCTTCAGTGAGTATCCAAATTATTTTCAGGTAGTTTGGCACATAGGTAATTTATGTGCTTCATTCTCTGCCTGCTATTTAGAAGCTGTTTCTCAAGTAGGGATTGTTCTCTGAACTATTCACCTTTGCATGCACTATTTCACTCTTAACTCTACTAATATTCTTCTTAAGGTTAACTTAGTGAAGTGAATTCAATATACTTCTTTTGTTGCTCTCAGAGACTCTGCTTGTGGCTGGGGTCAAACTAAAAACTGCAAGGGTGCTCTTAGGTGACTGCTTGCTTGATGACTGCATGTAGCATGCAACACAGGCTGTCCCAGCCATGATGTGTTTCCTGTCACTGACCAGAAGAACTATTAGGGCACAGAGGCTCTGCAAAGGCCAATGCTACCAAATACATTTATTTTTTTTTGACCAAATACATAAGTTCTTCTTTAGAGATCTCAAATACAAAAACTGACTTCTAGATGTAGTTCATTTTGTTTAATATTTTGGAGTACAAAACAGAAGACTGAAGCCCATATTATGGTCTCACATGAGCTGTATCAGAAGACTCAGTGCTTAAAACGTCCAGCTTGGGTTCTCTAATTTCCTGATCCCACAAACAGGAAACCAAAGTATTGGTTTGGCTGAGAAATATCAGACACTCAGCTCATATCAAAACAAGCAGAAGATGATGGTGATTGAGAAGCGAGTGGGTCGCAATGAGGAGACAGCAATGGTCACCCAGATGTCCCCTGCCTCCTGCAATAGGACAGAGCTAGGCTAAACATGTCAGTGCACCTCTAGCCTCAGCAGCCCCCCACCTCACTTCCTAATGCACAGAGCAGTTCAAACACCTCCGCCATCCCTGTATCAGCAGAGCACTGCTGTTAACCCCAGTACAGGAGGCATGCTTGAAGGGCTCGTGAGCTACATGTGATAGAACATATGGATATTCAAGAAATGCACATTTAGTCTGAGAATGCTCAAACTCCCTGGCAATTATCAGCCCTGGTTTCTACAAATACTCATTTGTAGAAATATATATGTAATACATATATTACATTTGTAGCTCTCATTGAGACATACATAAATCTGACATTATTTTTATGCTTACTGGCATCAGTTCTCCCCTTCACATGATGGGGGAGTCTAGGGTAGAAAAGTGATGCTATATTGACAGATATAAAAACTTTCTGGAGGCGGCAGCTGGAAAACCAAAGACTCTATTCACAATGGGACTTTGGTACCTGGAAATCATAATGCTGAACTAAATACCCAGGCTCTCTATACAAGAAGACTCACACACTTCAGAAGAGTACAATACACACATGCCTCAGTGCCTACAACAATCCAAGATTAAAAAACAAAAAAGCAAACAAAACAAAACAGACACACCCTCCCCAACAGTCAAACAATCCAAATGTGTATAACAGCAGCAGCATTATTATAAGGAATTGCTATGTATCGCCATCATATCTATCTGGGTTAAGCTACAAATACACACACATGTATATATTTGGAGATTCGTAAATCTTTCAGAACCATCTGAAAGGCTACAGAGCTGACACAAGTCGATTTACAGAAGAGGATAAATCTTGGCAAAACACTGCATAGTAGTTCAATTATCCTGCTTCAGGGAAATCTAATTTAATTGCTTGAATGCAATCTCTTCCGATAAGGTTTGATACCAACATCATTATCTGTCTGTAAATGTATCTTCACCAGATGTTCTTTCTAAGGCAACTGAATAAAATTGATAGCCACCCACTTCAAACAGCAAACTATTTGTTGTTACTATAACTTGTAAAGTATCTAGTCAGAGGTCAGTAACTAATTTTATTTAGAAAAATAGATTGTAGCTTCCTCCCCCCCTAAAAATATTCCCCTAGTACTTATTATTGCAGCGTTCGCTTTCTATATAATTCTCCTGGCACAGTACTTCATTACTGTGTGGCCCACTTCCTACAGACAGCTCTGCTGTGCCATTTCCCAGAGGCTAAAATGAAGTCCAGCATCTCATCTCATGAGCGTTTGAATGAGCTATTCCAAAGTTTGATGTTTCAGGATGTTGGGAAACTGCTTTCCCATGTTTCCCTAACATTTGATCAGTTCCAATATATGCAGATGAACACATTTTTTCATTGTTCTAGTTGTGCAAAGCCAACTTAAAGACAAACAATGTATAGATCCTGAAGTCCTTTTATACTGCAGGATTGTGACATTAGGTACAACTAGATCTCATGCAGACACCCTGTGGTCAATGTCAAATGAGGTAGGTGGAGCATCAGAGTGGGGTTAGAGGGACACAGCTGGCTAATTGCACAAATACTTGGGGATCTGCAACCACAACACACCCCATGCTGCTAGCACCAAACTATTGCTAGACTAAAAATCTGTGTACATGTTTAGGAGCTGCAAGCATGCTTCTAGAAAATAATCTTTGTATAAGAAACAAGCCCACTCGACTCTGATCTCCTTCCATATCCTTCTGTTGATAAGAATATTAGCGATACAAACTCACTACTATAGCACTATTCTTCCTGCTTATGACCTGTATCCGACAAGCCTTACTTTGTAGTTCTCCTCGTGCAATTTGTCAGCTCCATCCTCAGAGCTTGAGGTACCTTACTGTCCTATTTAGCTAGAATGTTGATTGTGGTTGCAGGTTTCCTGCTTTACAGGATGTCACTATAGCAAGGAGAGTTAAGGCTGATTCATTTGGATCACTTCTCATTTTCAAAACAGACATCAGAAAAAGCATTTTACACTGCCTTGGCTGAAGACAAGGTGCTAGGCTAAATGGCTATTCAGTTCGACACAGGACAGCTATTCTTATGTTCTTACACATTTTACTGTTCTCTGATATTTAAGGAAGTAAGTACTTAGAGGTTGTGAGCTGCAGTATGGTGCCATTTGGAGTCTACAAGAACAAGGAATGCAATACAATCCTTATGCTGATACTGAAGCTATTTCTACATATAATTCATTGACGAATTCTATCACAAGTAATTTGTATTTATGAAACAATAATAGACCCAAGTGGCTTTTTTTAATGTTAAGCCTACCCAGTGTAATCACACTGTAGTGAATGTATCTATTGTTAGCATTAGCACTGAGAGTTTAGAACTTGAATAGATTTTTGTTACCTAGGGAAATTTACATATGTAAATTAAAGCAGCAAAAATCCCCAACCTATCTGTATTGAAGTTTTCTTGTCTTGTCTGATAAAAATCTTAAAATAATTAATCTTTTATAGGGACTCAGTTTAAAAAGATGTGCTATATTGAAAATAGACCTTTAAGCTTTGTAAGCCTGCAGAATTTGCAAATAGATGAGAACCAGCCCTTAGTAAATGAGATAAATTGATAACGTATGCACTCTTTAACTAATTGTAGACATAATGCCTAAAAATCTTGTGAAATAACTTCTGTTATGCTAGGTATTAGTATAAATTAGCTCAGCTGTGAGCATGGTCTCTCTTTTCTTAAAAGCTGAATAGATTTGCTGTGACATTACTATAAAAATCTCTGGAGATGCTCTGAGGATAATGATGAATATTGAATTAATTTCCATAGCATTAAACTACACTGAAACATTTGACTCCTAGTTGTACTACCTGTTTTGATCTCACAACCCCGTCAAACAAATTTCATACATAAGAACTGTACCTTCAGCTTAAATATCAGAGCACACACCATAGTCATGCTTCTCCCAAAGAGCCACCGGTTTATCAGAAGAGACAACTGGACTCTGCAAATGAAATTTTGTAAAACTCTGTTGAATAAAACCAAGTGAATCTATGTGATTGTGACACCTGGTCTTCGTTTTGGTTCACAAAAACATGTTATCTCAATGCAAAAATGTGCTGTTTGGAGTTGAAGAAAGAAAGCCCAGACTGGTGGATTTCCGCATCTCCAACTACCATGCACAGCGATGACTAGAAAGCCAACATCTTCCAACTCTTTCAACAGAGTTATTCTCTTTATAGGTTAAGAAAAATCCTGCACTACATTGGCTACCACTGTGTAGAAACACCTGATGCTCCTGACTACAATCCAACCTTCTCATATTCAGAAGAAAATTTCATTTGTCTCCCAGAGCGCTTCCCGATCAGACCCATCAACATCATTTGATCTGACAGCAGACAAAAACTCCTTCAGAAGAAGATACTTCACCTACGCACAGCTGTACCTGAACAATAAATATATGAGTGCATTTATACTCTCTAGAGAAATGCAGAGAACCATGGTCAGCAAGATACTGGTACACAAATGCAAAAGGAGATTAAAGGAGGACTTCCACCTTCTGCCTCTGTGGCTCATAACAATTTTACTCCAATTCCTATTCCCCTTTACAGGAGGGAACTATGGAACATCCAGATGAAACTGAAGGTGTGGGAAAGCAGGGCAGATACAGGGACGAGGCTCTGAAACAACATATGAAAAATCCCACAGAGCAAGACTGGCACGGGAAGTAATAAATTCACCACTCAAACAGGATGCTGGCTGATGTTGCCTGTAAACCTCCAAGCTAGTGGAGAGATTCACCAGTTCCAGTGAGACCCGCTACCTGCACAAGCCCACTCATTTCTGGCTGCAATTTAACCAGATTAAATAGCTCCCAGGCCCTCAATAATGGAGTTACCTGAACTGGAGCTTGGTTTCCGTGTGCTTTATTTTGCCTCACATTATAGAAACTTTCACCGTATGTGGCACGAACATTTCCAGCACAAGTTCTGCTTTGCTTTATTGTGTCTAACTCTGTAGCAGTAGAAATAGCAAATATGAACAGGGAAAGCTCTAGAAAAGTATCTGTCAAGTTGTTTGGGGTTTGTCATCCCCAGAATGAAACTAAGACAGATTGCTGACATGAAGGAACAACTGTCTTTTCAGAGAAAGTCTCTTACTTTACTCCATGTTAACAGGAACAGTTAGATTAGCAGGGAGCATTAACTAATCCCCACTGGTACCACATACCTTATTGCCTGAAAGGCAGGCCATACTTTCTAGATAAGATTTTGCAAGCACAGGGAGACAGGTACAAAAAGGTATAAAGATTTTGTTTGATGGCAAGATGAGCCTTGTCTCAGCTGCTTTGACTAGATCCCAAGAATATGTTTTCCCTTTAAATCTGCACCCAAGGACAGGTACAGTTTTGTGGCTCTTAAAATGAACTTGAGATAATTGTCTACTTAGTAGTTTTGAATACTCTTAAAATCTTATTTATTTTTGCAGTGTTAATAGCCAAAGCACCCAGAGTTCAATCCAAACTATCACAGGAACCCATGAATGAACCACACTTAAAGACTTGGCAAACTCTTCTCTTCTACCAATCTTCTCAAAATAGGTCATCGGAATCATACCTGACTGCCTAAGGCACTCTAAGTCTCTTTAGGGTAGTTATTTATCAGAAGACATCCAAAATAAGTTACACATTTTCTGCTCTGTCCTGGTTTTAACCTGCAAGTAAGATTTGTTTCCAGTTTCCAATTCCTCATAATAATTAAAATTAAACAGAAAAACAGAAGGGTAAGAGTAGGGCTGTGCTTTGGGGTTTTTTTGTTGTTTAGGTTAATTTGTTTTTTTTAAGCAGCAAGAAGAAACTTCAAATAGTCCTGAAGAAAAAAATACACTCAATTTTATTTCTTAAAACTTGTTTAGATTTTAATCTGAGAATGTCTACACATATGATGACACTTGAAAATCATTTTCTTACTGCTATATCTTTATAGGAGTGATTTGGAATATCAGCTCATTTAAGGCTAATACATATTGCTTTCTTTTTTAGTTGTCAAAAAGCAATGCTTTAGAAATGATAGTTTATTTAACGTTTGTGTTGGTAAGCGTATTAAGCATGATCTTAACACTAATATGAAAGAAGTGTTAACAACACTGACTTCTTCTGATTTTCAATTATGCTCCTAATGTATTAGACAACCTGCTTATAGCACAGACCTGGTTCCAGGAAGTATTGGAAGCCAACAAAGTGATTTTTTTTTTTTTTTGTTTGCCAATATTCCTGTCAATGCTTAAGAATGAACAAACACACCCTGGGGTCAATAGACTGACCTCTAAACCAGGAGATCTCAGCCTGTGGTGCACAAACTACCTGCAATTTGTAAAACACCAGAAAGTATTTCAAATGACTGGGGACAAGGCAGGGGGGTGTGTATGAGAAAAAGTATTCCTATCTATTAAATCAAGGAATGAATTTAAAAGGAAGGGAAATACAAGTATTGGATGACTATTTAAAATTTGGTCTAATTTTTATTTGACTGTGAATGTAACTGTGTCAAGCCATGCACAACATGGGCATCAGCAAGAACTGAATTGTTTGATCTTGTATCAGTGCAAGTGCAACCTTGACTTGCTGTAGTTTTCCCACAAGACTTACCTATTCAGGCTGCATAATCTTTATTACTGCTGAAAGCTTTAATATCATCACATTGCTTTGGTAATAAGTGGAGCACAAAAACAGGTGTTCCATGAAGCTTTTTGTAAGATAACTTTTCAAAATAGAACAACTCTACCTTGTGTTAGGAAGCTGCATTTCATGATGTAAGAGATCACAAAATCCTAAGTACACATTGAGAAGAAAAAGTGAAGACTGGTGTTTGTTCTTAGCCCAATTTGATCAAGATCAGTTTCTACATGTCAGTATGTGTGTGCTTTTATTTGTACCTCTCATCAAACTAAATAACTTTTAAGGCAATTTCAGCAACATTGGACAGAGAGTAAAAGTCTTTGAAGTGGGTCTCAACATTTTGGGTGTCAAATTTTCCACAAAAATTACTGGAAACAGGTAGCTAGGTAGAGATGAAAGGCCATCCACTGCACTGAGTATGTTACAGCGTGACCTCAGTTCATACTAAGTCTCAGGGAATTTAGAGAGGATAGAGAAAGTGCTGAGCATCCCAACATGAGAAAAGTTTCTGTCTGCACTCAAATGTGTATTAACTATATATAGTTAATAAAGATAGAAAGATCTATAGTTAAGATATATATAAAGATATAGTTAATATAGATAAAAAGAATCCTACCATGGGACTCCAAGCCACTGGAAATCAGACTTCATTACTGCCACTTCCTACCAAACCACTTTCCAGTTCTGTTTGGGCAACTTGCCCGAGTAATAAAATCTACCCAGACAAGAGCCCTTTTTCTGCTGTATAAAACCATCAGTGTTTGGGTTGGTGACAAAAAAAAATAATAAAAAATTACTCCTGTACAATTTTTTTTTTATTTCAACAAATTATCACTTGTCATGGTGTAAGAGCTGTTTTGTTCCTGAATCCAAACTCCAGAAGCTGAGAAAGTTTGTAGGATGTCACATCTCATACAAGGAGGTTGCAAGCCGCATAGATACTGGCATTCATGCCCATACATTACATTTTTCAAATGGAAGTCATCCTGCTCTGTGCTTAGTGTGAATCTATGGAGAAGAACTAGGAGAAACTTAACAGCCTCCCCTCTCGGCCTTTCCCTTTCTCTAGTTTCTTCATTATAAAGACAGGTAAGGAACTTTTAAACCCCAGCACACATTGGAGTTGCTCAAACTTATACGCAGCTGCAAGTCGCATCAGCTATTTCAGTAGCTACAATATAGGCATACAACTCCCTCTTTCTCTTCGGAATGCCCTCCACACTTAACGACAGAGGAAGATATGAATAATATATTGCCTGTAAGCCATCTAGGTATTCAAAATCTTTAGGCTATTTCTTGCTCTCACAGAAACAGAAGACCAAAGTACCCTAATTTTTTTAGAAAGTACAGGTTTTGATTGTTTTTTTTTCTGTACTTCCTGATCTTCCTAGCTAGTTAACTAAAATGTAGCGCAAAACACAGCTTATGAAAAACATGAGACATATGGTGTTCATAGAGAGGGGAGTGGCTGCAGAGATGCCTGCAGAGGATGCTGGATGCTGGGATAGGCAAAATAAAAAGATTTCACTAGAGCATTGTATTAACTATTGCTTTTTTTCCTTATCTCTGATTACATTTGCATTTTTTTTTTTTAGAACTTACTTGACCTTCTACTCTGTAGCTTAGATGATGAAAAGAGTAGAGAAAGCATGCAGATCTAAATCAGTCATTTGTTGTCTAGCAATTCCTTGGTATATTAAGGTGGACTGGTTACCTCAGACCCCTTCCTTCAGCTGATTAATATCTCAGAGTATAAGTACTTCAGCAATGTCTCTGATTTTTTATCTTTAAGGGTCCTTTTCAGGCCTCTTGGAATATATTACCAGTAAAAGAGCCAACTTCAAGTAACATTAGTATACAGGCCTGTAGCACAAGATCACCTTGAGTATTCCTCAAAGAACAGACCTGCAAAATTGATCCTGCACCCTGCATCCATCCTTTGAACTGCCCTCCATTCCCAAATTTCCTTCTACAGTCTCCGCATGAAAGCCTACAAGGGAATGAGAGGCCATGCTTGGATAACTCTGGCTGTGCCTTGTGTAACAGAAATACCAACCCCTGCATTATAAACCTGTAATCATTTACAGCAATGAGTGTCTATCTTCACTTTCATTACAGTAAAGGAGGCAAAAAGTCTGAAAAAAGAATATTCATGTAACTTAAAAAGCACATTGTCTGCCCCCTTGTCCTCATTTTGTCATCCTTCTCCAGGGTCATTAAGCATAAGCAACCACAGATTTTAACCACCACAAAACAAGGGCAACAGCATGAATCTCTGAACGTCTTACCTATGTTGGCTGCTGACAAACCTTTTGCTGCTTGCACTTTCTCATCACTCTTGTGCTGCTACTTCATAACATTCAGTGAAATCCAAAGACAACTGTCAGCAGTGCTCAACATTACCGAGTATGATGAGTCACTAACTCAGGGAACAGATCTTTTGGTGACATAGGACATGTAGAAACTTATGTAATTTATTTATGGAAAGGTGTTGATAGTATGTGATTACAGTATTTTCAAGCTCTCAACAACAAAGAAGCTATGCCTACGAGTAACATTAGTAAAACAATTAAAAGAAACAAAGCAATTGATTCTACTTGAACAAAGCAGGGCTTTGGGGACATTATTGCATCAAAATCAGGAAGTCAAAACAGTCAAGAGCTCTATCAAAATATTTTTGACAACTCTTGTATTTCTGAGCAAGATGGTTTCAGCCTCTTCTCCTTGGGCATGATTTTATTAGACCTGGACAACTACCTAATGTTTACACCAAGTTTAGCCCTGCTAGCTTCAACCAAATAAGGCCAGCAGGCCTTATTTGGCCTGCTACATTTAATGTACTCCCACAACTTAAAGCCCCCTCCTTATCACAACTGTTTTTCCTCATTGCAAAATTTTTCTCCAAGGCCAACACCTTTTGAGCTCCTATTCCTTACTTCAGCTGTACCGGTTGAGCAAGGATAACAAACAGATTCAGTTTTCTAAAGCAGGAATAACTTCCATTCCCACCTCAAATTCCATGTGCTTCCCTTGGTACATACTGATCACATAGTCAATGTGAGGATAAAGTAAACATGGAGGGTAACATTTGGAAACTGGCATTTAACAAGGAATTCATCACACAGTACAGAGTAATGTGTCATAATACCACCTGCAACTTTTTTAGAACCTACTTATAAACTGGAAGAACAATAAAAAGTGTGATTAGTACTAACTACTTATATTCAGCACACTGGAAAAGAAGGATTATATTACACTAAATAAAGTCGTAGGATCCAGCAATTAGACTTCTTAATTCTGAAGGATACTATTAAAAAGTTTGAAAGTAAAAAATCAAGTTAAGAGTTGGAGTTGTGCTGTCTATTTAACAAATGACTAAGGTACCTCACATCATCTCGCATACATATTGGAACAAATGAAGGTTTCTCCACAGGACTCACCATATTTTGGGAGAGGGTCAGCAGAATGTTCTTAAGGAAAGTGTGAGTTCTGAGTACCCATCTGTCCTATAAACAAGGCAGTAACATAAAAAATTCTTCACATCTTTTTCTACACAAACTAATTAAAGACTCTCTAAGAACCTAAAAGACTGCATTACAACTTTCAATTCCCCTTTCTTATAAAAATATTTGATTTAAATAAATATATAGAAAAAACAGAGAAGTCTCAACTCAAGTATGAAATTGGCTGTGACTGTTTGACAAGCAAAACTACTGAAACTGCACTCCTATAAACAGAGACAGAAAAACCACCACCTCATTTAAAACCCCTTGTTGGGCTTGACCAGAGGCAGTTTGAGTCTATAACAGAAATGTAAGGGTAAGTTACCTGACCACAGAGGTACACAAAGACAGAGCTGCAACAGAGCTTCAGGCTTATCACTAGATAAAAGGATCGTTACCAGAGAGCCAAACTTATGAAGGCTCATCTGCATTTCTAATTTGGAACCGATGGCTTTAATTTGGTTGTTAAGGCTGGGGAATCCATGAGTTCAGGATAGAAAATTCTCTACATCTGTGCCCTGCTTCTGGACAGGGAAACTGATTAATGGGCTTGAAAAACAGCTAAGGCTATCACAGCTGCAGAATAAAAATAAACTCAGCTAGTTAGCAGCTTTTATCTTCTAAAAAGGCAGGACAAATAATAGAGCTTCATGGCATACCAAAAGGCCTTTCACACTGAAATAATGCTGGCTCACTTCTATAGCAGCGTGAATACAAACTGCAGGGTGTGGAACAAGTTGCACTATGCTGGTGAAGAAGGCAATTAGCAGGAGTGAAGAACTCCAGGCTATTTTGCTTCTTCCCACATATTACTTTAAGAAAGCACCACTGCATGACACATAACTCCCCTTGCTACCTACTTTAATCTATTTTCAAAGAACATTAAGCAGGTAAGGCAGGGTAATGTTGCTCACCCAGCAGAAACTAAGTAAAGATGAACAGGGAAGATCCATTCATCCTCTCTTCCAAAAGAGAACTAGTGGGTGTCAAAGAACAGTACCAGGTGGCAAATTCAAAATATGTATTATGTTTGTCATGTAATGCCTAGGGAATCTCCTTGGTGCAGAATGTTATTGATTGCAAAAAGTTACCTGGGTTCAAAAAGCAATTTGGCAAAAAAGAAGAGGTAAAAGAATAGGATTCCTCATTTTTATCATATTAATACCACTTGGAAAACTCAGTTTTCTAGAGCTGAACCAAATGACTCTAAGGGGCTATTTTATCCAGAAAACATAGAAAAGCATTGCAGAAATAATGTTGGCAAGCCTGCAGAAAAAATATTAGATGCCTGTAAAATGAGAAGATGTTGGTTTTGTTCACTAATATGTGAAATGCAGTATTGCATACTGGTTTGTCTTTTGTGTTACTTAGGCTTTGTGATAACACTGCTGACAGTTTACACCTAGCCATTCATTTAGCAAATGTAGCAAATCAGGTGAAGAGGTCAGCAAGTAACAGCAAAAGCCATCAAACAAATATCCAAGAATGAATTCTGGATGATAAGTAAAACAACATACAGTGAGATCTTTTTATCTGGCTGAACTACAGCAACTACTCTACTAATACCATCAAATCCCATTTTATATACTCCACTGTGAAACACTTGGCATCAGGCATACTCTGAAAACCAGTTGGAAGAAGCAATGTCTCCCAAAGGCTATGCTACTTATGTGCCTCCTACTCTGCTTCTCTAAAGACATTTGCCCCAACCACTTGGATGGGATGGCTACAGAAACCTACTTAGGATCTTCTTACATTCCATTTTTACTCTGTTGTTGCTGTTGGGTTTCTGTTCAATCAATATGCACTGAAAGGACTAGCCTCATTTCCTACAGAACCAGCCATAATGTGACACCCTGGCAGCGTGTGTGCCTTGGTATGTTCAACCAAAATTACAGAATAAGGAAGAGGACTTAACGTTATTCAGTTGCTACGGGTTTCATAAAAGACAGAGCAGAGAAGAAGGTAGGCTGGGATTTGCACTTTTGAAAGTTCACTCCCTTCAAGCACTTTTATCTTTTCGGGCAATCTCTACAGCCAAACATGGCAGCTCACATTTTGCCAATACTCTGCAAAGGAGAAATTATAGGGGAAACAAAGGAAAATACTTGGTGTTTGCAGAGACAGCAAAATATCTATGCATATTTCAGCCAAAAAAAAACATTTAACCAAAAGGAATTACCTATGAGATTCCATTATCCTATTGCTTAGAGAAATGCTTGGCTTCCTCTAGAGAAAATGAGTGTCTTGCTCTGTTTATTCTGCTCCTTGCTCTCTTTTTCCCTACAGTGATAAGTTTAGCCAGCTCCTTTCTTTGCTCCTCCATTGGACAGTGAATAGTTGGGCTTTTGTGTATAGCTTGTATTCTGCTGAATGCTTTCTTATCCTCTGGGAAAGCATTCTAAACCTCTTCTTCAAACTTTGTCACCTTTTCTTCTAAGGTGAAGCACCACTGCATAAGATGAAGAACTTTATATATTTTTAAATCAGTAAAGGGTATTTTTGTACCTTTGCAATATGTTATTTACTCATACATTTACTTCACTCACTCTCTTAATGGCAATAAGATCACAACTGCAAACCTGAATTCTATCCATTTGTCTTATTTGGGCTCTTCTTTCCTTGCTACTATCACCGTCCCTGACAAAACACTGGCCTGTACACCTGTGTACAGCTTAAAATTAATAAATGTTCCATTTGCTTTCAGGCTAAGAGCTCATTTATCTTCTGCTGAAATCTTGTCCATTGCTCTTGTGAAGCATTACCTTGCACAAATGGTGCTAGTGATGTCCTCTCATCCAAGTTGCTCATGGTCAACAAGCGTTTGCAAATTTGTGGAAGTCAATGTAACACAGTGTAATGCTTGGACATTTTTCTGAGTATATGGCTTTTTGCTGCTTGTCCTGATCTAGGCAGCTCTGCATGGTGCTTTTTTGAACTCAAGACTTTGACCTTTGCTTCCCTTTCTATCCACATCTCTTTTCTGGACTTTCTGCAGTCATGCAAGTGTCTCCTCTCAGAAACATTGTTCTCCTCTCAGTTTTGCCTTTGTGATTGCTTTTTTTTGTCATCACATCACCAGGCTTTCTTGAAGGTTAATTCTGGTTTTCCAAAAGTCTCTCTCTTGATATTCTCCCTTATACCTCATCATAAGCTCTGATCAGGATTTCATGCAGCCTCTTGTAAATTGACAAATTGGCTATTTAGCCTCAGAACAGATACACATTTTTCTTTGTGTTCATTTTCTTTTTCTACTCTGTTTAAAGGCTGTATCTCATATGTTTCACTTTTACCTGGAGTGCAAGACTCACTCCTCAAATTTCTGTAATGTGAAATATCACAGTTAGTCATCTCTGCCCGAGTTAACAGTAAGATATTAAAAATACAAGTCATCTATTGTGATAAAAATGAGACTATATTCTGTCTGTCTTCCTTGCGACTGCCTCCCGCTGCTCTCAGTGCCATTTAAGCACATTCCCATCAACATCCGCATTTCCAGAGTGTTTCAGAGAGGTAAATTGCTACCAGTGGTTTCTTAGCTCAGTAATATCAGTGTTCAACAATCACTGAGAGCCAAGCAATTTAGCAGAGATCCATTTATTCCAGGGTGTGAGCTCTGACTATTTAATTACACAAGTCCCTAGACCATACAACTGCCTCTTTAGCGTCAAAACATCCTAAAAATATGATTATTACAGAAGTGAAAAAAAAAAAGGCAGTCCATGGAAGATTTGTGAGGAGAAAAAGGATTCAGAAGGGGCTATTTGAAAGAGAAACCATGAAAACAAAGTTATGTGCAGAAGGGAGCAATAACCTGACAAAGGAGAGGAAAAAGTGTAAACAAGAGGCTCATTGCCCCCAATATACTATGGACCATTCAAGAAAAATGTCATGGAGAAGTCTAAGTAAAGCATTGCCTTTACAACAAGCATCCGTCTTATGAGAAGAGATGGTAATTTTTTTTTCTTTCATAACCCAAGCAGGAGCATGAGAAGGCTTTTCACATCCCCTGGTCACCGTCATGAATTCCAGGTGATGAAATTAATTTGACCTAATGGTGTGAAATAAAAGTAATTCTGTCTGTTAAAACCCTTGTAACTGCCAAAAATTAGGTCACTTGAGTTACATCTCCCATGCTAGGTAATACCAATTTGTTAGTGAAAGAGAATTACTGAGACCAGCAAAAATAGGAGGATTTTAAACCAATAAAAAAAAGGACCCAGATGATATTAAGGCCAGAGATTGTACTGAACTTTTTGTCTGGCTTTTGGATGTTACCTCTTGTTTTACCTCCTCTGTGTGTTTGATTGGGCAGCTGTGTCTGTTGCCAGCTCTTCCAGATTTGTGCATCCAAGTGATTTGAGCTCCTGGGGTAGGAGCTCTTCAGCTTAACTGACAATGTTAAGCTTTGTGCTTTTCCCTGGTAGCCCCCATGTGATAATTAATTTTATGTTTCCTGTTATTTGTCCAACTAAACCAGCAGTTAATTACGCATATTTCAGTTTTAAGACCAAGCTTACTCTCCCTTTTACCAGCATCATTCTACAACCACTAGCCTGAGATAATTTCCCTACTCAGTTTGGCACATGTATTTAACAAATATTAAATATACTGAAGGATGGGATGACCTTAAAACATGATTGAACTTATCGTTCGGCCCATAATAAATGTGGGTGCATTTGTGCACTGAGGGATTTCAAAAGCCTTGAAGTATTTCATTTAGATGCTGGCAGCATAAAGTCCTTGTTTTGGAAGTATTTTCTTTCATTACTATTATCAATTCCAAAGCGCTTTTTGCTTTTTCACTTTTCAGTTGGAATCCTATTCATCTTAACATTAATTTCATTTAAAGTCGACATAAACTGAAGGAAAAAGCTTGAAAAAGCCCCTTTATCTATGCACCAAAAATAAGTAGGATGCAGCTGAAGAAAATGTTTTTTTTTGGGGCCAAAGTGATTTCTGGTTTTCCTCTCTCCCTCTGCCCTTCTTCCCAGATTCATGTGTCCGGTACAGAGGCTTTTAGCAGAGCAGCACCAAACCAATCCCTGTATTATTCATCCAGCATTACCCGAGTGTGCCCCTGCCCTAGGCACTACCAAGTTCCCTTTGCCAGCCTGCCAGAGTGGCTGGTGGACCTGGCCCCAGAAAGCACTCTCTCCCTTCCCAGACCAGCTGCAGAGTCCCTCTTGGGCCAGATTTGTTGTGGTGAGGGGGAACAGGAGGACAGAGGGGAGCAATAGGACTCATTTTTTCCACAGAAAAACAGAAACAGAGCTATTAGCAGCTGTTAGCTGCTGTCTTGAGCCCCCATTTATCTGTCCATGTAAATCTCTCAGCTTCTGAGAGAATGGGGATGAATGTTTTGCTTGCCTCTTGTCAGTCCTTCATCAGGCTTGTCTTCTCCAGGACACAGAGTGTGAGGAGGGATTGTATGGGGTGGTACAAGCACCTCCACGGCTGGGTCTTTTGGCTAGAGAGCAGTTTCACAAGCCGAAACTTTCGATGTTGCATCTATAAAAGATATAACAAAGATTTTTACTTTCCAGTGGTAATTCATTTAACCAACTGCCCTGTGGGCCACTAAAATCAGTTGTCCGACAGAGAAGGCCTGTAATGATCAAGCAAAATGGCAGTGGAGGACTTGGGGACACATTAAAGTGGTTACTGATGGCAGGGCTTACTGAGGGCTCTCATGGGTATGGAATACACTGTATATGCTAGGACTGCAACATGTCTCATCCAGAAAGCAAGTTTCTGCAACCTGAGGTTACAGGTCACCCCAAACTGAGGAGCTGGGCTGCAAAGCCACTCAAATTCTTCTATACTGAAAATGCACCCATTTTCCAAACTGCTTAATTGAGGTGACAGCTAATTCTTTGGATTATCAAATTGTAGTTTTCACCAGCTGGAGTTCTTTAGATTATGTCATGTTTTCCATTTTTTTAAAAATTGCATGTGGAAAAGCATATTAAACCCCAACTTCTCCTAAAGTCACCATTATTCTCCAAGATATATTTTGTTTAGGAAATTTAATCAGGTTCTGTTCACAACAAGCGGGAACAAATTTGCTGTTTCTGCAATGCTGAGATGAGAACCCTTTTGTGCGTAAAATACAAAGAAGGAAGAATTGCGTATCAAATTGCAACTAGATAAGGAACTTTATGCGATGAGAAGAGTGAAAGAATTTGGTGGATCATTGGATTTTAACGTCGCTACTTTTATGGAAAATGGCACGGGGGCCTTTCATAACCATGAGCATTCAACGCTCATTTGAGCAATCACACCTCTCACAGCATGCTTGTTCCCTGACATTTATGCTGCTAGCACTTTCTCAGCAGCCCCCTCATTACAAATCTCTAATGCCACTTCTTGTGTCATTTAATTTTCCTGTGAAGGTCTTCTACTCACTGCCTACCACACTGTTCTGCTCATGGTTTCTGATGAAATCGCAGCCAAGATAATATAAAGCACAGTACGAACCAGAGAGGGAGAAAGCATTCAGTCCTTGCCAACTTCACTGAAATTTTCTGTCCCACAGAGGAGGACATTTTGACAAAGTACGTCCTCAGAAAAAATACTTTGCCTCAAGTAAGTTGAGGTGCTGTACTTTGACAAATAAAATCCCTTAAGTTGTATCTTGGAATGCAAAATGTTGCAATTCATGTTTCAAGATACAGTGGTTGAATATATTCTGTACGTGAATATCAATCCCTCCTAGTACTTGACCCTTGCAAAGGTCATTAAATGGTAGTCTGTGAATGGAGCCAAGAGGCTGTAAGCAGTTTCTTGGCAGAGTTGACCAAAAAGACAACTTTCAGCTGCTGGCTACTTTTTTCCCCTTTCCCTAGTTGATACTGTAATTGCGAGGAAATTTTGGGAGAGTGTGCGGCTAATCAAAAAAGTGAAACCATGAAGAGGATGTAAGTGGGGGAGAACAATTTAGCAGCAGAAAATAGAAAAACAAAATGTAAAGGAAACAAATGGACTTCAGGGAAAAGTAATAATTATATTTTAAGAGTCTTAACGATGCCTGATGAGGAAAAGGGTTAATTAGCAGATAAGGGAGGAATTTTGCAAAACTGCTTTAGCTGAAGAATGGAGAACTTCAAACAGAAGCAATAGAGATAAACAGACCACAGTGCCTGTGAAAGGTGAAACAGCCAAGCCTCTGGAGATGTCAGATGCTGAGAGGCTCTTACTGTAGAGCTGATACCAGCTAACTGTCAGCCCGGGCAGGGCAGCTTCTCTGCATAAAGATGCAGCTTCTGAAAGAGCTGTCTTAGGGAGGCAGAGAGTGGAGCTGGTCCTGTAACAAATTGAGCATGTTGTTTGCAGTGTCTGGTAAAATCCATAAGCAAACTTCTGACTTTTAAAAGCCAGAAACTTTTTAAAGTTTCCATCCTCCCTAACTCTGCTTCCCTGCACCCCTGCATCCAACACGCGATGTTGTATATCAGTAGGTGTCCTGGTTTTGACCAAATTGACCAAACAAAATGACAGATGGCCCCTCCCATCCCCCCTAAGGAAAATGTATGAGTTTAGAAAAAAACTAAACTACTTTAATGAAAATATAAATAAATAATGAAATAAGAAGAAGAAGAAAAGGGAAAAAATTAAAATAAAATAAAATAAAAATGTATACAGTATATACAAAACCGTATCAAGCTCCCAGGATGATGATCACATCACCAGCCGGTGCAGGGGAAGGTCTCAGGCTGGACTTGGTGATGGACAGGAGCCAGATTTAGGATCTGGAGTCAGGAACGCTCAGATCGGGATCAAAGGCAGACGAACAGACAGGGTCCTCCTTGGACATCAGCCATTGCAGGAAGAGAGTTGACCCTTTGATCCCTCAGGTTTTATACTGAGCGTGATGCGGATGGGATGGAATACCCTGTTGGTCAGTTTTGGGTCACCTGTCCTGTCCCTTCCTCCCTACAGGTGGGACCCCTCTACGCTTTTCCGCTTC